>NW_027523416.1:642896-964345 GCF_052094955.1 Ictidomys tridecemlineatus | reverse complement strand
TGGAGCTTTATATAATCTATGGTCTCATTTGACACAGATTAAGAAGAGATAAATGTGTTCCCTTTCTCCATACATCTCTGGTTTCTTTCCCTTTTCCAAATTTAACCTTAATAGAATTTTCATCAGAAGGGAAAAGTGTATTTCCCCTCAGACTCGCCTCTCATGTCATAAGTGTTATACTTAAGAAATTAAAAACTCTTTAGCTTTCAAAATGATTCTCCTTTTGAGTTTTCAGTTTTCATTCTGCAATGTTGTTGGTTTTCTAGAGTCTCAGACTTTATCTGCAGTGATGAAACTTTTAATTGTTCCGTCTTATCTAATCTTCATGGAAGTATTCTACCACTAATACTGGCTCTCAGATGGTTTCTAGATATAACAAGAACATTCATGAATGGGGATATTTTAGAGGTAGTGATAAGATGCCTTTTTTAATTTTCTTTTTTGTGCATTTGATTTGCCTATCAGTTTCCTTTAATTATTGGCAAGAATCTTCTGTTCCTTTTCGTCAGTAGTTAGTAATAGGAGTGTCTTTCTCAAGGGGAACTTTATATACCTTTTGTACACTTTATGTAACTTCATATAATTTAACTGTTGGTGCTGAAAATAAATGTGGTTCTTTTCTGCAGAGGATTTATTTTGGGTGAAACTGAAGCTTGATATGTGGTTTCATATGCATTATATTGTAATTTTATTTTCTCCCCTGCTGAGGGCCATTGTCAAGTAGGAATGAAGCTTCAAAATTTCCTTGCCAGCGTACCCCATGTTAAATAGATTTCACTGTTGACATTGCATGTAAGGTGACCTTGCTCAAGGACCAAGGCAGATCCGGGTTTAGAGCTGATCAGGTTTGAGGAAGTATCCCACTCCTTAGGGTGTTCCCGGTTTAAGACAAAAGGAGTTTTAGGGAAGTTGGAGGTTGAAGATTATTGCTGCTGGGAGTAGGGCGTGCCTGCAGCCTGAGTTCCCGCTGAGTTCTCCTGGAGAAAAAGTTTTTAGGAGGTGAATTGTTCGGGAGATTGGATTGCCCCTGAACCTGTGTGGAGGCGGTGTGAGTCGGGAATAAAGAATTGCTGTTTGAATCTACAAGGCTGTGAGTGCCTCCTGATTCTGTGCCCAGCCAAGACTGCAGCATTAATTTTCTCCCCCCTTCTGATTAATTAAACAACAAGCAATGTGGCTAAAGGACCATGCCTGGTAGGTTGTCCAATTCAACATATGGTTCTTACCCGTCATGGGAGAACTGACCTTTAGACGTCAGTTTCCTGTCTTGGGTTGAATCCACTGCAACCAGATCAACCCGTCACTGACTACCGGTCCAGCATTCAGCCATGCTTGTGGATAGGCCTAAGCACCAGTGTGGGTGGGTGAGGTTCTTGCCTCACCTCTGTTGGCCCCCAAATTTAACCTTGGTGCCAGTGGGGGGGGTGAGGTTCTTGCCTCACCTCTGTTGGCCCCCAAATTTTAGACCATCACTAGTAGAAGGGAGGAGGATACAGAAATGCCACGACACCAAGCCAATTGACGGCTCCTTTGGAAAAATTGTGTCACTGGTGACACCATCAGCAAAGATGCCAGCATTACCACAATTAACATGGGGTGCGCTGGCAAGGAAATTGCATCACTAGTGACACCATCAGCAAGAATATGCCAGCAGTACCACAATTTGCTGCACCAGACGATAGTTCACAATGCATGCAACTCATATATAGTCCAAGCAAGTTCTGCAAGCAGTTCAAATCGGAGGAGTCTATCAATATGTTCATTTCCTTTCAAAGTAAATCAAGTCCTTGATTGAGCATTACTTGTTGAGTTATATTCATTGATGCATCAGTTTATACAGTTTACTGTGATAGCTATCATAGAAGCTGTAGTTTGGTTTTCTTAGTCTTCACTGGCACTGGGATGGAGATGGGAATTCTGGCAATGATGTTAAAGAGATATTATCCTGAACAGAATTATTAAATATAATGAAAAGGAAAAGTGAAAGTAAACAAACAGATCTGTTAATCACCTTTAAAAACAATAGTAAGCAAACAGATCTGTTAACCACCTTTGAAAACAATCATTAACAGCTGTTTACCTAATTTAGATTAAACCACTTAAATCACGTGAATAAAAAAAAAGAAAATTCGGATCCATTTTTTCATGAGCGCTCCTCATATAAAAATATGGACATACACACATACTGACATGCAACACAAAACAGTGCACTCATAACATACAACACATAAGAACAGCCTTGTAGCTTTACCTAGGTAAAATCTCCATTGCAATGTTTAAAAACTCCACAGTCAAAAAATAAAACACAGTCAAAAAACAAAGCTGATCAGAAAAACATTAACCTAGGTTTGTATGAGCTCAAAAAATAAAATAGAACTTTATGATGTGGGAAAAATGCAATAATAAAATAGATATTGAAAAAAAAAAGGCACCATGGTTAATCACTGTCGCAGATGTAAGAATAGCCAAGCTGGAGCTCTGGATATCAGCTGTTATGGATTTGAGTCAAATTATCTTCTTTTTGGTCTGTAGAAATTGTTTTAGTTAGTGTCTCTGGAATCTAAATCGGCTGCTGTTCTCCCTGTGGAAACACAAAAACAGAACCCCGACTCCAGACAAACACTGGGTCAGGAGCTTTCCAATGTCCTGTTAGAATATCTTTCCAAAGTACCTTAGGCTTATGTACATTTTTTGATACATATGTCTTTCCGCAGCATTAAGTCCTGATGAATCCAAATTTAAAAAGTTTAGAGTAAAAAAAGGGTTATTTTAAGTTTATCTTTGGGGGATATATACCCCTTTAAGATCCTTTTAAATTTAAGTCTTTCAAAAGCATTTTGCCTTAGTTTTTAGAATTACTTTAGTCCTTTTAATTTTTAGATGTGGTTTGAAACCATAGTTGTCTTAGCCCTTTGTATTTTCTATCTGAAATACGTTTACTTGACATTTTTAACCATTTTCCATCTTATTTCTATCTTCTAGTTTTCTTCTAAGGTTTTTATATTTACGCTTAGTTGCTTTCTTCTCTCCTAGTTTTCTTTCATTTCCTATTTTGTGGGTATAAAATTCTTGTCTTTCTACATCTTTTTATCTTCCTATATCTTTATCTTTCTACATCTTCTCTCTTTTTTTTTTTACCTTTTTGTACTTCTGTTTTTGAAGTTTTCCACTTCAAATTTTTAATCATCTTTATCTAAATCTTTTATCTTATTATCTTCCCATTTTCATGGGTTATATTTTTTTCCTCCATCATGAAGGCATCTTAACCACCTTCAATTTAACCTTTTAAAACTTTTTGCAATGTACTTAGACATTTTACAACTTTTTACTTTACCAAACAAAGATTATCTCATCTCCCTCTTTTTAGTTTAATAAGTACATTTTAATAGTTTGATGAGTAAAGCAATCTTTTTTCCCGCCATGAAGGTATCTCAACAACCCTCAATTTAACCTTTTAAAGCATTTCATTTATCATCTATACTGTACTTTTAAATGTACTTTTTCACCACCTACAGCTTCACTCTTTTAAACGAGGCTTAGATTTTGTTTAAATCGCTTAATATTAGTTTACATGGCTGCCCTTCAACCAAAGGCTCTTTTTTACTCCATTAAGAAGCTTTGTCTCAATCTGCCATGTACAAATACCTTTTTTTTCTTTCTACCTTTCTCAAGCTTTTAAATTAAATCTAGTTTCCTCAAAATCTTTTTAAATGGCATTTTACAACTTTTCACTTTACCACATAGAGATTATCTCAACTAGAAACATTTCTTTTTCCTTTAACCTTTTATATTAAAATATATTTCCACATCTTGAATCTTTTTATATCTCTTTTTTAACCATTAACCCTTTTTATAAATTCACATTCTAAAACAACCCTTATAAAATTACTCCACTTTAATAAGATGAAATACTTTCATGTTTTTTAAGGTACTGTTATACTGTAATTGAAACCCAGCTGAAACTTCTTATACTCTCTGTATATAAATTACACATGATAGAATCTTAACACTTAGTAACCTTGTTTCAGCAAAGACACAGACCAAAGCAATATTAAACATTTTTCCATTTGCCAATTTATGAAAACACACATAATGTTTAAATATATTACCTTATGGAACTTAATAAGTAAAGAGTACTTGATTTCATATTTAGTGGTTGATATTTTAACATTTTAGCTTTGTAAATGAATCAGCTGTCTGTATAAACCAAGACAAGTATAGTGAACAGAACTAGTCATCTCTTTCTTGTTGAAGAAAAATCCTTCTACAGGATACCATAATGGTCCCATTGATATACTTAATAACTCATCTTTATAAAGCCATGGGCTACATTTTTGTATTGTAGCAACATATGCCATAGTTTTTCTTGGTCTTACTGGGGTACCTCCTTCCTCTAACAATTTTTCTTCCTCGGAGGTGAACAACTTCAAACCTTGAGTCAACCATTTTCCTTAGTTTGCCTGAGAAAGTTTTAGGAACAGGCCACTTGAAATGAAAACAAAATAAATCAAAACAAGAACACATTGTTTTTTGAAATGGTCACCCATTTTTTTTGCTCTCCTTCAGGAGCGAGCAAATTCACTTACCCCCAAGCTTCAGACATCCCATGTACGGGCCACCATAATGCCGCAGTCTTGGCTGGGCACAGAATCAGGAGGCACTCACAGCCTTGTAGATTCAAACAGCAATTCTTTATTCCCGACTCACACCGCCTCCACACAGGTTCAGGGGCAATCCAATCTCCCGAACAATTCACCTCCTAAAAACTTTTTCTCCAGGAGAACTCAGCGGGAACTCAGGCTGCAGGCACGCCCTACTCCCAGCAGCAATAATCTTCAACCTCCAACTTCCCTAAAACTCCTTTTGTCTTAAACCGGGAACACCCTAAGGAGTGGGATACTTCCTCAAACCTGATCAGCTCTAAACCCGGATCTGCCTTGGTCCTTGAGCAAGGTCACCTTACATGCAATGTCAACAGTGAAATCTATTTAACATGGGGTACACTGGCAAGGAAATTTTGAAGCTTCATTCCTACTTGACAATGGCCCTCAGCACTTCTCAAGTACTTGTAAAAGTAGATTTGGACAAAGCTAGGAAAGCATATACTATCAATACATCTGCTATCGTGGTAATACATTTTAGAGATTTTTGTATTGTTTTTACTTATTAATTTTTATGACTGTTGTGTATTGGTTAAGAAAGACATAAATATTGGTTTATGAGCAATGCTACAAAATGTACAGGTAAATTCTTGCTAGAGGTTATTTGGAATTGCATTTATAACCAGCTTTGATTTACATAGTTTTAACCATATAGTATCCAATAATCTTCTATGCAGATCTTTTATTTACTTCAGAAGTCTTAACTTTATATGCTCTGTGTTGAGAATTAAGCTAAATGTAAAAAAGAAAACTTCAGTGGTTGGAAATGTTGCTTTAATAGTTCTGTACTTAATTTTTATTTGGAATAATAATCTCAGTGTAATTGTTATAGCAACTTTCTTTTTTGGTTATACCATATACCTATCTATTATGTGTATATTTCCTGCCACTTCTGAGAAATCTCTTATTTATATTCCTTGTACAGAATTTATTTGATATTTGTCTCTTTTGCACTATAGGTTGGCCGTATGTTTGGATACTTTCCAAAAGATTTCATCAAGGTAGTTCGTGAATATACTAAAGAAGAGCTACAAATTCCAACAGATGTAAGTTATGGATTTCTTTTTTGTTCTCAATTGTAAACTGGCTTATAAATCCATCAGTTATATTCAGTTAACTGCTTCTGAATGTTTTATAATGTGTTTGGGGGGCAATCTAACATTTGTGTGTCAGATTTTCATTTGAAATCAGACTACCTGTAAAAAAAAAGTTTGAAAGGCATTCAAGGGTGATTATATTATAATCTGAGAGTTGTCTAATATATTGAAACAGATATTCTAAGAGGCAAATAATTTCATTTTACAGGCAAAACTCATTGGATAGTTATTAGACATTTTAAGTATATTTAGGTTAAATTAATAAACTCTAACTTTTATACTAGGCAAGAAATATGTACTTACAAAGGTTTTCTTATTCTTAGTCATATATGGGATCATAGTCATGTTATAGATTTGGAAAAGGGGACCTGAGCATTTCAGGTGATGTTCACTCTCAGATCTTTTAAGGCCCCAACTGCTTCCTTTATACAACATTCCTGTATGGTGCTCTGACTTAAATTGATTTTGTGACTGAAAGGATTTTGTGTTCTAGAATTCTCACTTCAGCTGATTATTTTCTAGAGTTTTAAATTGTATAGTAATTGATGCCCACCAACACTGAAACATCTTTGGGCAGCTCTTTGTAGTGGCTGTAGAATATGCAAACTGCTAGGCTAGGACAGTTCTTAGATTAGATGGACTGAATGGATAAAGTCATCCTGTTTGTTGTTGCTGTTCCTAAAATTTCTTTATAATCTCAGGGGCCATAAAATCACTTCTGTTGCTTGTTGGACTTCATTGTTGGTAAAGAGAGTTCTTGGGATTTAAGCTGTGACAGCAGTTCACTGATTACAGAGAACTCATTTGTTTTGAACTCTGCCTTCTCATTGTATTTCCCATTACATGCATCCCTCATGGCTTAGAAATGCATGTGATGAGGAGAGGAAATCACTCATCCCTACTACATTGAACTGCCTCCCCCACCCCCGGAACCCCCGCAGAATATTATGAAGATTTAATTAGGAATGGAAATTTTTTAAAAACATGTCCATTCATACTATGGCTCCTTTTATATCAATTTGCTTACTAGTAGCAAGAAGGAAAACTAGATAATATACACATAATCCTGAGAGAGATCTTAGTGACTGTGAAACCCTGATGAAGATAAAGGTGTATACCTTGTTGAATCTTGTTTTCAGTTTGTTCTTGTGGTAATAATAATGTGAGGAGCCTCCTTAATATCATTCTTTATTCCATCCAATGTACTTGTATCTCAGTAAGATACTTTAAAACTGATTCATCTTTCTCAAGGCTGCAGGATCTTCCAGCTTCTCCTGAGCAAATGATTAAGAGTTAAATTTCTGAAACATAGGTGTAGATATTAAGAGCTGGAGGATCCTATAAGTGATACCTTGCCTTTCCCTACTTATGTTCAGAGCAAATTGAGAGAGACCCAAGAGTCAGGCAGTTGGAGACCAAATTGTCACCATTTTTACTCGTTATGCTTTTTAAAGAATATGACCCATGTTAAAAAAAGAAAGAAAGAAAGAATAGACTTTCTAACACTGTAGTCTAGAAAAAGACAGATTTACTCAGCCATAGATGGAGTTAGGCAGTGGGGGTTGGAGGAGGGTAATCTGGTTGACCTCAAAGATTCTTTAGAACCAATCCTGAATTTGGGAGCGTGGATGAGTT
Source organism: Ictidomys tridecemlineatus (assembly GCF_052094955.1). Lineage (NCBI taxonomy): Eukaryota > Metazoa > Chordata > Mammalia > Rodentia > Sciuridae > Ictidomys > Ictidomys tridecemlineatus. The sequence continues at coordinate 956,952 of NW_027523416.1, read as the reverse complement.
TGCTTTTGTGATACTTTGTTATTGACACATTAATGGTTTTCTTTTCCTTACAGGAGACAGATTTTGTTTGTTTTGATGTTGGAGGAGATGATTTTGATAATTATAACGTAGAAGAACTTCTAGGATTTTTGGAATTGTATGATTCTGCAAATGAAGATTCTGAGAAAGCTATAGAAAAAGTGGGACAATTTCCTGAAGTCTCCCAGGATGTTGAACCTGAACCTAAACCAGTAGTAGCAAACTCACAACAAATTGAAAGTGCATTCTCAGAAAACACTGTGGATCTTGAGGAACAATTTTTGGCTCAGAAAAACCATCCTCATGCAGATAGTCAAACAGATAATGCTCAGGGTGAACAAACTTCATTTGAACTTTTTGAAGAAATACTACCAGATAAATTGAAAGTGCCAGAAAGTGAAAAAAAACAAAACCAGCAATGTTTCTCAGGTCTCAAATGAACAGGAGAAGACTGATGCTTATAAACTTTTGAAAAAAGAAATCAATCCTTATCTAGAAACCAAAGAAAACAAACAAGAAATGAGTATAATTTGGAAGATTTTAAAGAAAACTGAAACCACAGCCAAAAGGGTAGATATGATGGACAAGGAACGAGGTGATATGGAAATGGGAAAGGAGGAAAGTCCTCTGGCAGATGAGGAAGCCCAGGGACTTTTTGACAGAAGTGACAAGGAAAACACTCAGACTTCAGGGATAAGTGAAGTATTTCAGGATAAAGATTCTGACGATCTTGAAAAAGACAACCCTAAGGAACATCTGAACACTTTAGAGTCTACAGAAAAGGCTACTGGAAAAGAAACCTCAAAAGAGGACCTTGAGGACATAGGGCATATCACAGACGCAAAAAGCCAGGGTCCTGCTTCTGCAGACCTTGAAGATGATATATTCCCACAGAGTCCACATATAGCCCTAAAGCCAGAGCTTAGCGATCAGGAGGAAGACTTGCCCATAATCCGCAGCTTCTTTATAGAACAAAAGTCCTTGCAACGCTTCCTGAAGTACATTGATGTCCAAGAACTGGAAGCCATGTTGCAAGAAATGTCTTTAAAGCTGAAGTCAGCACAGCAGGAGAGCCTGCCCTATAACCTAATGCCCTATTATCTAGAAAAAGTTCTAGATAAGGTCTTCCATGCCTCTGAGTCACACATTTTGAGCGTAGCAGAGCAAATGCTTGATAATCGTGTGAATGATAATACAGACACAGGAATAAAGGAAAGTAACACATTTGAAGAGGCTGCAGTGCTTGATGATATCCAAGACTTGATCTATTTTGTGAGGTACAAGCACTCCACAGTGGAGGAGACTGCTCCATTGATAACAGCGCCTCCTCTAGAGGAAATCTGGGCTAAAGCTTAAGGTAAATACCTGCCTGCGGCTTGGGCTGGAGAAAAGGAGTTGTTCTTCCAGATGTTTTCGTGTATTATTGTAAAGTTCTGTTCAGTTTCCATGTGCCTAAAGGAGAAAGAAGGCTGACTCAGGAGCCCCATATGTTCCTTTATTCATTCTTTTGGGCTACAGCATGAAAGGATATTGCTTATTCTTTTTTTCCTTTAGGACAGTTGGGATTGGTTAGCATGTTCAATAAGAAATTTTATAAAAAGCAAAAGAGAAAGATATAAATGAGAAACTAATGCACAAAAGTAGACCTGTTAACAGTACACATTTTATCTTAAAATTATAAAAGGGCTTTATTAAATAAACATAATTTCTTAATCATAAAATACCTGTACTAGATCATGTGGGTGTGGAGTGACTAGCATAACTTTTTTTTTTTTTTTTTAGTATTTAATCTCTTTTTATGTGGTGCTGAGGATCGAACCCAGTGCCTCACCTGCACTAAGCAAGTGTTCTACCAGTGCCTCACCTGCGCTAGGCACTGTGACTCATATATTTAGTGAAACACTTGATGAATATTGAAACTGAAGAGAGACAATTCTTATTCTATAGCATAAAATAAAATAGCCATTTCCCCTTTCAATTTTAGAGCTACTTATAACAGAAGGTACTCCTGTTGATGCTGCTGATACAGAAAACCAACTAGAGATAAAGGTCGAAGAGCCAGCAGATGCCACCCTTTTGGACAACATACTTTTCTTGTTATATTCATTCTTGCTTTATTTGTCTAAGATGGTAAGTTTGACATAGTTTCTTCAATTAGAATGTTGATTATTTATTAGTTTTAAAGTGGCTTCTGGTCATGAAGTGAAAAACTTAAAATGTCTTTATGAAAATGACTCTTGACCCTTTGAGTAGATAGCTCCTGAAACAAAAGCCATAGGGGTGTGGCTTTAATGGCTACTTGGTTTAGCACATGAAGAAGATTTGCTGTCTACCAAGGCTAGACATTTGCACACCTGTAAAAACTTGGTTCTTCCCCTCAGAACCCTTCATTCTGGCAGGGAGATAACAGCATTCACTTGAAACACAGTAAGATAATGGCAGAAAGAGAGGTATTTATTCGATGGTAGAACATTATTGTCCATAAATGCATTTATTATGGTTGGAAGGGTGATCAGTAAGGTCAGAAAGTGGTTGAGATGTGTTTGAAGCATAGGCAAAGGGCAAACACGAGTCTGACATGTGGTTTGTTGTTGATTAGACAGGCTGGGGTGGTGGGGGAAGCTGGCAGTCAGAAGAAATATGTTCAGAGAAATGGAAACATGAAGAAAGGATATTTGGGGAGGGCAGGAGAATGTGAATAGTTGGTGTTGTAAAGTGTGAAGTTGGAGGGGGATGGGCCTGTTGGAGAGGCCAGCAAATCTTAAAGGAAGTCATGAGCCAAAGTAGCATTAGACCATTAATAGTGGGGATCCTTAGAAAGTTTTAAGAATGAAAGGAATTAGGTTAGATCTGTTTCTTAGAAAGAGTCACTTAAGGCTGATCTTTCTAAAGAAAATCATGATCCAAACAAGACATTTAATCTGTCTAGAAGCTTATCTAAGCATTTTAGGACTTACCTCCCCCCTATTGGTATTTGTTGATATTGGACTTTTAGAGTTTAATTATAGGAATGAGAAAGCTTTTAGAGGTTGGAGGATAAGATGGTCCTAGGGACATTGTGACAGTAATCCTCCTCAACTGAAGTTGTTTCCTGTAGGTTGTATTATTTCAAGGCTTGTGTAAGAAAGATGATGTTGTTGTTTTCCTTGTAAAATGTATAGATTTTGAAGCCAGGTAGATCTGGTTTCAAATCCCAAGGTTATCATTTAGACGTTTGGGCAAATAACTAAACTTTTGAAAAAAGTTTCCTCATCTGTAAAATGTAGATAATGCTTACTCCAATCATAAGAATTAAATGATTTGACAAGGTAAAATGTCTGGTGAGGTGTCTGGCATTTTGAAGGGTTTTACCCCTACACATGCCCTAATTCTCATGTAGACAGTCAGAAGGTGGTATAAAGACAATGAATACCTGGGGAGGAAAGCCCACCAGGGTGGAAAAGATGTGGTGGGAAGAAACAAATCATTTTTCAGTTGGCTCCATGTTTGTTCATGATGGTGGCAGCCACCTGGGTAAGGGGTATATACGAGCCAGGCAGTTAGAATAATTATATTTCCAGTGATTAAAGCAGTCTTCCACAGTCATAATTTGATTATCAGAATGAATCAGCATCACTTGGAAAGTTAACAGCCTCACGATATGGGAAGGATTTCTTTATTCATATTTTTAGGTATGCACAGAGCCCTCCTCTAGGTCTAGGTCAGGGGACATGAATGTGGTGCAGGTATGGTCAGTGATTGTACAGTGATAGGTAAGACACAGACGTGAGTGGCAAAGAAGAGGCACAATGTTAGGAGACTGATTTGAAAGGAGATTTCAAAAAGGCATTTTGATGGCCCAGTATGTACAGGACATTGTGTGAGGACTAAAAGAGTCTAACAGGTGTAAGGCATGATTGTGATTTTTGAAAGCCTTAAGAAAAGGACTTAACAAATATATGCAAAAATTATGAACAAGTCAATGTAAAATCTTAAACAAGTAGTATGATATCTGATAGGACTGGAGAGTAATAGGCTCTGATGTGTTTGGGAGATGTGCACCAATCAGATTCATTGATCAATGGAATCTTAGCAGAATCTTAGTGTTAGAAGAAACCTTCGAAGGCTGTTAGTCTAGTTTCTCACTCATTGCTGTTATTTTCTTTACTGTGGCCCTGACAAATAGTTATGAGGCCTGTACACCAGTATTTCCTAGCATGAGTCACTCTCTTACAAGGCTATATGTTCTTCTGTTGTCTAGTTCATCCTTGTATTGACTCCAAATTTTCCTCCACATGATTTCCTCTATAAAATTGAATTCTTTTCTACATAGAAATCCTTTAAATATTTGAAGTTATATCTTAATTTAAAAATTATTTTTAGTATTTTTATCATGGAAACTTTCAAATAAGAGCAGAGAGAATAGTAGGGGACTATAGGTAACCATAACATACTGTATATTTTATAATACTAGAAGAAAAGATTGTGAAAGTTTTACCATAAAGAAATGATATTTGAGGAGGTAGATATATTTAACTGATTTAAACGTTACATAGTGTATACATGCATCAAAATGTCATGTTACCTAATTCAATAATTATAATGTTTGTTTCTATGTACTAGTTAAAAAATAAATTTAATTAGAAAAGCTTTAAAGAAAAGCATAGAGAATAGTATAATGAACCCATGGGCCATCACACAACTTAACAGTAATTCCTTGATAGCCAATATCAGTGAGTTTTTTAAATTTGTTCTAATTGGTTATACATGATAGCAGAATGCATTTCAATTCATTGTATATAAATGGAACAAAACTTTTCCTGGTTGTACACAACACGTGTAGTCCTATATGTACCTCGGGTAATGAGGTTCATCTCATTCCACCATCTTTCCTATCCCTCTGCCCCCTCACCTGTCCTACCTCCCCTTTGCCCAAAGTTCCTCCATTCTTTCCATGCCCCTTACCACCCACCTCACCCCCATTATGGGTCAGCATCCACTTTCAGAGAGAACATACAGCTTTTGGTTTTGGGGATTGGCTTACTTCCCTTAACCTGATATTCCCATTCACCCGCAGATGCCATAATTTTTTTCTCTTTTAATGCTATAAGTAATATTCCATTTCATATATGTACCACAGTTTCTTTATCCATTCATCTTCTGAAGGGTTGGTTCCACAAAACTATGGAATGCTTCACAAATGTGGGTGTCATCCTTGCTCGGGGACTATGCTAATTTTTTCTGTATTGTTCCAATTTTAGTATATGTGCTGCCAAAGCAAGCACACTCTGAGTTTTAACAAATGTAGATACCCATGTAAAAACTACCATAATCAAGATATAGAACAGTTTTTTTTTTTCACTAGAAAAGGGGTTTCCTTGGGATCCTTCCCAGTGAGTGCCTTCACCACCTGTTCCAGGCAACCATTGATCTTTTTTTTTAAATTATAGATTCACATTTTTCCTACAGTACTGTTTCATATATATGCCACTATAAGTGGACTCATATCTAGGAGTGCAATTGCCTCCTACGTTTATTGTATGTTTTTATCTTATGTGATACTGTCAAGCCATGCTAAAAAATGACCACAATCATTTTATACTTCCACCAGCAATTTAGGAGACTTCCACTTGACTTCATCTTCACTAGCACTTGGGCCATTCTAGTGGGTATGTCTTTGTGAGTTTATTTCCTGATAATTAATGATATTGAGTGAACTTTTTTTTCTTTTGAGATAGGGTCTCACTAACTTCCTTAGGCCCTTGATAAGTTGCCAGCCTCAAACTTGGGATCTTCCTGCCTCAACCTGGGATTGATTGCTGGGATTACAGATATGTGCCATGATGCCAGGATCAAATACTTCTTCATGAGCTTGTTGACCATACTGTTTTTGTATGTCAACTCTCTCTGGATAGCTGGAATCCAGACTTCTCCCAGCTCAGTGCCAACTGTGGGATTGGTTAGCTTATAGTTGTTCTTGGCCCTCACAGGTACTGCTTAGAATGTAGCCCCAAACTGAAGACCACCTCCATGCAGATTTCTGGAACTCTTTTTCTTTGTGGCTCCCATCTTTCTGGTAGTTTTCTCTACATATTTTTTGCTGCTTAATCTCCTGGAACTCTGGTCTCTCTCTCCTCAGTGAGACTGTTGTGCCCCATTTGTGTTTCCCTTTTCAAACTGAGGTCTAGAGGGTGCCTCCAGGTAGAATGCTCACCTATTTGTTCTCCTGCTCTTAGGTGTGACAGTTGCATGTTCCTTGTGGCTTTCTATCTGAAAAATAGCTCTTTAAAAATCTTTTTTGACTGGGCATGATGGCACATGCCTTAATCCTAGTGGCTCGGGAGGCTGAGACAGGAGGATCACAAGTTCAAAGCCAAAAGTGAGGTGCTAAGTAACTCAGTGAGACCCTGTCTCTAAATAAAATACAAAATGGGGCTGAGACTGGGGATGTGGCTCAGTGATCAAGTGCTCCTGAGTTCAATCCCTGGTACCAATATATGTGGGACTTCTAGGATATATTGTAGTTTGGGTGAATAAATGACATACAAAAGAAAGAAAGATGAACTAAAAAATATAAAATCTGACACAGAAACTAGGCAGAGCACTGCAGTCTACAAATGATAAACTAAAGTATGCTGTGAGAACATTCAACAGAATCCTGCTGCAGTCTGAATGTTGATGTTTTCCCAAAATTCATATGCTGGAACCACATAGCCAGCATGATAATATTAAGATCCAAGACCCTGGGTAGTGATTAAACCATTGGAACTCAACCCTCAAGAGTGGGAGCAGAGACCTATGAAGGAGGCTCAAAGGAGATCCCTGGATCCTCCTCCTATCTCAAGATACAGCAACAAACTAAGGTCTTGGAAGCAGAGAGTAAGGCCAAACAGACCCCGAGTCTGTCAGCCATTTGATCTTGTGTTGCAATAAACTTTTGCTGCTATAAATTACCAAGTCAATTTTGTTAACACTGACCCAATAGGCCAAGACAGAGGCCTAACTAGGGACAATAGAGGAAGCTTCCCCGGGAACAAGACAGACTGACATTTAAACAAGCAGGCATTAAGGATGAGGGATGGATAGATTGAATTCTGTAAAGCCCCAGAGGATCCATTTAATGGACTTGATTCCACTAAGGCCAAAGTGAGAGTTGGTGGGCACTGAATTATGTAGTTCTAATATCTCATTTTAAGGATTTAGACTTGTCTCCTAAGACAATGGAAAGGCATCAAAACGTTTTAAGTAGAAGAGATGCAAGGGTAGAAGCCATAAATCAAAACTGAAACAGCTGCTTTTGGTGAACTCTGAAAAGATGGTTTGGGCAACTCTCCAACAAATTAGAACATAAAAGGAAAATGGGACTGTCTTTCCCCGGCTTGGTGATACGTAGTCCATACAGCTTTATTTCCTGGAGGACCCAGCAAATCACTGTGTCAGGAGAATGTGGGGCAGGGTGGAGGTACTCATGCTATTGAGCAGGCAGAGTAAGCAAAGGTGTTTGTCTGAGCTGCCAACCCCCTTGCTTACCCTTGTCCCCTAGTCTGTCTCAACCCTAAATATAACAGCAAATCACTTACAGAATTTATAAACATTGTACCTTTGCTGGAAATTTGGGGGCCACATGAATTTTTATAATGGCACCAAATATAACAACATTGAAGAGCAAATTTGTTAAAAGTCTTCTAGCATCCCCTCAAAATCTCATAGGCTTCGTCCTTCTGCCTACTAGAATATCAATTCCACTAAGGCAGATAATTTTTATCTGTTTTGGTGTATCAGTGAATTCCTATCTAGTACCTAGGACAGGGTCATACCTATTTTAGGAACTCAAAAATGTTTGTCCACTAAAACAATAAACCTTCATTTCCGATTGCCTCTGTTTCCTAGACTTCCTTCTAGGAACTCCATTTTTTCAATTCCTTATAAAATAAGTTTGAACCTCCTCTTCTTCAGAGCTGCCCTTGAATACCCAAAGATTCATTAATATGCTCTGACCAAGAACCTTGATGCCTCACCTTCCACAGAGGGAGGAGATGGTCGAGAATAGGATTTCAGGCTTCCCTACCCCTAAAGTTTCTGTAAAAAGTCAATGTGGAACTAAATAACCTACCTTTTACACAACTAGTCACAAAATTGTCTCTTTTAAGTAACTAAAATAATGTGTATACACATTATCTTTCCTATTTTCACCAACATGAAACAATATTAATGAAAATATCAACATACTCTCTTAAAAGTGCATAAAAATACTTTTCATTTTTGTGTTACATTAAGTTTTTTTTTAAAGCATAGTGCTTACTCTTGCTTTATAAAATAGCATGACTTGGTATTTAGACTTTGTTCAGTGGGTCTCTTTTTTCCTCTGAATATATGTGTTCATTGTAGAAAATGAAATCTATCTATATAGCTAAATATGAATACTTACATATATGCATGTATATACATATGTATACACAAATATGCACACACTCATATACTTAAAAAAATTAAATAAGTCATAATCCTTTCCTCAAGTTTCTTTTTTATGCCCCAATATATACATGGTTTGAATTCTACTATATATATACAATATTGTATCTTGATGCCTTGTGGATTGCACACTATGGTATACTATCTAAAGCATATTCATTCCACATTTATGATACAATAATGTACTTTATAAAGAGTTCAGTACAAACAAAAATATCACTGGGCCAGCTTTTCAGTAGAGGTTTGATTTTGAACTAAAGGAAGAGAAAAGGGAATCTGGGGAGAGAGAAATTTGTGGCAACAGAAGAGGCTGTCTGCAGGAGAGAGGAGCAGTCATTTGAGTGAAGCAAAATATTTATACTGAAGAGAAATGTAAGAGGTCCGTGGGAAGATATGCTGGAGACCCAGTATTGTATTGCTCTAGAAGAAAGAAAGTTGAAGTATGCTGACGGGCAGTCAGGTGTAGCTGTACCCACAGTCTCGGCTATGGAATAGAAAGAGGTGCACTGGATTCTACTGGATACCCATACAACATTGTTCTTTAGTTATTTTAATTTATTTTAATTTCATATATATATATATATATATATATATATATATATATATATATATATATATATTCTGAACGTATATGTGAATGTATATTGCAATATTTTCCAAGGCATAACTTTTTTCCTGCATAAGGAAACATCTTTGATTTATTCCAGAAATGCTGAGAGCCATAGCCAAGTAGGAATGACCCATGGCATTTTTGGATTGAAAGGTGACCCTGCTCAGGGATTAGGGTGGCTCTGGGTTTAGGGTGGATCCTGCTGGAATAGGGTGGCTCCAGGTTTAGGGCTGATCCTGCTGGGATTAGGGCATATCCTGCTGCCTCAGGCGCCCGCTCCTTGAGTTCCCATTGAGTTCTTACGGGATTCTGAGAGAATTGGTATGCAGAGCCCGGTGGAGGGAGTGTAGAGTGTCCGTGAGAGTTCGGGAATAAAGAGTTGCTGTTGGAGTCTACAAGATTTTGTGGTGGCTTGGTTATTTTGTGCCCAGCCAGACTGCGGCACAGAAAAAGTTCTTATTTTTAAGATACTAGGACAAAAACTCTTTTCAGGTAATGGAACTGACTAAATTTAGTCTAATTTTGCAAATGTAACTCTTTGTTGCCAACAAGCTTCCTGCAATCCTGTAATCAGTGCTCATGCAGTAACTTCCATTCCCATCATGGAAAATGTGAAGAAAACATACAAAGTTCTTACTTTGCATCATAATTTACCTTCAGTGTAGAGATTATTTTTAACAGTTGGTATATAATCTTCTTTCACTTTTCCTGAAAGTTTTTCTAAGAGTTTATTTTCTGGCTGTAATTTAGCAAAAGGCAAGTCAAAATGCCTGCTGGGAAGGATTACATTTATTCCTGTTTTGAATTTACACAATAAAAACTCAATCCTATAATTGTGATTTTTAAAAATTACACTAAGATTCTATCTCAGCAATTTAAGAAAGAAAAATGGAAGTCACGGAAAAGTGTGCTGCATTCTAGTGCATGTTTGTTTTTAATTCTGAGTATTCATCTATCACACAAAACCCACTTATGTCATGGGACACTTAGGCTTCTGGTAAAAGGCATTAGTTTTTTTTTTAAACCCACATTTAAATTATTCATAAAACATAATTAAACTCAATATTTTTAAATTTCCTAAAAAAAGATTTACTTTATTCTTATTCTACTTTACTTTTAACATCAATCAAAGTCTTTCAGTTTTAGACAGCCCTGTTCTATAAATTATGCATATGAGCCAAAAATATCCAGGAAGGTGGCAGGGAAGCCCAAGCACTTTAAGAAGTATAGTTGATTCCTTCCTTCAATTTGTAAATGAGGTATAATGCTAACTCATCCTATTTTTTCACCTATGGAAGTTAAGTTTCCCAATACTGTATAGTAGCTTATTCAAAGTCACAGACTATGCTAAAGCAAGCTCTCTGTTACCCTTTTAGATCTGCCATTCCAAACAGCACATGCAAATGACTTAATGTGTCCTCCAGATGCTAATGTTTATGATGTGTGAATCATAGAGCAGCTAAAATTATATAACTCCTCCAAAACAAATCTTCCCTTTGGCTTTCTCACTGGCCATTGGACCCTTATTTCACTCATAAAGATGAATCTGAATTATAGTCAGAGTTAAAAAATAATGGAACAAGATTACTTAGGAGGGGTTTTTATTTTATTTAAATATCTAACCAGATATTAACTTTATTAATTCATTTTATTTAACAATAAATGGATTTTAATTATGGCCTGGGATCTCAGACATGGGCCTCAATGAATCTTTCCCTCATTCCACATTCCATTTCTTTCAGTATGAAGAGGTACAGGCCTCCTTTTAAATACAAAGCATGTTCATCTTGTCATTCAGCTTCTTGAAAGAAGACTTAAACAAATATTAAACTCTTTGGATGGGATTTAACAAATAATTTTATGAGCACTCACTATGAGCAGTAAATACTGCCGAGGCATTGCCTGTCAAACAATTTGATTTTCACAACCAACTTAATTCTTCTGACTATGTTAGGTTAACTCTTCAGATTCTCTAGCCAGGGCCACCACAACTGGGCATGTGCCATTTTTACCATTACATTTAGTTTTTTTCATATTTAAATATTTATTATCATTGAAAATGGACTGATCAGATCTATCCATTGTTTATTTGTCTTGAACAAACAGCATTGACTTGATTTCTGTAGCCAGAAAGTCTTGAAATCAGGGGAAACATTTTAAATTTTTATGCAGTTCAATTTGTTAATTTAAAATTTATGCATTATTCTTTGGGTGCTACATGTAAGAGTTCCATCTAACCAAAATTTTAAATTTTTTTCTTTTATCTTCCAGAAATTTTGTGATTATAGTTTTTACATTTAGGTCTAAGAACAATTTTGAATTAATTTTTGTGTATAGTATGCAATAAGGGCTTACATTTATCTTTATTCATGTGGGTATTCAGTTTCTCCAGTGTCATTTGTTGAGAAAAATAATCATTTCTCATTGAATTACCTTGGTGCCTTTTAAAATTTAAAATCAATTGACCATGAATGTTAGTTTGTGGCCTCTCAGTTGGTTTCATTAGTCAATAAGTCTTTTTGATGTTGTTGTTCATTACAAATTATTCATAATTGTGGGATTTATTTTAATATATTTGTACATGAACATAACAACTTGCTCAATCTCCAATATATTTAAACTTCCATAGAAATACACTCAAGTCTTCTCAACAATTAGTTTATTATATGATAAACCTCCCCCTGCATACTGATGTTTTAAAACACTGCTATTAGATTCTCTTTCACCTTGTGCATTTTATTTCAAATTAACTTATTTTATTATTTTACTTAACAGCCTTATTGAGATGTAATTACAGTACAATAAACTGAATATATTTGAATTGTACCATATGTGTATATCTCTGAATCTATCGCACTGAAATTAGTGACTATATCCTTCATTCCCAAACGTTCCCTCCTCACATTGGTAGTTCATCCCTGCAAGATGACTTTCGTGCTGTCCCCACATCAATCTCCAGGAACCATTAATCTGCTTCTTGTGTTATAAATTACTTTTTATTTCCTAAAATTATAATAAAAATAGAACCATACCATAGGTCTTCTCTTTCCTGGCTTCTTCAACTCTACATGATTATTTTCTGTTTTTTCTATGGATCATGGTGTTACAAAGCCTGTTCTTTTTTATTGCTCTGTAGTATTAACCATTGTAGACATACAGTTTAATTTGTTGATTAATTAACTTCTTGATGAACATTTGAGTTTCTTCCAGTTTGGGACTATTATAAATAAAGTTGGTGCAACATCTGTATAAATGTGTGTTTTAATATCTCTTAGTTAAATTTCTAGGAATGGAATCTAAAGATAACATGAGGTGCATATATTTTAATTTTCTTAAGATTTTTCTTATCTGTTTTTCAAAGTAGTTGCACCATTTTACTTTACCACTAGCAGTAAATAAGAATTTTTGTTCCTGAGCTGGGGATGTGGCTTACGCAGTAGCGCGCTCGCCTGGCATGCGTGCAGCCCAGGTTCGATCCTCAGCACCACATACAAACAAAGATGTTATGTCCGCTGAAAACTAAAAAAATAAATAAATATTAAAAACTTCTCTCTCTCTCTCTCTCTCTCTCTCTCTCTCTCTCTCTCTCTCTCTCTCTCTAAAAAAAAAGAATTTTAGTCCCTTCATAGTCTCAATGACACTCATTACATTTGTTTCCATTGTATTCATTCAAATAGGTCATATCTCATTGTAGATTAAATTTGCATTTCTAACTAATGAATCATTTGTGTTGAGTATCTTTTTGTGTTCTTATTTTCCAACCATGTATCTTCTTCGAGGAAGTATCTTCTCAAATATTTTTCCTACTATTTTTTCTTATCATTGAGTTTTGAACAGTCTTAAATGGCATGGGCTCTCTCTCATCCAGTGAGGATGTACATGGAACAGGGTACAGGAAAGTGTGGTTGTAGAGTCGTGAATCAAGTCCTCTGGAGACCAAGCTGGAAGCAGGTCTCATTTTACTGCATAGTTACCATGTATATGTACCCAGGTAGTAGCTAAGCAGATTACAGACAGCCACCAATACAATTTCTGGCCAACTGTCCTTGAGGCAACCAATCAAGGAGCAGACTGTGGAGCAAACACTGGGACCACAAACATGTGGCCACATGGTCCTGTGCTGTGCCTAGGGGGTAAGTGGTTTGTCACTCACACGCCTAGCACAAGGGGAGTGGTTTGCCACTCAGGCACCTTAACATATGCCACATATGTAGTACTCCATGTGCTTGTCCCCACATTAAACAAGTCCTTTATCAGAATAAGATTTCAAAATACTCTCTCCCATACTGAAGTTTATTCTGTTAACAATGCTGTCTGAAGGGCAGAGTCTTTATTTTCTATGAATTCTAATTTGTAGTTTTATAGATCATACTTCTAGTGTATCTATAAAAAACTGCCTAAATCAAGGCCAGAAAAATTTCACCTGTTCCAGAAATTTTATGCTTTTAGGATTTAATAAATTTTATATAGTGTTTAGATACAAGTCAAATCCCCTTATTTTTTCCCGTACATGGCTATCCAATTGTCCCAGCACCATTTCATAAGAACACAAAACACTATTCTTTATGAATTGCTATCACACCTTTGTAGAAAATAAGTTGTGCATATATTGGGTCTATTTATGACTATTTTGTTTTATTGATTTATTGATGACAAAATCCACATGGTATTGATTACTATAGCTTTATAATAAGTCTTGATATCAGTTAGTGGTAGTTCTTCAACTTTTGTGTTTTATTGTATGCATTTTATATAATTATTATATGAAACTATACAAATATCTTTCTGATCTTGGCTATATATTTATGTCACGTTTATACTTGTCACATTCAGGATAAAGGATTTGATCTAAGTTACTAATTTTGAGAGGGAATCTTTTTTTAAGAAAATATGAGAAGTGAGGTTGTTTGCAAGCAAGATTATAAAGCACCAGGAGCACTAGCAGTAAGACAAGATAAAATAATTAAGGAATTGTTACTATACCACTTGCCCTCTCAAAATAATTTGTTCCTTGAGAACAGTTCATGCTACACTTATGCCATGAAAATGAAATCAAACCTTAACCAAGCAAGATGTCAGTATAAGCAGCACAATTTAGTTCGTGGTCTCTTCTATGCAAACTCTGGTGCTGTTGTTCTTGTCTCCTTTTCCCTTCTATGTCTTCTTAAGGTATAAAGAAAATAAATCTTTAAATATCAATTCAAAGAAAGCAGTTACTGATGAGCAATTTAAATTTCCTGGAAGCAGTAGCTTCTATTTATTGACCTTGTCGTACTCATCATAATACATTCAATTCAGCCCACTAAAATTATCAGAGCCCACTGTGCCGCTTAGTGTTGTAAGCACCAATGACTAGCAGCAAACAAGGTAGATGTGGCCCCCAGCATTACATTCTAGAGCTGGGAGCACATACCAAACCTTTAGAAAACTGAGTGACATGATTACTTATGATAACAAGAGCTGTGAGGAAGATAAATAGAAAGCACCGATGATGAGGTGTGGTCATTAGATAACCTCGGGAAGAGATTCCTTTCTAAGAAGTTGATAATTAAATGGAGAACAAATTGTTTTATAAAAATGATAGACTCAGCCTTTTATTGTTCTGGTGGAAGTATTTTCATATTCAGAGGCTTTGAGGTGATCAAAAGAAGCCTTTGAGGCTGGAGAGCTGTGAGCAATGGGGAAATCTGCACTTGCTGAACTGGAGAAACCAGTAAGATGAAGCAGGGCCTGGTGGGCCAGGGTAAGGGGTTTGAGTCCAAGATTTGTTCTTATGGAGATCACTGATGACTACAGACAAAGTAAGCTACTCCACAGACAGAGGAAGTACGTGTTATTCTATGGAACAAAGTGGACCTATGTAGTAAGTACTTGTGTATCTGAGCTGAGCTAGGGCAGTCTGATGTCTCCCCTGGTTAATTCCCTGAGCTTATCTGAAATAAGCATCAAATACAGTAGCTTCACCTGGAATATCACTATTAAAGTATCCTGTGGTTATTCATGAACATACTACCTGAGTTGAGGCCCCAAGAAATAGATGAGTTGTAAAACATATGTGCTTCCTCTTAAATATCCTGAAATGAAATTGATATATAATGCTGTCTACCAAAATACTTTAAAAAAATCAATGTAATATCTCAACTGTGTTATAAGGAAGAAATCAAAGAAGGGCACAATGCCTGTAATTCCAGCAACTCAGGAGTCTGACACAGGAGGATTGCATGTCTGAAGCCATCCTGGATGACTTAAAAAGAACATGTGTCAAAGTAGAAAATAAAAAAGGCTAGGGATATAGCTCAGTGGTAAAGCACTTCAGCGTTCAACCCTCAACACCATAAAAAAATAAAACACACCTTTACTTTGAGCTGGAGGTGTAGCTCAATATAGAGTACTTGCCTAATAACGTGTAAGGCCTTGGGTTCAATCCCCGGTTCTGAAAAGAAAAAAAATGATTAAAAGAAAGTCAGTTGATAATAAATTAATAAGTGTATTCATGGGCAATAAAAAGGCATGACTATTCTAGAAGATTCAATAAATTGGTGGATCCAGACACACATATAAGTTACCATTAATGCAGCAGCGATAGCCATCACAAATCATGAGGTACAGGCAGGGACACAGAAAAGTTGTTGATAAGGTCCCAAATAAAATGAATATACTCTTCCCTCAATCTGCATAATAGATGCACTCTTGGAAATACTACTATCTCAAAATCATTCAACAATTAATTTCTGTTTACATGAAAAGTAAGATTATAGGCTTAACAACTTATGAAAAATAGAATTTTACCCTTAGGAACTGCCACAGGGCTTTAGATATGCATATATAGCCAATTCTTCACAAGGATTGTGTCCCTTACCTTGCAGGAAGTCTTGGTATTGAAACTTCCAAATCATTGTGACAACAAAAACACCTTTGAAAATGTCCACAATGCCCCCAGAGAGTGAAAAACATCCCCATGGGATACCACTAGACTGAATGACAGAGAAAACACACCAAACGGTGTCCACCACATGGTCAATGCTCAATTTATAGCAGCCTGCCACATCTTTTTGGGTGCCATCAAAGTAGAAACCATTCTCTTAAAGCTAGATATGCCCTAGGTTAGAGCAGAGGAGGTTTAGAGTAGACTCAGGACAATAAACCTTAATGAAGTGCTTTAAGTTTACTATTAATGACTTCAGTAGTAAAGCTATTAGCACTCTCTCCCAGGATTCATCAAACAATAGGAGGAAAGGTTAAAAATAAATAACCCTCAGGACAATCATGAGCCAGAGAGGCACCCTGATGAGTCTTCTTTCTTAGTAGGACTTGGAAATTCCTAATGGAGAACAGATCATGGAGAATCAATCTACAAGGAAATCTCTTCACCATACCTTGAGTTAAAGGCTATTTCTGAAACAAACATGAGAACATCCTGGAGACAGGATGCAGTTAGCCTTATGTCCATCATTTAGTCTGCCAAACTCTCCAAAGAGATAACTGGAAAGAGAATTGTTCAATACTACACTTCCAACTTCATCCTACGGGTGAACACTGACACACTAGACTCATGCCAGAACAGGGAGTGCTTCTAGAATATTGTAACCAATTCACAAATATTAATTGTCACTAATCTCTCTAATGAATGTCCATTTCCATCATCCATTATCTAAGTAACAAGCTGATGATTTCACTAATGAATAGCCTTTATCCTTAACTTTCATTATGCTGATGTTTTAAAATCTAGCAGAAATTGGAATTAAAAATTGTGGAAGGCCAAAGTGCCATTTCTGAAATGTGGCTTTTTGGATTACATGCTAACCCCGGCCTTTCTTCATTTAGACTTGGTATTGATGACAAAAGTGTTAAGAAAACAGACAGGGTAGCTCAAATTCACACAGGCAAACATTCATACAAACATCTGTTCATGCACCAAAGCATTTTAAAGTAAGGTACAGATATTACCTTATATAAAAAAGCCACTGTTGAACTCCCACTTGAGGCTCAATGTCACCTTTCTTGACACTTACTGGTCATGGAATTCTAGCTTGTGATCAAAGATCAAGCTTAAACCACTCATTAGCCATGAGGCAGTTGAGTGGTTTAAGCTTGATCTTTTATATGGTAAGCCCTCCCAGGGTAATACCTCTAGGCTTCATGCTATAGCACTTCTTTGAGTCCTACAAAAATGAAGCAATTTGGAAACTTTCTTTTAAGGTAAAAGCTTATTAAGCATATGGTGGTGATTTTCTTTCTCTCTCTTCCCACCTACCATAGGATCTTTCACTTGTAGACTATAGTTTAAAAAAAAAATCTCACTTGCTGTCCATTTTTCACAATCCAATTACTGTGTAATGCACCATAAAGTGACTTTCTTCCACACTATGCTACTGAACTTGTCTCTGAAAGGTTGTGAATTCTTTTCTATAACAGATCCAACAGTGTTTCCTCAGCCCTTGCCATTTTTTGGTTTTTGTTTGCTTAGTTGGTTGGGTTTTGATCCTGGGAGTTAACACAGGGCCTCTTGCATGCTAGGCAAGCACTCTAACACTAAACTATACATCTCCAGCCCCTAAACTGAATTTTAATGTCAATAAAATTCAAGTCACCGATGAAAGTCTCTGTGCTTTTAGAATGTACAATATTTATCATGGCCTCTGAACACACACACAAAAGGCAGTGTATGTAACTTACCAACACCAAATATATCTGGTTCATTCTCTTAGCAGATGTGGCTAATTAGTTTTGAAAAAGCTGTATTCCAAAATATATGCCATTTGACACCGTTAAGATAAAAAAGTTAACTGCTTATCTACTTTTCTAGTGTTTATCTTTTAATTATTTTACTGAGAAACTAACTCAATTTATTCTGCATTCAGTATATTCTTATCATGAAGAGGAGAAAGGAGGCAAGACAGGGAAGAGCCCTACGTTAAGAGTCTGGGAGGAATGCTGACCCTCTGCTGTCTCCACAAGAAAACTGGGGTTATTCAATACCTTCCATACAAGGATTCAGCAAAAAGGTCTTAGAAAATAATGAGGGTAGTTGAGGACCTAGGTTCTCCCTCAGTAGGTGGTTATCATTCACATCCTCATTAAAACTGTCATCCTGTGACCCTACAATTACCTCCCTGCATTCATGTCCTAGTGCAGTCAGTTTTGCCAGATTGTATCTTTTGCTCCTTCCGTCTTCATGCCAAAAGCATCCCTTTCTTGTTGGATGCTGTAGTCCTTAGCTGAAAGCCAAAGTAAGATGGATCTGGAGCATAAACTCAGATGATGAAAGGCTACCTTAGATGGCATTCCAACTGGATAACCTTGTGTTTCTTTCTGTATATTGTATCTCTGCTTCCCAAGATATGAGTAACAATACAGGGAAAATTCTCTAAGCTACACCAAATAAATCTTTTATTAACAAGAAAATCACTTACTCAAAACACCAGGACCTACAGTTGAGGACACTGCTATTGTGTTTTGCTTTGTTTTCAGAAGTGACAGATCCTATTCTTTCCAGATCACAGAATGCTCAGGGCCCTGCCTACCTGCCTCTCCTATAACTGGCTCTTTTTAGAAGTGGTTCAGCTATTCGTGATTAGTCACACATATCGATGGTGATGAAAATACCTAAAGAAACCCCTTTACCTGCCTGAAATGGAGAGACAAAGCAACAATGTGAGCAAATAAGAAGCTAAAAATCTAAGAATAGTTGTCCTTCTGCAAAAAAAAAAATAGTTTCAGAGTTGGAAATTTCCTAGCTTCTTACCTAGTTATCTCACCTATTTCCAAATTAATAGATGCAGTATGAAGGGGGAAAGCAAGACAGTGAACTTGGAATGTGACCCATGTTTTCAAAAGCTCCTCTGCTTTAGCAATGCAAATTTGTCCTGTGAGTATCTGTTACTTTCTTGGCACCTGTTTTCCTTATAAAGGGAATGCAGAGACAACACAGGCTTTGGAATTAAAAATGCCTTAATTGGAAACCTTGCTTCAGTTCTACAAGTTACAAAGCTGGATAATACATTTACCATCTCTGAACCTCAGTTTCCTTTTCTGTGAAGTGGAAATAAAATTAGGACCTAACTCATCTGTGTGTTGGTAAGATGCTATGCATATAAAGTACATAACTGAGATTTGAGTATTCAAGAGGAACTCAAAAGTTTTACCTATTTTAACTAAAAAATGAAATTGTTCCTTTATGATATTAACTGATACATTTTGGTAATTATATCTCATTTATATGTCTTCTAATCTCAAATGAAGGAATGTGTCTACAAAGGCATACTAACCTTTCACCTTAACTTGTACATTTTAAATGCATCCCTGAAATTCTTCCAAAATTAAAGGAAAAGTATTCCTTTATTAAGAACATGTAACTACTGTTGACAGCCAACCAGCTTGAAGAAGCATTTCTGGATTAACCACAGTGACCCATAATTAAGTAGCAGTACTTAGAGAAACACCTGATGTTCCCGAAAGCATTATTTCTCCTGGAGTCCTTGCTACCTCACCACAGGCCAGGCCTAATGAAGATATTTCCCTATGAAGAGCCATAGGAGCCGCAGAGCCCTCTGTGACAACTGGGAGGACATTGCCTTTCCCATCCTTGTTCCGAGTTTTGAGCTCAGATTGTTCTTCAAACTGGAGCTTCCTGGTGCCGCTGGAGTGTTTCTTTCTCCCGAGTTTGCCTGGGATTGTCATACTCTCCAGAGATCCTGTTCCAAAATGGCTCTGGAGTCACCTGCTGGGGACCTGCAGAGCATGTGAGGAGAGAGGGGAGAACGTCTGGACCCAGGAGAGGCAGGTCACTGGACTGTAGTGACATGGGGAGGACAGGCCATGCAGGGGTCTGCCTGTGGCAACGCCCGTGTCTGGGGCATTCTTTGGGAGGCTGGGAGCAGAGGTCCATGTAAAGGGGAGTCTGGGAAGATGCAGAGCCTCTGGGTTCCCACTAGGTAGGAAGTCCTGTAGCTGGTGGGCAGGGCCTTCAAAATGGATTCAAGGGAAAGGAGGTTGTGCCTGTCATTATTGTCCCAGGGACATGAGCACCACTGCACTGTCCCCCTGTGCCTTGCCACTGTGGCTTGGGCAAGCACTGATTTAGCCTCTGGGAGCCCACGACTGACTAGGCAGGAGACTCATAAGAGGCTAGCCATCCTTCCTTCCCTGGCTGTGGGACAGAACATCCACCCAGCAGAGAGACTCAGCTCCCTTTGCCACCCAGCAGCTGTTTGTTAGAACCACTGCCAGGTCTAGCTGGAGCACCACCCATCCCCCACACGCCAGCAGGGAGAAGATAAAGGCCTGTTTTAATCCACCCACAGCACAATGGGCCCTGCAAAATCAAGAATCCATTTCATTGCTATTGTCACCATTAGAAATAATAGCTGTAAAAGGGGACAATGTGACTGATATTTAGTT
This sequence comes from Ictidomys tridecemlineatus, assembly GCF_052094955.1. Lineage (NCBI taxonomy): Eukaryota > Metazoa > Chordata > Mammalia > Rodentia > Sciuridae > Ictidomys > Ictidomys tridecemlineatus. The sequence continues at coordinate 936,473 of NW_027523416.1, read as the reverse complement.
GAAATAAAGCCTGGCTTTTTCCTGATCTAGTTTGCAGATTTAGTTAATTAGCTCCATTCCTTTTTACTAGGACCTGGAGTGCACATTCCTCAGCCTGAGGGGATCTGAGCAAATGGAGAAGTTGGCAGTGCCCTCAGCCTGGCTTGGGGTTTGGTGCCCCCCGAGCTCTTATTTGCTGCTGGTTCTGTGGTGACAGAGCCTAAGCTAAGCCACCAGAATTTCTGTGTTTGGTTTATTTGTTTTAAAAAAAGAAATTTTGATTGTGAGGCTGTACAAATGCTTTTTGGGGTGAGATTGCTGTCAGGTCCATGCATACCACCTCAGAGAGAAGGGCATTCACAGCAGTCTCTGCCCTGTTTGCTCTTTGCCCTCCAAAGGAGATGGGAAACAGAGCTGGCTTTGTCTGAGGCTGAACGTGGAGTGACTGTGGGGGCCTTGGAATGGAGGCCCCCAGGGGAGGAGTTTATTTCTGATGAGATGGGGGCCAGGGAGTCCTGTGGGCTGGCGGTGTCTGCAGAGCGGGGTGCAGTCTCCCTGGCCAAGCTCCTGAGGTCACCTGCTGCTTCTGCCTTGTTGCAGTTAGTTGAAGCTCAGACAGTTGGCCATGGCCTGGCCCTGCCATCTTTGATTGCGGGCTCACCTCCCCTTTCTTGGCACCCCTGCCAGGGGACTTGCTGCTCACTGCCTTCTCTAGTGGGAGGTAGAACTGGCCTTTGTATGGCAGATTTCTTACCTGGTTCTTGGTGGGACCTGTGTCTGATGGGTTGACATCATATAAAATCTGGGGTTTTGCTCAAAAATCACAGCACAAAGCATCTCCTGCAGGCTGAGGGCAAGGACCCAGCTCACCACAGCCACACGCTGGCTGCCAGGGTGCATCTCAGGTGCAAAGAGCTGGGGAGCCACCCTGAAAGGCACCCGTTTTCCTGACCCCTTCTTACCTCTTTTGGGAACCATTATCCCTGGAACATAGGTCTCAGAAGTGGGCAGCAGTTTTCAGATCCACAGCTTTCGTTACCCCCTCTGCTCCTTCTCACTGAGACAGTGCCCAGCCTGTCCCCTGTAATGATATTTCCTGCCTCACCCCCACCCCTTCAGGAGGCCCTTGGAGACAGAGGGCCAGGCTGGACAAGTGGCTTCCGCTTGTTGCTGCAAGAGGCTTGTTTTTCCAATGGCTTGTATTTGTTCTTTTTAGTTATACAGGACAGTAGAGTGTATTTTGACAATTACACGTACATGGAGTCTAACTTCCCGTTCCTGTGGTTGTACCTGCTATGGACTTTCACTGGTCGTGTATTCACATATGAATATAGGAAAGTTATGTCCCATTCAATCCACTGCCTTTCCTGTTCCCATCTCCCGCCCTTCCTTTCATTTCCCTTTGTCTAATCCAATGGATTTATTTTATTCCCCCAACCACCCTTGTTTTGGGCTACATTCACAGATCAGAGTGAATATTCGGCCTTTGTTTTGGGGGATTGGCTCATTTCACTTAACATGATAGTCACTGGTTCCATCCTTTTACCTACAAATGCCATAATTTCATTCTTTAAGGCTGAATAATATTAATACCATTGAATATGTACACCATATTTTCTTTATCCATTCATCTATTGAAGGGCACCTAGGTTGACTCTATAGCTTAGCTATTGTGAATTGAGCTGCTATAAGCGTTGATGTGGCTATGTCACTGTGGTATGCTTATTTTTAGTCCTTTGGGTATAAACCATGGAATGGGATAACTGGGTCAAATGGTGGCTCCCTTCCAAGTTTTCTGAGGAATCTCCAGACTGCTTTCCAGGGTAGTTGCACAAATGGCCGTCCCACCAGCAATGCCTGCGTGTGCCTTTTCCCCATATCCGCACCAACATTTATTATTGCTTGTATTCTTGATGAGTGCCATTCTTATTGGAGTGAAATGGAATCTGCAGGGGGTCTTTGTAGGCCCTAAAGTGCGTGCACCTTCAGCCTGTCCTTGCTACTGAATTGTAATAGAGAAAAGTGCTTCTCGGAAGGGGTAGGGCTATGTATGTTCCCTGGGATCTCAGCACAGGTCAGCTTCCCCTGCCTCTCACCAGACACTGACCAGGGAGCATGGCGCTGATCCTGTGTTCTTTCTCCCCACTTTCCCCCACCCTCTCTCTTCCTGGAGGTTTGGTAACTGCAGGACTCTCACTGGGAACAAGACCAAGTCCGTGGCAAAGAGAGCGTCATGGGGCTGGAAGGCCTGGAGCACCTGTGAGTATCTTGCCAGACCTTGCCTGTCCCGCAGGCCTGCCAAAGGTGGCCGCTGCCAAGTCTGCCGGTGATTTAATGGCATCTTTGTAAACTAAGAAACAGGTTACTTAGAAGTGACAGCTGCTTCAACTCTGGCCCTGATCTTGCCCCTGCCAGAGCAGTCACAGGACATATGGCCAGTTGGTGTGCTCCCAACTAATGCAGCTGGTGTGAGACACTACCTTCCTCCCTGCCGCTGCCTGTGTCGCCACTGCACCCCTCCTTCCCAGGCCCTGGCCTCCTCACCACCCCCCAGGCCAGCCAGCAGAGTGACACACACACCACCCCACTGGGAACTTCTCCATGGTTGTGGTTGCCTCCCCAGCCCTGGGAGGAAGGGGCCAGCCAGCCTTGAGACCTTACAGTGCTTCTGGGGTAGCTGCCTTGAGTGTGTGTGCTTTTGGTTTGTCTTTGAACCAGTTTGAACCCATGTTCTGCTAGGAAGGCCTTGACTTGCTGAGCAGGCTGCACCAGCCTCTGTGCTGCCCCTCATCCTGGCCGGGTCCCTGTGTCACTGCACATGCTGTGTCAACATGTGTGAGAGCCACCTCCTGAGAAGTCATTATCTGTGGGTCACCTCAAGCCACGGCTGTCCTGGAAACCTCTGAGTCTCTGGGCTGAGACACGTGGCTGGCTGTAAGGGCACTTGAGGTTTCTTTTTTTAATATTTTATTATTATGGGTTTTTTAGTTGTACATAGACACAATATCTTTGTTTTATTTTTATGTGGTGCTGAGGATCGAACCCAGGGACTTGCACATGCTAGGTGAGGGCTCTACCACTGAGCCACAACCCCAGCCCAGCACCCGGGGCTTCTTGCACAAGTCCTTGTGTTGTGTTTCAGGGACCTGGAAGAGCGTGCCATCAGCCCTGTGCAGCTGGACACCTTTATCAAGATGGGGAATCTTAAGAAGCTGTAAGTACCTGGGCTTCCTGGGGCCTTTGTGAGCTTGAGGAAGAACTTCCACAGTAACAGACCCTTGCAATTGCTTAATGCTCACTTTTTCTAATAGCTATGATCATTGATGGGTGAATGTAAGTTAAATCGCTCTTTAAAAAAATACATGGGGAAATTGGCTTGGTGGTGCACGCCTGTCATCCCAGCAGCTCAAGAGGTTGAGGAAGGAGGATCACAAGTTCAAAGCCAAACTCAACAACTTATTGAGGCTCTAAACAACTCAGCAAGACTCTGTCTCTAAATAAAAATGTCAAAATGGCTGGGAATGGGACTCAATAACTAAGTGCCCCTGGGTTCAATTTCAATCCCCAGTTACTCTCTGCCCCCACAAAAGAAGTGGTGCTTGCTTGGGATCAAAAGGTAGGCAATATCTTTGGGTTTTTTTGATGGGGCGGTATTGAGGATGGAACTCAGGGGTGCTTAACCATTGAGCCACTCACAAGCCCTTTTTGAGACAGGGTATCACTAGGGCAATCCCCTGCCCCAAACAAACAAAACAAGTTCTGGCCTCAAACTTGAGATCCTCTTGACTCAACCTCCAAAGCTGCTGGTGTCACAGGTGTGCACCAACACACTCAGTGACAATCTTTTTCTTAAAGGGTGATGACGTGAATATTCTGGACTCTGGGCCACAAGCAAATCCTTGGCAAGCTTGTTAAAGCAGAAAGCAGCCATGAATAATACATAAAGGAACAGGTGAGGCTGTGTGCCATGGAATGTGTCCTGGCACAAGAGCAGCAGCCTGCAGGCTGTGGTGGGCTAACTGCTGTTCTATGTAATGTCAAATGCATTCTTTTCTAAAAAGTGGGTGATCACCCCTTTAATTACTTCAGGGACACATTCTCACATGCGTTTGCCTAAAGTGAAAAGTCTACATGGAGAAGGGATTCTTGAATGAGCTGGGGTGGGTTTGAGCGAGCAGAGGCCCTGATGGATGCTCAGAGGTGGGGTGCCATGTAACTGGGGTTAGAGGAGCTCCGCTCAGCCATGGACCAGGCAGAGTGATGACCTCGCCTCCTGCCACACACCACTGATTCTGGGACCAGTAGCACAGGCCCCATCCCAGTGTCTCAGGAGGCTGATGCAGGAGGATCTTGAGTTCAAAGTCAGCCTCAGCAAGTTTGTGAGTCCCTAAGCCACCCAGTGAGACTCTGTCTTTAAATAAAGTACAAAATAGGGCTGGAGATGTGGCTCAGTGGTTTAGCACCACTGGGTTCAATACCTAACTCAAAAAAAAAAAAAGATGAAATGATGTGGCAAGTCCAGAGTCAGATCTCCCCGTCCTCCCCCAGCGCTTGCTGTCCCGTCACCGTTCCTTTAGGGCCTCTCCTAGGCGACTGTTGTGGAGCCTGCTCTGTACACCCCTTGAGTTCCTGCTTGGTTTGCTAGTGAGTAGCCGATAATTGAACACAGAAGTCCTTAAATCACCCCCATCAGCAATCCTGAGTCCTTCACCCAGGCCGTGTGTGTGCACGCTGAGCAGCACCCTCACTTCCTCCTGTGCATGTCTGCCAGCCCAGCCCAGCAAGAAGTGAGGACACCCCCCGGGTCTTTCCTGGGTCTTTCCAGGGTGCGCTTATTGCCCTGTATGTGGATGTGGCCTTTCTGATTCCCAGGATTCTGGGGGACTCACAGGGCCTGCTGCTGGCATCTCATGCGCCTGACTCTCCTTCAGTTTCTTGACCACTGTCCTGTCTGCCCCGACTAGTACAGTCACCTTGGACAGTGGCTCTGTTACACAGTGGTCACTATCTTCATCAGAAGCCTGGGGACAGGGCTTCCTGTGGTGGCCTTCTTCAAGAGTGGGGCTTTCCAGGTTGTGGCCCGACAGGTCACACAGTAACACTGCTCTAATAGGCTTTGGGGGGAGCTCCACCTGCCGCCTCCATGGTTGCTAACCGCTGAGTCTCAAGGCTGTCACAGAGAGGGGTGGGGGCAGGTGGGACTTGGGGTAACTCACAACACCAGAGAGCTCCTCTCTCTTTCTAAGAGGACTCCATTTTCCTGAGTCCACGCCCAATGGATCCTTGTGTCTGGTTCCCCAGAAATCAGCACAGTTGATCCTTTCCATTTTGTCAGTTCTCTCATCATTTTAAGGGAGTTCAGATTTCTGCAAGTCCTGACATTCCGGAAGGCATCCTGCCACAGTCCTTTGTGCAGCCACAGCAAGTGTCACCTCGTGTGCCTGTGCTGAGTGTGAGAGCCAGCAGTGCCGTGGGACGGGCCTCCCGGAGACTTCTGGAGGCTAGATGACTGAGCACGGGGGGGGGGCCCATGTCTAGTCAGGGGTGTGCTCACGGCCTCACCCGAGCGGGGTCTGGTGTCCCTGGCTCTCACAGCGTCTGGCCCAGTTTTGTGCCAGCATGAGAGCAGCTGGCTCCTGTCTCCTCACGGTGGCCCTTTTCTCCCAAAATGACTTCCCAAAGCCACAGATCATCACCCACAGTGGGCAAGGACCTCCAGTTCACGTGCTCAGCAGTCAGCAGCAGCAACCCCCCCCAGACGTCTGCCTGGAAGAAAGACAATGAGCTCTGGTCAACGCAGACACGGAGCACTTCTCCCACGTATGCGTGTGCATGCAGGATGGGGAAGTGATAGAGTACACCAGCATCCTGCACCTCCCGCCTGTCACGTGGTGGCATCAGGGCCACTACCAGTGTCTTATCACCTACCACCTTGGCCCCGCCTACTCTCACAAGGCCCTGCTCACGGTGGACGGTATGGAAGTGCCCCTGTTGGTCTCTCCCAGGCACCTCATTCCGACTGCTGTCCACCTCGGAGAGGATGGAGGACAGAGTGGAATTAGATCACACTGTTCCCTGGGTTTGGCCGGGAGAAAGTTCTACAGATTTAAGCACCCTTCTTCCTTGGCTTCGGGTGACTTTGGGGACATGAGGTGAGCGGCAGAGCTGAGCCTGGCACTTCTGTCTGTTGTGCTCCGGGAACCATGTGGTCCGGTTTCCAGGTTCTGCACATACCTGGATCCTGGGGAAGCTGTGCCCTTGGGGGGGTGGCAGAGCTGTGGAGGCACAGGCCATCCTGGGCAGGGGCAGGTCCCCACCTCTCAAGGCAGCAGAGAGCAGGACAGGTGTCTTGGAGGGTGGCACGAGGTCCTGTACTCAGGAACCAGCATGTCGGAGCGGCTCTCTTCAGGGCTGCTGTTTGTGGAGGGGGACAGGAGGAGTATGAGTGGGCACGTGCCCTCACCATGGAACCTAGGGAGATTTTCCGATCATTAAAGTGCCAGTGACAAAGTTGACTCATGGGTCATCAGACGTGGTGGTGTGCTGTGCTCAGTCAGCCCCACAGACACAGCAGACTTGACCTCGCTCTGGCAGGGTGGCCTTGGTGTATTCTGAGAGGCCCCACTGCCACCTCAAGACTCAGACCACTAAGTGGCTCTCTGCCAGGTAAAAGAGGTCCCAAGGTGCTTACCCACAGAGCCACATCCCCACCCTTTTCTATACTTTAGAGACAGGGTCTCACTGAGTTGCTTAGGGCCTTGCTGAGTTGTTGGGGCTGGCTTTGAACCGGATCCTCCTGCTTCAGCCTCCTGAGCCACTGGGATGAGAGGCATGTGCCAAGCGCCTGGCTGACCAGAGCAGCTTGGTCAGGAATGGTGGTGTCACCTCCTGTGCAGCTGGACCCTGACTCTGGCATCCAGTGCTGGATGAGGCTGAGCCAGTGAGCCCGCAGACTGTGTGGCCCTTAAGCTGCCCCAGGGAGGCATGGACCTTCTCCCTGTGACTCCAGCTTCGTGAGCAGGTATTCTGTTGCTGGCCTCTCTCCTGGTGGCTTGTGAATGCAGAAAAGCCTTAGGCCACAACTCCACCTGCATGACCCCTTACCCTATGAGGTTCAGGAGGCAGAATGTCAGCCACAGCCTGAGACTCTATCGCTAGCTGGAGCAGAGAGGAAGTGCCATGCCACAGTGGGGAGAGGCTGGCTGTTTCTCTGGGATGCTCATGGCTCTTTTTTGGCTGTAGCAGAGTCCTGGGTTGGTGAAGGCACAGGGCAGGGAGGGAGCAAGCTGTGGCCCTCACACACTGGGGGTCTCATTCCCAGAGACATTCCCTGTATTTGCAGCTAGCTATCCCCTAATCCCCTTTGTGTCTGTTTTCCAGTGCTGCCATCATTTACCAAAAGGCCCCAAGACATCACCATCCAGAGAGGCACCTTGGTTTCCCTTGAGTGTGCTGCCACTGGCCATCCCAAACCCCAGATTGCCTGGCAGAAGGACAGAGGCTGAGACTTCCCTGTGGCTCGGGAACATCGCATGTATGTCATGCCAGAAGACGATTTGTGTTTTCATCACTGATGTGGAAATGGGCATTTACAGCTGCACTGCCCAGAACTCAGCAGGCTCTGTGTCGGCGAATGTCACCCTGACTGTCTTAGGTTCCACCCCTGATGTATTCCGAGTGTGTGTGTGTGTGTGTGTGTGTGTGTGTGTGTGTGTGTGTAGGGGTCTTAAACAGCACCTAGGGCAAACGCTGTGGAGTTGCTCTTTGGAGCCTAGGAGTTATTGGAAGGTGTTTCTACTGTTTGAAATTTGGGGCTGATTTTAGGATTTTTCCTCTTTTTAAAGAAAAATATTTTTGGTACTGGGGATAGAACCAAGAGGCACTCAGCCACTGAACCACACCCCCAGCCATATTTTGTATTTTATTTAGAAACCAAGTCTCACTGAATTGCTTAGTGCCTCGGTTTTGCTGAGGCTGGCTTTGAACACTTGACCCTCCTGGCCTCGGCCTACCAACCTGTAGGGATTACTGGTGTGTGCCACCACATCTAGCCCTATCTCTTCAAAAATACTAAAGGCCAGTGCAATGCCAGAGCCTTGAGCAACTGGAAACAGACAGCATGCAGGAGGGGTGTGGTCTTAGTCAAGAACAGGGACACAGGCCAGTTTGGGAACAGGAGCATCTTTGTGACCTGAGATCAGCCATCTGAACATTTGCTGCTCTGACAGAAGCTCACTGGTGGGATTGTGCCATGTCCAGAGAACCAAGCAGACCACAGCACTGAGGCCCCAGAGTGAGTGTGAGCTCACTTGACCTCTTGCAGAGACCCTGCCCTTGGTGGTACCCTTGGAAGACTGCGTGGTGTCTGTTGAGGAGATGGTAGCCCTCCAGTGAAAAGTGGCCAGCAGCCCCTCACCCACATCACCTGGCTCAATGGTAACCGCCCACTGAGCCTCACCCACAGATGCCACTTCACCCCGGCACCCTGGCAACCGGCTGCTGGTGGTCTAGAACATGGTGGTGGAGGATGCAGGCCCATACACCTGAGAGATATCTAACATCCTGGGCACAGAGCGCACTCACAGCCAGCTGAGCATCTTGCCCACAACTGGCTGCAGGAAGGACGAGAGCACCATGAGCGTCTTCACCATCGCCCTGGTGTGCAGCATCCTTCTGACATCTCTGGTGTGGGTGTGCATCATCTACCAAATCAGGAAGAAGAGCGAGCAGCACAGTGTCACCAACACAGGTGAGCATGGTGGCATTTATTTTCAGGTCAGGAGAAGCCATGACAGTTGACACTAAAAAATATTAACAGGGCTGGGGATGTGGCTCAAGCAGTAGTGCGCTCGCCTGGCATGCGTGCGACCCGGGTTCAATCCTCAGCACCACATACAAAGATGTTGTGTCCGCCGAAAACTAAAAAATAAATATTAAAAAAATTCTCTCTCTCTCTCTCTCTCTCTCTCTCTCTCTCTCTCTCTCTCTTAAAAAAATATTAACAAACTGCCTGCTGATATCCTCCTCATAAGTGGAGGCATCCTGTGCTGCTTGCCACATGGTGGATTGTCCCTGAAACTCACAGTGCTCTGGTTTGTTAGTTCTGTCCCCTTCCTGTCACTCTTCTCCATATTTTGTGGTCTTCACATTGGTTTCCCTGCTTTCGACCTGGGCTCGGGTAAGTCTCAGGTCTGGGAGGGCCTTTTTCCTGTACCAGCTCCACCTGGTCTCTGAGCAGCTTCGATGGCTGTTTCCAGGGGATCCTGTTTAAGGCCTCACATTAAATATGCATCTGCATCTGTTGTCACTGCAACCCTGATATCTCATTGTCTTATCTCCTTTCAGATGAAACCTTTGTGCCACCAGGTGTTCCAACCTACCTCTCTTCTCAGGGGACTAACTGATCAGGACTGATGGTGGCCATTGAGAGGGATGGTAAGGCCTCTGATACAGTGAGGTGGAGGTCTAGGTGATTGTCCCCCATAGGTAGAGATGGCCTCTAGCTCCCCCCAAGACAGGCACCTGGCATTAGATGGGCACCATTAGGTGACAGAGGTGGCTGCCCTGCCAAGGCCTCTGCTCTTTGGCTCAGTCCTGGTCTGTCAAATCCTGCAGAGGTTTGAACACCCTGTGTCTCAGGAAAGTCACCCCCTGGGACCAGTAGTTAGTGTCCCCGTCGGGATCAGGTAGGACTGCTGTAAGAACAGCTGCAAGGAACAAGCCAGGCCCCGAATCCCAGCCCTGCTTGCACAGTTGGCTGTTGGTGTCTGTGGGTTCCAGTACCTACACACTAGAAATATTCAGGGCAGAGAAGCTTCACGAGCCTTCTTTTCCTCATCATTATTCCCTAAAAATAGAGTCCAACATATGTTACATTTTACTAGTCATGATGATTAATCTAGAGGTGACTCACATGGGATGACATAGGTAGGTCATGTGCAAATGGGGTGTCATTGCAGACAAGGGACTTGAGCATCCCTGGATTTTGGTATCTGCGTGGGGCTCTGGCACCAGCCCCCCCATGGATACCAAGAGATGAGAGTCATGGGCAGTGCCCAGACATGCTCTGTATTCTGTGTCAGAGGGAGAGCACTCCACAGGGGCGCTATTTCAGTGGGTGGAAGATCATGAGCACCTGCTGGGCTGAAGCCCGAGCCCGTGAGAGCTGCTCCTCTAACATGGTTGTGGATGCTGAAGGACTGCTTGCTGGGAAAATGTTACTAGGAAACAGGCCCATTGCCAGCTCCACCCACCATTGATAGAAAGATCGCAGCAGCAGCTCTGCCCATTCTGTTCCTAAGGCTCATTGAGACATCCTAAGCAGTTTCTAAACCTGGGAGTCTGTTGAGATTGTGTGTCTCAGAGATTGAGGCCTCTTCCCAGAGGTTAATGTTCACAGCATCACGCGCAGGCAGCCCAAGCTCTGTGTTAGGTACAGTAAAGAGCCCTGGAACATGGACAGAGAAAGCTACCGGGCACCTGGTCCACCTGAGATGGGTAGGTGATGCTTTCATCAGAATGCCTTTTTGAAATCAAAACCTGGGTTGACTACTCACTAAATGAAGAGGGGAGATGCCTCCATTTCCATCTAGTTCTCTCTCTGAATTTAGTATATAAACAGGAAGGTGTAGCCTGGTGCCCTTTGAATTCTAGAAGTGTCTCTTAGATACTATTTATGATACAGTAATCTGAGCAAAAATTTTCCAGAATAATAAGCAACATAGGGAGGTTTAGTATCTGTTCACCAGGGCTGTTTTGAGGTTAAACTTCTAGTTGTTCAGAAAACTCTTAACCCTGAGTGGTACCTAATTCAACTGTTGGGGTTTGCTTTTGCTTTCTTCTTCATTTTTTGACTGTGATCAAAGTAGTGCGACTACATTCTCTAAGTATGAGATTAGCTTGATCTTGGGCATGTGAGCATGGAAGACCCGTCTCCACTAACAGTGTGGCATGTCCCCAGACTTTTCCGTGAAGGTTTTGGTGGGGGAGCAGGACCTCACTTGGATGTGAGTGAGCTGCCTGTTCTGTGTGCGGGATGGAGATGAGCTGGCAATGGTTCTGATCTGGCTCACTCTCTCCTTCAGAGCCCAGCAGCTTTCTTGGGTGCTGACGTGGAGAGTTTCTCCAAGGAGCAGGCCCTCCACCCTCAGCCCACATCCAGAGTCAGCACACAGCCAAGTGCACTGCATGGCCAGGAGCCCAGCCAGGGTGACCGAGGAGACTCTCCACATCACCCTGGCAGTGGGTCCTGGGGACAGTGGAGTGAATGTTGCTGATCCACCACACACCAGGGGTAAGAACAGTTAGGCTTTCTTCCTGCTCTGAACCTCATTTTTTGTTAAAAGCAAATGTGGTCTTGTCCATGTTGCTGGATTGTCAGCTGAGGCTTTTTATTAAGGCAAAGGCGGCTGGTGTTGGTAGCTGTGCATTTTTCAATAGTGATGTTTTAATTCTGCCAGTATAATATTACACTGGGGGATAAAAAAGATCAAGTTCTCACCCTTCAGGGCTATTTCTACTGAGGAGCCAGAGCGGGCCTGGCCACACCCTTCCCACACACCGACAGAACTGGGCGTAGACTACATAAGATTTAGCCCTAGACCTGGGAGAGATTTCACTTTTGAGCCCTGTAGCTAACCATCTTATGAGTGCCAATTCACTGAAAATTACATTGAAACAAATAAGGTCCTTAAAAAATCTCAAAGTACATTTCTTTAGCCAAAGGGCTGAAGGGGAGATATTAGCCAAATGGCTACCTGTGTAAGATGTTCTATCAGAGGTTAAAATTTTTCCAGAAGGTAAGCACATTTAGAGTTTTGTCCTCAACAGTTAACTTATTAATGTTACTTTCACAAAATACGTGAATCTGCTTCTTCTGAGAGGCAATGTGAAACAGGAAATATTACTTTTATGTACAGAGTTATTTATTTATAGAAATTTTGGTACAATGTATATTGAAAATCATGTAAAATATTGGAGTGTCTAACAAATGGCATTGAAGTGTCTTTAAGAAAGGTTGATTTATAAGTGTTGAGCATATGGCTGGGCTCGTTCCTTCTTTTCCAGATCACCTTATCAATGCAGTCATTCTGCTTTTGATATTTTCCCCAATAGGGGGAAATTTAGGCAAGGCAGGATCATGTACTATGGCTCCAGGGTAGACATGACCCTGTTAGAGTCCTATGATTTCTCTCTGAATTTTTCTACACGTGCACTTCATTAGTAAAGCCATAAAATCCAAAGTGCAGTGACTTTTCCATCTTATCTTCTCTCCTTCCAGGGATGGCTCCACTAAGGAAGAGGAAGCACTGCTGTTTCCAGCTCTGGTCCCGGCCACGTCTGAGCCTGGAAGCAGAGCAGTAGAGTAGGGGTCAGCCTTCCCGAGGGACTACACGCCCCTATTTAGCCACTGGAACTGCAGATGCCCACTTCCTCTCACACCCCATGGGGCACTGGATCATGTGTTGGTAGGTGCCACCTGAGGGTCATTGAACATAGCACCTGGTTAACAGGAAGAAAGCCTGTCTGCACCTTCTTAAACAGAGCTCTAACCTTACCCCACAGGAACTGACCCCAGGGAGAAATGCCCACAAGCACAGCTTTTGTGCCCTCGCCCCACTTCCCCCTTCCCCTTGTCATTCTTTTCAAATTGTGACAGTCTCTCTACAGCATCTACCATGGGGTGGTAGGAAATGACAGATCATATACAGATCAAGTGCAAGCTTTGCCAGGCGGGCTGTGGCACTGCCAGGCACATTTATTAAGGGGTTCTGGGGGGCTGTTCAGAGTCCCACCATGACACACTTTCTTCTTTGTGGCACCCTGGTGACAACTCCAGCCAGTCTGACCCTGGGTACCAGGGTCACAGTCACAGCAGCTTTGGGCTTCGGCACAGGTTCTGCTGCTGCCCAGAAGGCAGGGCTCTCACGGGGGCTCCCTTTCTTCATGGAAGTGCACGAGTGGCATCCGCTCAGGAACTCTCTCTGCCCATGTCTGACAGCCGGCAGCAGGTCTGGTCGTCGGCACCCAGAAAGATGAACCCTCCCAGGCTAACAGATGCCATTCAATGGAAGACACCCACAAATAATCCAGAGGAAAGAAGAAAAGATTCACAATGAATCTGTGTCAAACTGGTTAAACTCCAAGGCCCACAGTGGGCTAAGGGTGGCCAATTGGAACCAGTGAAAACCTGTGTCCATGAGAAGACTGCTACTCTGGGCCTCGGTTCTCTAGGTACTTGTGCTGGTGTGAAGACCTACAAGGACCCACTGAGTGCAGACTCCAGCAGAGGTATCAATACATGAGAAAATGAAGTCTAGAGAGATGAAAAGGGCTCAGGCGTGCTGGTCCAATAAGCACCCACAGCTGGACGTAGAAACAGGCTCTTCCAAAATTTGACATGGGGCACAGGGTAGAGGATGCCATTCTCTGCAATGGTCAGGATGCAGCCTGAGCCTGGGCCTACCAGAAGCCTGGAGCTGGAAATGTGACTACCAGATGTGAAGAGAGATTGCTGGGCTTTGGGGAGCCGACATTCCCCCCTGAACCAGGTACTTCGGATTCTTTCCTGGCTTTGCCACTAGCTGCCCCCAAGACCCTGAACAAATCTCTTCCCAGGGATCTTCCTCTGCGTGGGTGGAAAACCAACAGTTGGCTGAGGGTCCCGGACACACTCAGCATGGGCCCAAGGACATGGGCTTACTTACCTTTATCAGATTTCTTCTTCTTGCTTTTGCTTCTTGGGACATTTGGATCTCCAACCTTGACCTTCACCATCCTCAGCTCCCCTCTGGCTTGTTTTGGGCCCCTTGGGGGTCACAAGATTCCTTCCCCTTGTTTTCCTTTTGGATGCCACTTGCTTTGTCTCCCCTTGATGTCCCTTTGGAAGGCATGGAGGGCTTTTCTGATAAAATAGCTCCCTCTAAGCCTTCCCTGATCTCTGGCTGCTTCTTCTTGATCTTGGGGGTTGACTGGTCTTCTGACAACTTCCGTTTCAAGCCTTTCTTGCTGCTTTCCTTGGTGGCATCTACTGAGAGAGGACTTGGGGTCTCAGACCATTGGGAGCTGGGACAAATATCATATGGTGAGAGCTGAGAGGATGCAAGGGAAAATGCTCATCCTTTTACCATGCTGTAGACAGGAGGGCAAGGTCCAGGGTCACTCTGCCCCAAACATGCTCCAAAGTTCATGCCTTCCTCACACACGGACCTTACATTCAACTTAGAGCTCTTTTGCCTTCTTACTCAAATCCTCCACTCAAATAAGGGTGGGGAACAGGCTATGAAGCCAGAATGTTTAAGTGAGGCCCTCTCTACCTATGAGATGAAAGGGAGAAGGAATCTTTTCGCAGGCTGACCAGAGCAGGGTCAGAAGGTCTGGTCTGTGAGTCTGACTTTACGACCAACGTACGTAATTCCATCCAGGACCTAGCTCCTCAAAAAACTCAGTTTCCCTGCTTGTAAAATGAGTAAATGGATGAATAACAAGGTCCCTCCATAACAAATTGCATATTTAAAATAAAAGTGAAGGGCTTGTAGACACTCGACTCCCAGTCCATCGACACAGAAGCCCATTGCCCTTTCCAGTCCTGGGCTCTAGGCTCCTTGGGGTGGGGGGCATTGGATACACAAGTGGTGACTGACTAAGCAGATTTACTGCCTGGCAGAGTGACTTCTGGTGCCGCCTTTGTTTTCCACACCTCTGCTTAGCAGTTTATAATTGTGTGGTGACTACACAGGCAAAGAAATCCTTCTACACCACTTCTCAACTGTCTCTTTGTCACACCCACATCTAACACAAAGAACACTGGGGAGCAAAGTCAGCAAACAATCTGCTGCTGTCCCAGCCGGTGAAGCTGTATCTGAAGATCAAAGCCTGGGTCTCCACACTGCCTCAGACCACAGCCTCTGACCTAGTCAGAGATCTACACCATTCTGGGATGAACATGCATCAAGTCTTATCTGCTGGGCTCTTCAAAAAAAGCTCAGTGGACTGGCTCTGGAGGTACTCACATGAGGAGTGATACAGGTAAGCATCCACGTCACACCTGGCTGAGGGCAGTGAGCCTGACTGTGCCCACAGTCCCTTGAATCTTCTCTCCAAAGGCCATGTGATCATTTTCTGTGTGCCGTACCTTGCCAGGTCCTGGAGGGCCTCTGCAGGGCTTGCTTGAGACATACTTAGAAGCCCAGGGTGGCCAGGGGATGGTCAATGCTTTACAGTGTGTCAGAGTTGCTTTGGGCTGGTCCATTGCCAGCTCAGCCTTTGTCTGAGTCACCTTTAGTGCCTATAATCCACAGCAGGATTGTGTGTGTTGGGAAGAAAAGTGAGAAGGGCTGGCTGGAGAGAGAAATGTGTACTTCACGAGTCAGGGTGCTGCTTCCTTTAGGCAGAGGTTCTCCTCTAGCTACAACCAGCTTCCGCTCCTGGATACACATGGCTCCCGGGCTGCGAGAGCATGGGAGATGACACGTCAGGAGAGGCCCTACCTTTACTTTGACGAGTGTTGCTCTGTCTCACTGGAGACCAAAACCCCTCATTTGGAGAGATCATGGTAGTAGACTGGACCATATTGGTGGCATTATTTCTACAGGAGGACAAAAGAGGCTCACTGCCTTTTCCTTCCATGGCTTACCGTCCCTGACTTACCTGTTTTAAGGGGAACAATGGCTCCTTCATGCTGAGATTCCAGTCTGACATCTGGGTCATCTTTGTTCTCCAGAATATGGGAAGCAAAGAGTCTGTGTGCCTTTATAGTGAACTCTGAGGCGTTGGAATTGGCTCGGAGAAGCTCCTGGTTCACATGACCTTGGAGGAGAAACTGAAAATGCCAAGTGTGAAAGAGGCTGCAAGACCATCCACCCAGCTCAGAGGTATGGCCTTTGGAGGAAACCAGCCCAGAGCGCTCAGACTCAGGCCTTCCATGTTTATGCAGATTGAGTGAGACCCTTTCTCAAAAGAAAATATAAAGATTGGCTGGGGATGTGATCAGTGGCTCACCACCTCTGGGTTCAATCCCCAGCATGACAAAGTAAAGTAAAAATTTGCTTAGGCAGTCATTAAGAAATTTGACCATTTCTGTTTAATGCATAAGTTTGTACTCATGCTTTCAATAGTGAACACTCATTTGAGCCTATACAGAAGACAGGAAGTTTTACAGGGCACCCACCAATAGACACATGCAATGAACAAAAGGAAGCAGAAGAGGAGAAAAATAAATCTTCCAGTTTCCTTGTATATGCTTTTTCTAGTTCAAAGTGTACTTGTTTTGCATTTTTAAATTAAGAAGTTAAAGTGATATATATATATATATATATTCAGTGTGATCTCAAACACATTTCAAAGCAGTCTGAGAATAAATAAGTAAAATAATAATTTACTTAATTATAGATGGAGAGAGTATGGGTGATTTTTTTCTTTTTCTTTTTCAAAGCAATTTTCCAACATTCTAAATTCAATTAAACTCCTCCTCCTTTGTTGTGAGGGTTGCCACAGAAGTGCTCTACAACTGAACAACAGCCTTTTTTAAAATTTTGAAACATGGTCCCCCTATGTTAGTAAGCCAGCCTCGAACTTCTGATCCTGCTGCTTCATATACTTCTGAATCGTATAATGTATAATTTATAATGAATCCTGCCTTTCTTTTGAAATAAAAAATTGTATTAAAGAATTCAAGAAGATGAAAAAATTAGGAAACTGTCTTTTATGTAAGCAAAAAAAATGGTAACACCATGCCCAGGAGACATGGCCATTGCTCTGGAGAGTCATGGCTGCTGCTGTGAAAGCTCAGGGAGACTTGCGGTCAGGAGAAGGGAAAACAGTGGCATGTACAGAATCACTGTGCTGATGCTCAGGAATCAGTGCCTCGCACAGCCCTCCAAACCAATGTGCACATAATGAGGGTGGAGATCAGTACTCCTGAGAAATCCCCCAGGTCCACACAGAAGGCAGGTCTGAGAGAAGCCTTCTATAGTGTTTCCACAGCACTTCTGAAATGTGGTCTTCTTTCCACCCCGTCAATATTTGTAAAAAAAAAATGCAGTTTCTGGGTACTTCTGAAGGGCAGCTGATATGCTACATGGACCCACCTGGATTGGGGGGTTTACCCCTGCATCCCTAGTTGTTTGCCACAGCTAAAAGGCTCATCAGATCTGTTATGGCTTTTAAATCTCTCCCATTAAAAGGTTTGATCTTCCCAGGACTCCCACTAGGGGAGAACCTAGGAGGGTTTCCCACCCCAAAAATCCACTATCCTACTGGCCTTCCCAATGGTGCAGAATATAATTTTGTATTCTGCATTTTCAAATCTTTATTAAAGTATTTTATAATTCTTATTTGGTCTTGAACATAACCATGAGTGATCAGTAACATTAAGGAACAGCAGCAGTGAACTGTCTCTGACAGGTGCTGGTTCACGCAGGCACTTCTTAGAACCAGCTGGATCCCCACTAGCACCAAGGATGGGGGCCAAACTGGGTGGCCTAAGTCCCCTAGCAACAACCCACATGCAGGGCTCTTACTGGCTTTGACAGTCGTCTCCTCCTCCTCCTCCTCCTCCTCCTCCAAGCTCTCTGAACCAATGGTGATGTAAAACTCTTAGCTTGTCTTGGCTTTCAGGGCTGGAGCCTTCTCTGACTTCAGCTTCTGGCTGAGCTCTGTGGTTCTGTAGGACAAGAAGAAGTGCCTATACCAACTGGATGGCATGACATTCCTGGAAGATGAGAGTCAAATCAGTGATGAGAACGCAGTGTAGATGGAATTCTGTATTCAGCATTCTCACTGCTTTTGTAAAGTGCTTTTACGGTTCTCAGTTGGTCTTTAACAAGCTTGTGAGACATTTTTATTCTTCAATGATTGAACCCCTTAATGTCCCCCCACTGCAGACACACCACACATGTGATGTGACATGGCTTCCTGGATGAAACAAGAGTCTCCAGTGAGCTGCTTCACACCAGACTAGTAATCTAGTTTATTCCATGAAGATTGCTCTGAGGTATCCCTAGTAAAACCCTTCAGCCCAACCAGACTTACTGTTCCCAGTGCTTACAGATGTCCAAAACCGTGAAAGGCTGAGGAAGGATTTGTTTCTGCAAAGAAGAAACACAAAGAACCACAATTGTCACCTGACACTGTAAGGACTCTTCTTGGGGCAAACTATCCTCTCCTTGGCCTTAGAGCTGCCAGATAGGTGGTTCAGAGAAGACTCCTTTGCTCTAGTACAAATGTCTGCTTGGTCTTGCCAATCTTCTAGAGATGGGAAGTGCAAGCAATTCTACTGGTAAACCCTTTAACACAATGTGTCAGTAAGAGGCATCTGTGTGAGGCTGGAGCTTAAATATTCCCAGCTAGCATTTATCCAGCCTCCCTGGCACTAGCCAGTCTTAGAGCTCACAAGACATTTTTTCCACCCCTGATCCTTCAGAAGGACTTTGAAGGCCTTCAAAGGACTAAAGAGTCAACTCTAAAAGCACAAAGTGGAGCCCAGATACTCACTCATCCAGATGGCATGAATGGGGCCCACTGGTCTGTGGGGAAGAGGCTGAGCCCATGTGGTACTGGGCTCTGGCAGAAGGCAGGGAACCAGGTGGAAATGAAACCCTTGAAAGAGATGCCAGAATGTGGTCTGCTCTCTCACCCCAGAGAGGCTGTTCCCCTTCTGCCCTGGTGAGCCCCAAGAAGTGAGAGCACCTTCCTCTGGAGTGTCTGGCGTCCAGGCAGAACAAAAGCACGTGGGCATAGACAAGGGCCACGGGAAGTGGTGGAGGCAGCTGCACGTGGGCATAGACAAGGGCCACGGGAAGTGGTGGAGGCAGCTGGGAATTGGGGCAGATGAGGTACCGAGGCCCTACTGAACCCAGGCAGCAGACCAAGGCATGTTGGAGGTACTCTGCAGCCCTCCAGAGAACCCTCCATCTTACCAAGAACCTGCCCTGCCTCCAGGGTTTCCTGTCCCAGGAATTGACCCCCTCCCTACAGGGAGTCACAAGGTTGTTAATTAAAACTTTGGCTCCACCCTACAGCCCTGTAGGCTTTGAATTAGAATGAATTCTCATTTTTGTTTTTTAATTTGTTTACAACAGCAACAATGGCTCAGATCCCAGTGATATTATCATCTGGCTAAGGACTGTGGACAAGATACTGGAAACTACCACTGATGTATAAAACAATGTTAGCCGAAATGAACAGAATCTTTTAAAAATTAATATTAGGAGCTGAAGTATAGCTCATTGTTACTTTACCTAGCATGCATACAGCCCTGGGTCCAATCCCAAGCCCAACATAAGTAAAATAATAAATCATGCAATGTGAATGCGACCAGCATGACATTTGTTATAAAACTTAGCAAAGTCAGTAATAGAGTCTTTAAAACTAAAGACTGGTTTCAACATAAATTTCTGTAGCTTACCTATTTCAGATCTACTTTTTCCTTCTTGCTTTATTTCTAATATTAATAGATTTCTTAAGCATGCAAATTCATTTCAAACATCAAAGATACACTTATATCTAAATTAATAAATTTTTAGATTAGATACTAATTTCACTGGTAAATGATACATCTTGCACGAGTTAAAAAAAAAGTTTATTCAACAAGTCTTTTTTTAAAAAAGAACACAAGAGTAGAAGGGGCATAGAACTAGTCAGCACTTCCATACACAAAAGAGATGCAAAGTGCCGGAAGAGCTCAACTTGTTACAAGTTTGCAGGCTGCAAATGGTGTTTGTCTCATTTGGCCAGGACAAACCTCCCTGCTGTGATTGGTCGGGTCTCTCTGTTAATTACAATATAATTCTCTTAGCAAGGCTTTCAGTCATCTAAATAATAAATAAATTGCAAATGGAGGTTAATTTCACAATACTATGGGTGTACAAGAGCCAGAAAAGAATGTGTCCACGGAAGACATGGAGCCACACTAAAAACCACTAAACCTCCTAGACGATTTCCACAGGGAATTATAAACAGCAATCCAGGACCTTTTTTGGCTGAATGTGATCTACCCCCAATTAAATGCCAGTCTCGTGGAGTTGAGTTGACAAAATGTCCACGGGATATATCAAAGTGCATAAATGCACTCTATGGTCATGTATAGCTAATTAAAAGAAAAAGAAATTTAAATGTCCATGGGTACGCAGAAGACCAGCCTCCATAACAAGATGCAACTGACTTCATCAAGCCTCAGCTGCAGCCAAACCCACAGTCACACAGTGTTTACCTTATACCAGGCACTCATGGAAAGTGGGGCTCTCCAGCCAGGAGAAGTGGCTCAGCCTGGGTCCACCTCGAGCCCGCGCTAGCCTCCCCACCTCCCTGGGTCTGGCTCCAGAGGCTTCCTTGCTCCCCTTTCACAGGGCCCCCTGCCACCGGCCAGAGCCTGGCAGATCCTAAGGTCTCCCTCCACGTATCTGCTGGTGGGTGGGTGCTGCAGCCCGGCTCCTGCCCGCCCAGAGACACCGCCCCTCCCCCGGCCCCGCCCTGGACTCCTGCTCACCCCGCCCCTTCCGCCCCTTCCGCCCCTTCCGCCCCTTCCGCCCCTTCCGCCCCTTCCGCCCCTTCCGCCCCTTCCGCCCCTTCCACCCCATCCTCTCACTTGGCCCTGCCTTCCAGCTCCTGACCGGCACGCTGCACAGGGAGTGGCAGCGCACGGGGAGGGTAGAGGATTTGGAGAGTGGCCGCCCCTTACCCCGTTCCTTTTCCACCTGGAAACCAGCAGTGGGCAGGGTCCTGGGAGACTCACCTGGCTCGGGCACTGGAGGACCTGAGTCCTGCTATCCAAAGTCCCTTCGCAGCCTCCTGCCGGCTGGAAAGATGCACAGGCCCTTCCCAAAACCCAGCCAAGGAATCAGCAGTGAGAAGAGGATGGCACAAGACTGTGCCCCTCTCCAGAAAAGAAAAGCCATATTCAGTGTTTTAATTATTTAATACCAACATTTTCCCCTGTCTTTCACATACTTTCTAAATTAATGCAGTAATGAACCTTAATCAGACTTCTCTACTTTTAATGTATTTCTTCTTTGGTCAAGAAAATTTTCAGGTTTAAAAGAGTTATAGGTATTTACATAAATCCTAACAATTTAAAAACTAAAAGTTCTCTTTAACATGCCTTTTTCAGAGTAATAAAAAATTAGGGAGAGGAGGGGAATTCTAGATGACTGACAACAAGCAAATTTTCCTTATAGTTTAAATGATTATTCATTATGGGAATGTGAGTGAAATGGTGAATTTTTTTTTTTTTTTTGTTTTGAAGCTTTTAGACTTTTATCACTGAGTGAGTAATTTCAATGTTCAGTCAAAACCCTTTACTTAACAGGCTGGGATGGAAGGTATCTTGATGAGAATATGACAATGGAAATAAATGCTATGTCATCTTCCCATGTGTTCTTTTCTCCATCCCTACTCTTACAAAGACTTTATATTCTACATAGAAGTTTGTGTGGGCTAAGCATTTTTAACTGGGCTTGGAAAAAACTCTTAGATAAATACACAGACAAAAATTTCTGTGCATTATTATCTCCTACAAGCTTAATATTAGAACTGAAAGCAGTTTCTTGAGGTTCATAGAAATTCATCATATTGAATAATTTTACTGTATTATAAACAACACAATTGATAATGGATTACAGCAAATATTGGCATATTATATACACATGTGATTTAACTGTTTTCAAAATAAAGCAAGTCTTGCTTTGCAAATATGAGTTCAAATATTGGGACCAGTGAAGTTGTATGTTCAGAGCACTTGAATCAAAATAATAGAGTTAATATTTTCTGCTTATTCAGTGAAGAACATGATTAAGTATTGTTTGTGAAACTTTAAAAAATGTGAAGTCACTTTTTACAAAGCACATTGAATTAGTTTGAGCCATAGGTTAGTGGAAATAATTCTGTAGAGGACACAGGTTTTGTGTTATAGGATTCATTTGATGTCAGGGCACTTGATATGTGCTGTATATAGAGCATAATTGAGTGTCAGTTTGTGCTAGTTTAAAATCTAAATAATGATTTTTATCTCCAAACTTTTGGGTTTTCTTCATCTGAGTGAGGCTTAAGGTCATTTTATTAATTTACTTGTTTCATATCAGAATTGAAACATCCAAATGAACATGGTCTCATTCAAGGTAGTCACTGGGAAATGATTCTAATGATTATGTTACTGCTCAGAGTTTTAGAATAACTATTTTTGTTTTTAGAGATTAATAATAATACTTTAAGCATTCCCACTGGTGACTGATCTTAATTCCTTGAAATTTTCTGCTTTTGAGAAAAAGTAAAAAAACAGTTTAAAGCCAATTCTATGGAATGAGCATTTAATTGGGGAATAAATGACAAAGATAATGAGTTTCTTGAATGACCAACCTGTATACCTTGGTTTTCTCAAGTAAGAGTATAAAAGTTGCTTGTGTGGGGGCAATATTATGAGCTTAATGTTTGGTGTCTCCTAAATTAATGTTGAAATTCTAAGTCCCAATGTGGTGGTATGAGGAGATAAAGCCTTTGGGAAGTAATTAGGTCATAAGCAAGGAATCCTTATGACTGATGTGTGCCCTCATAAAAGGGACTCAGAGAGCTAGTTAGCAAGCTTTCTGCCTTCTGAGGACACAATGATTAGCTGTGTGGAACCCATATTAGGCCCTTGTCAGAACCTGACCATGCTGTCCTCCTGAGTTTGGTCTCTCAGTCTACAGAATGGTGAGAAATGACTTTTCATTGTTTCTAAACTACCCAGATGTAGGTAATAGCAGTCCAAACTGATTAGGACAGGAACATTTTTAGAATAATAATTTAAGATGTCTAAAACTTTTTCTGTAGAAGCACATGGATAGTATTTTTCCAAAGCATAACATATTATAGTTGTGATTTTAACTAAATACATCAGAGTAAAATGTTTTCCTATAATCAAAAAATATAATAACTAAAAACTTCTATAAACAGCAGTTCATTACTGATCTTATATTTTTAACACTTATAAAATGTCTGTAAATGTACACATTGACCACAGGAGACCTCCATGTACTGTGGTGTGTACAGTCAACATACAAAAACTATAATTCTACCTCATCAATTTTGACTTGCAACTAATATGCCAGATTTATAGTAATAACTACTACTGTAAATGAATGTTATCCAAAAGAAATTTCTGGAATGGTTTTTCTGAATTAGGAATTCTAATAAAGTTTTCTTGTAAGTTTAAACAAAAGCCATCTTTTCTTAAAATAAACCTTCCATGCAGCCAGTTGAGTATTCAAAATTTATTGTATTGACTTTTAGAACCATTTAACTAAAAATAGCTTGCAGTTTCTCCCCACTTATGCCAGAAGGTAATGGTCTTTCTTTTGTTAATAAACTATCAAATGGATAAAGATGCCTGAAATTTTAAAAAATATAGGTTTATTTTAAACAAATTGGAATGAAGCAGCACATGATGAAATCTACCCAAATAAGTTCTGTGACAGTCACTTCTGAAGGATTTCATGCATCTGCTGCACTCATCTGTTCTAGTATATTTATTGAATCACTATCATTATCACATAGTCACTCCTCATCAATAGTTGAACTTGAGGTAAAAAAAATACATAATCTCCCACAACTACAGTTAAGAATACGTTTTCTCTCCACCTACGTACAACTCTATAATGATGTCCAAATTTGTGTTTTCAAAGTTTCTGCTTTGACCACTGGCAGAAACAGCATAGCAGACCATATGGTTTGTTGATTTGAGTAAGAAATTCTTTGGCCCTTGTTTAATTCAGTAGTTCTAGTCAATCTGCTCAGGAGAGTCTAATGAGAGAACATAAGGATGCTGCTGTTAAGATGAGGTACATTGGCAACATTTATGCATTTCTTGTCCACCCTTGGCTGGGCATTGCTGTTAGTTTTCTTTTCTTTATGAATCAGTTAAATGAACCACTGAAGTAATCAAATATTTTCCCATGTGGGAAAATAATGTTTTAAAGAGGTGGCCACAGGTTTAAATCCTGTGACCTATAAAAAGTTTAACGAAAGTGGGAACACAGATTTACCTGTTAACAATAGATCAGAGGCTGACTTTTCCATTTGGCTTAAGTATTTTGATGATCTTCATGGTTCTGATGTGGAAGGACAGGAATGAGTGGGTTGGAAGGCCTAAAGGAGTGCAGGGATTCTCTTCTGAATTGGCGTTTTACTTCAGAAATTGCTATTATAAACACCACCTTTGGAAATGTCCTTCTGTGCTCCACTAGTATGTGGACTGCACGGGCTCCTACTATCCCCCATGTAATATTTTTACTTCTGTAAGTAAAGTTGTATGTCTCAGCAATTTTTCTTTCAAATTTGTCCCTATATCTAGATGAGCATTGCTTAGGAAGGTCATCTTAAATGTCAGTTTCTAATTGGTAAGGTTAATAGACTCTGGGAAAAATAAAAATGAGTGAAGACATTTATCTTGAACTTCTTATTGGATTTAAACTCATTGATTAACTGAACTCCTCCTTCCCTCTTTTCCTTTATTGGCAATAATGTTGTTAGTCTGCAGTATGAGATTTTACAGACATAAGCAATATAACATTATGTCAATATCTATGTTAAAAATAATTCCCTTTATTAAAGAAAATTACTATAGAGACACTGCAGTTAAACATGTTTGGGGAATGCAGCTTTTCAATCACAGGATTTAAAAAATGTATATTAGTTCAAGGACACCTCTCTTATGCAGAGAAACTATCTTGGACAGAGTAATCTACCTGAGATAGTTAGTGCCTGGCACAGGGTCTGAAGTAGGGTGTTAATTAGTGAATGGGTCTTTTTTTTTCAAAAGAATGTCACTTGCCCTTCACTTTCGTTTAATTATTTGGCTTGATATAGAATTCTAGGCTCAAAATAATTTTATTCACTGAACTTTGAAGATATGAGTTTATTGTCATCCAGTGTCCAGTTTTGCAGGTTAAAAATTTGTAATCTGATTTCTGTTTGTTTTGTTTATTAGTTTTTAATATTCTCTTTGGAAGGTCTGCAGTTTTTCTCTTGTTGGTATTATAATAGTTTATTACAATATGTTCAAAATCGTCTTATAAAAACTATTCCTGCTTTGTACTTGGTAGGCTCATTTAATCTCAAACATACATTATTTTTTATTCAGCTAAGAGAACATTATATGTTTCATTATTTTCTTTCTTCTGTTTTCCCCTTCTGGGTTCAAATTTTGCCAAGCATTATGCCAGCCTTGAGGTTTTAAGCAAGTTAACCTCTAACATCTTTGATCATCAATTGCATTATTATAAAGTGGAAATTATAACCCCAGAGAGGCCAGTACCCAATATGGTAATTATTTTGTCTCCTTCAGAAGTCTTGCTTCTGTAAGCTTATCATTTGACCAAAGCACTTGAATCTAAATATAGACTTCTGGCTCTTAAAGTGATGGCTAGGCTGTTTTTAGCATGAAGGTTATTGAACATGACTCTGGTCTTCCCCAAGGTAGCACTGGCTCATTTTTGAAAACTTCTTTGGTTATTGTAACCTGTGTGTTAAATGTCAAATACAGAAGTCATCATCTAGAAATGAGTCAAACGAAGTATACATGGAAATGGAGGTAGAATATTACACAAAAGTGTGATTCTTAGGTTTGCTTTAAGGTAGAGTCTATCAAAGAAAACAGTGGCATCTATAAGATTTCTATGTGGCTTCATCTGATGAATGGATTCCAAGTTAATCTTTCCAGAAAAGCAGTTCTGGTCAGGTCACACTGCTTTAAAAAATCTTAAGTGGCTCTCCATTGGTTACAAAGTTAATATCAGATTTCTCAGCTTACTTGTCAAGTTGTTCAAAAGATTAGCTCCAATTAAACTTTCCTACTTTGTATCCCCTTCTCTACATACTCCTTCAGTCTAATAGATCTGTTTCTCAGATCTATCTTACACTGTTGCTTTAGACTGGATTTTTCCCCACCTCCCATTTCTAACATTAAAATTCTTCTAATTCTTCTAAAATTCTTTTAAAATTATGATTGATCTTCTCTTACATATTAGAAGGCCCAACCTTCTTCTAAGGCCCATCTCCATGGCCTCTTCTTTTACAAGACTTTGCCAATCTCTGTCACTCCATATTCTACTTCTCTTTATGTTCCAAAGCACATTATTTGTGCATTTCTTATAGCAACTAACCTAACCCATTTAGGTGACATTAGGCAGGACTAGTGTCACACTCCTTTGTTATCTCCAAGACCCAGTAGTACCTCTTGTGTAAGCTGTGCTCAATGAATGTGGTTGAATGAAGGAAGAACTGGACACATTACAGCCATTGCTGCATTGTAATGTTTTGTGTAAATTTAGAATTTTATTAAATGGAGCTGACTGGTAATCAAATTTACTTTGTTGACCCTTGACTTTAAAGTTTTTTTATTATCTATATGGTCATTTTCTGATATTTCTTGTTTTCAGCTTTGATGGGGTATAATTAACAAAAATTGTGTACACTGAAGATACACAACATGATGTTTTTGTAAGTATTTATTGTGACATGTTTGTTACAACATCATGTCACATAGTTATTATTTTTGTGTGTGATAGGAACCCATAAAATTTCCTCTCAGCAGATTTTAAGTATTGATTTTTATGAATAGCTATGAGGGCTTGCTAGTGATATAGGATTACTGCCAGATTTGGGGGGAAATATTTGCTCAGCTTTCAGTCCTTTTCCTGTCAAGCATTTATATGAAAAAAAGGCAATCAACTGTAATGCTGCTTGTGACTGAAAATATTGTGCATTTTAATGAAATTTCTTATACCATCAAACTTGTTATTTCTTTGGAAATAATTTGAAAATAAACTGACATCACTCACAATCAGTGGTATTAAATCTGAGGGTCAAGATCTGTTTCACAGTGTGTTATCTGTTCTACTTGTTTCTCACTGATGAAATGGAAGATACTGAAAGATCCAATACCTAAGTTGCAAAATTCCTGGTTAGGAAAAGTGCAGCTTTTATAAAGACACTGGAAGTTTCTTGATAGGTATGAAGAAGACTAGGGCAAGACATTGCATGGTGGTTTATTATGTATGACTTCTAATATGTAAGAGAAGATCAATCATAATTTTTTGTCTTCAGTCAGCAAACATTGATTTGTAGCCAGTCAACATATTCCTTTTTATTTTTGCGATGGTGATGACATTTAAGAGAGTGGTACTTAAGCCCTCCATCTGAATAGAAGTTTTAAATTGTAGGGACTTGTTGCCAGTCAGCTGTCTGTTAAATATACAAACATGTTCCTTTTTTTTTCAGGAATTGAGTGTCTTTTTAAGTTTAGATTGATTATTTTTCCCTTTAAATGGAAAAAAATCTTAAAGATAATTTCATATAAAAACCTCATTTTGAGTATATAGGACCTGGGATCAAACTGAATCTTCCCAAGTTAATGTTAACAATAGTAACAACAACAGTAATATGATACTAGCAGTTGGTTTAAAAAAAAGGTATTTGAGCTGAAGGTAAATTTTAGTGTTTTCTGTTTTGCTTTGTTTTAAATTTGGAAGCTTGCATATGTTTAAATGCCAGTGCAAGGAATCTTATTGAGAAAAGTTTAAATATCCAGTAGTCAGAAGACCTCCTAAAGTGAAATTTTCAACAAGCTGGAAAAGAAAAGGGGATGTATTGGTTTCTATTGATGCTGTAACAAATCACAGTAAATTTAGTGGCTTAAAACAACACATTTTCTTTAATCATACAGTTTTGAAGGCCAGAAATGGATCCTTATAATTACATTGAGCCTGCTTGAAAAATTTTGGATAATCTTCTCTTATCAAAATTCTTAACTTAATTATATCTGCAGAGATCCCAGGGAAGATAACATATTCACAGCTTCCAGGGCAAAGAAAAAGGGTGGGGGTGTTAGCCTGATACAGGGACCAAACATATTTGTTCTAGTGTTTAATCCGGGTTTTTTTTTTTTTTTTTTTTTTTTTTTTTTTTTTTTGCTATTTTTGCTGTGACCAAAAGACCTGACAAGATCAGCTTAGAAAATGAAAAGTTTCTTTTGGCTTAAGGTTTCAGGGCTTTAGTACATGGTGATCCAGCTTCACTACTCTGAGCCCAAGGTGAGGCAGATCATCATGGCAGGAAGGCATGGTGTAGGAAAGCAGCTCGAAATATGGCAACCAGAAAGCAGAGAAAGCTTCACTCACCAGGGACAAAATATAAACCCCAGATGCACACCTCCATTGACCTACTTCCTCCAGCCATGTCCTACCTGTAGGCAATTACCACATTAATCCATTCAAATGATTAATCCATAAAGTGGATTAATTTGGTGATCACATTACAGCTGTCATTTTCTAATCATTTCTCCTCAGAAAATTCCTCCATCATCTCACACTTGAGCAGTTGGAGGATACTACTTATCTAAATCCTACTAGTCCTAGAGGGAAGAAGGAAAATCTTTCTAATTTAACTGATAAGAAAGAAGTTTAAAGACACACAAAATAGGATGGCAGTATGTCTGGTAGTGCAAACAAAATGTTTTTCTTATTTCCTCTTTATAAAATAGAGTTTGCTTCAGTTTCTTGAAGAATTAAGCACAGCTAGGGGATTCACAGGAGAAAGAGCACACCTTCATCTAGCCAATGGAAGAGCTGCCATGGGACAAGAATCCAGGGGTTACAGAGTACAGAGATATTCAACACAAGGCCATACTTAACCTTTCTGTTACTGGAAGTTTTCAAGGCATGTCAAATGACCATTTGACATAGTTTACAAAGGACACAGTTTAGAAAGTAACTAGGTACACAGTTACATGAGAGGACCTTATAAACAATTTTCATATTTGTTGATTACATAAGTGCTGCTTTCCTACATAAAAAAAATATTTTTTTAAAAATGAATACTATAGAACATTAAATGCCAATACCATAGGTAATTGTTCAGGAGCAAAGAATACAGTGAGAATTCCTAAGAGGTCATTGTGGATCAGTTAGCAGTCTGAGATCATGGAACTCTGCTTTTTTTAAAGTATTCACCATTTAACTTGAGTGATCTTAAGACTTTTTTAAAGTTTAGTTTTACCATGAATTTACCATGAATAATAAATGACATAAAATGAAAATAGATACATTAAAATTAGCCACATCTTAATCATATCTTTTCTCAATCTCATTTTTCCCCTAGGTATCAAGATTGTTAAAAATTTGGTATGCATTCTACTAGCTCTTTTTCTATGGGCTTATATACACTTTTGTGTATATGTAAAAACATACAGTGTTTTGTTTGATTTTACACAAATGATGTAAATTTTTTGAATACTTAATAAGTATTCAAAATACACAAATGATGTAAATTTTTTGAATACTTAATAAGTATTCAAAATACAAAAATGATGTAAATTGTTTGAATACTTAATAAGTATTCAAAAAAATTTATGCATTTGACACTCTTTTCTGTTAGTTTATCCTTAGTTCTTTCAATTGTCACAAAATATCTCATAGTTGAAATGCTCTACATTTTATTGACATGTGCCCATTAATTAATGTGCCTAATATATTAATTGTTGTTAAATTTTTTTCTCTTGTAAGCAATGATATGGTGAACATTATTTATTCCAGATACCTTTCTAAATATGATCGTTAATAGGTCGAGAAGAAAATCAGAAAAGAAGTGATAATATGAAAGAGCAGGGCTTCTAAGATACACATTGTTGCTGCTAAATTTCCTTCCATAATTTCTGTAATATCCTTTTTATAACTTTTGAAGAATACCACTGTCACTTGGCACTTGGACCAGCATTTAACATTATCATCATTAAACTTTTGTCCCAACTAGTAATGATGCCCAATAATTAACATGCTTTTCTCTTGTTACTAGTGAGGTTATCTTTTCAAGAGAATGTGTTCAGTGCTATATTGTGTGTGTGTGTGTGTGTGTGTGTGTGTGTGTGTGTGTGTGTGAGAGAGAGAGAGAGAGAGAGAGAGAGAGAGAGAGAGAGAGAGAGAGAGAGAGAGAGAGATTTGTTTATTATCCACTCATTTTCCTTTTGGGTTAATTATTTTCTGCATATTTTTAAGAATGCTTGGATTTTCTGACAATTAGTTCTTTTTTTTCTCAATCTGCTTTGTATTTGAATTTTATGTTTGGGTTTTTAATGCTGTATACATTTATAAGTTAAGTTTTTGATTTTTAAATGTATTTTAGATCTTAGGTAAAGTGTTTAAGAATTTTTCCACTACAAAATTATCAAAGAATCTTGAATTATATCTTCTTACATGTTTATAAATTAGTTAATTTTTAGAAATTTCATTATAATTTTCAAATATTGGAGGCTATTTTTAGTGTATAGTGATAAGTGAAAAGTCTGCAGTTTTAGCTTTCTTAAATGGCTACAGTAAGCCTTTTTTTGGAATGCTTTATTCTTTTTCTATTAATTTTCAGTACCAACTGTTGATCTTTGTATACACACATACACACACACACACACACACACACAGACACACACACATACTTCCCTTTACAACCATCACATACACAAGTCTGTCAGAAACTTTATTTAAAAAAATTTAAAAATATTTTTATTGATTGATTTTTACCGACAAATTAAGTTGTATTTACCATGTGTAGGATGATGTTTTAAAGTATATATACAAGATGTAATGACCAAATATAGCTAATTTACACATGTATTCTTTCATGTAACTATCATTTTGTATTTAGAGTATGTTAGAACACTTTAAATCCATTCTATTAGCATTTGTCAAGAATACAATATACTAATTACTCACATCATGTTGTGAGTAGAACTCTGACCTTCTTATACCTATGAAATTACATTTTTTGGACCAACATTACATCTGCACTCCAAACAGCACAGCCATAGTAACCATCATTTTACTCTGTTCATCTCGAAGTTCACCTTTTTCAGATTCTTCATGTGAGTAAGATGTAGCAGTCAATGATTCATTGTGTCTGCCTTACAGCACTTAATGTAAACTCCTGCATGTTCATCCAGGCTTTTCTATTTTCTTTAAGTCAACAAGAATTCATTTGGAGAGGATGTGGTGAAACAGAAGAGTGTGTATTCATTTCATGATTACTTAAATGGATACATTTTCATTAAACACAGAGAAAAGGCATATGCAAAAGCAAGCTTTTCTGGGTCACATTCTTCAGTTTCTAAAGTTGGATTTTTGAAAGAATTTTTTTTTAAGATATAGATTAACACAATATCTTCATTCCGTTCATGTATTTATTTATCTGCATAATGCTGAGGATTAAACCCAGTGCCTCACACATACTAGGTGAGTGCTCTACCACTGAGCCACAACCCCAGCCCCTGGATCTTAATATACTAATTGCTGATTGCTTTTTTGGGTGCATATTGATTGTACACAACAGTAGATTTCACTCAGGTATATTATACTTGAATACATCATAATTTGATCAGTTTCACTCCCCATTAACACTCTTTCCTTTCCCTACCTTTGTCCTCTTCCTCTTCACTGGTGATCTCGCTTCTACATTCATTCTGTCCTTCCCACAATCCCCACAGCTTCCACATATAAACAGGATACTTGTCTTTCTGTGTCTGGCTTATTTAACTTAATGTGATAATCTATAGTTCCATCCATTTTCCTGCAAATTACATAATTTTGTTTTTCTTCTTGACTGAATATTGCTCCTTGTGCAAATATAGTACATTTTCTTTATTCATCTGTGACAACTAGAATGATTACATAACTTGGATATTGTGAATTGTGCCATGTTGTACATGAATATACTTGTATCTTTATAGTACGCTAACTTTAATTCTTGCCGCTAAAATACTGACAAGTGATTTAGCAGGATCACATAGTAGTTTAATTTTTAGTTTTTTTAGGAACCTCTGTACTCATTTCCATAGTGACTGTACTAATATGTATTCCCAGCAGAAGTGTGTAAGAGTTCCTTTTACCCTGCATCCTCTCCAGCAGTAATTATTTGTTTTCTTGATGATTGGCATTCTGACAGGGGTGAAATGGAAATTCAATGTAGTTTTGTTTTGCATTTTCCTAATGATTAAAGATTATGAATACTTATTGTAATTGATGGATATTTTTACTTTTTTATTTTTTAAAAATGGTTGTATTAGTGCATTGTAGTTATACATGATATTGGGGTTCATTTTGACATACTGTACACATGTATGTATTATTTGCTCCATTTAAAGTCCCTAGTACTTCTCTTTCCTTCCTACTCCCCCTGTTCTTCCTTCTCTACTCTATGAGAATATTTATTGATTTTTTAAATAGGTACTTTATAGATATTCGACTTAATAAAGGTGAAATTCACTGTGGTATATTCATGTATGTACATGACATGATTTGGTCAGTTTCATTCTGCAGTTCATTCTTTTTCCTGTTCCTCCCCTCCCCCACTTAAAGCAATTAGTTGGATGACTACATTCTCTTTGTATACTAAGCACATCTGGTAAGGAAATGCTTTTCTTATTGATGTTGCTAATCTAACTTTCTTGGTGGTAATTTGACATTTCTTTGCTTTGAAACACTTTGGTATTGAAATTAACCATTTCTTAAGGCTATGTGAAATTTCTTTGTAAATTAAACTGTTTGGACTGTGTCATTTTGGGGGGGAAGTATCTCTTTGACAATTTTCTCTGTATTTCTCCTATGGTAATTGGTGTCTTTGAAATTTCTGCTTTCTGGGGTTGATGTGTATAGATTATATTGTCATGGAGATATCCATTTCATCACATTTTATTTGCATCAAGTTGGGGGTAGTAGTTTCTTATGATTATTTTAGCTTCTTTTCTCTGGTTATTTCTTGTTTTGCATATTGGCATTTTTTCCCTTTTTAGGCCTCAGATTTGTTGCAGTATTTTCCTGTTTTATTCTTTTACCCAGAGAAGAAATCTGAGACTTACTTATTAGTTTTATTATTTTGCTTTTTCCCCCTATGTCTTATTTTCTGTTTCTACCCACATACATATTTTTTGTTTTCTTCAAGTTTAATTTAGTGAAATTCTCTTAATTTTGGATGTTAATGGATTTATTTTTCTTGTTGTTTAATAGGTATGTGTTTAAGGTTGTGAATTGTAGTCTTAGAACCTTTTTAGCCATATAAAATATAATACATAGTGTTTGCATTATACTTATTATTGCATAGATATTTTAGAATTTCTGTTTTTCTGACAGTTATTTGGGTCTTAAAATTATCAGAAGCTAGGAGCTTCTTAACTACAGATTTTCTTAGTAACTTTTCTTTAATTGCATTGTGTTTAGAAACTGTAGTAGCCTATAATCCTAGAATTTACTGGGATTTTATCTTTCACTTCAAATGAGACCACATTTTTTTTCCTTCCTTAAGGCCGATTTCTTAAAGAGAAGGTTTATTTTATGATTTTACCTTACAGTTAAATATATATAAATTAAATCTACTTTATTATGTCAACCTATGTATGTTTTTAGTATTTTTATCTACTTTTTTAATCCCTTTGTGATTCATGCTTTGAGAGGGTTGGATAATAATCTATGAATAATGTATTACCATTAAAAACTCTTTATACCTGCTATAGAGTTTGTGTTACAAATATGTATCATATAATACCTAGATATTAATATCATTATTTGATATGAATATCTGATATGATATGAATATAAGTGAATCACACTTAGCATTGTAGTGTTTTCTTCTTTGCTTGTTTGGTTCTTTTTATCCTAAGTTCAATATTGCCTGATGTACAATCTGCCAGCCTTCCTCATTTCCTCCCTTCCTCTTTTCTTTCTTTTTTTCCTTCTTTCTTCTTCTCTTCTTTATCCCATGTCTTTCTTTGTCTATCCTTTTGTTCTCAAGCTTCAACAGTCAGGTGATTGTGGAATAGAGTGGAATCTGCCTGTGATGCAACTGAAAGCATGTTTCCTTTCAGTGGGTGAGTTTGATTCTAACAGTCTGAACAACATAAATTTGGTGTTAGTAATTTATTTTATATCACATTCTCCAATTTATAGATGTTTTTTAACAACATTTCATAAGGTATTCTGCTTTCTTAGTTCTGTGTTTGCTTTCTTTTTATTAGAATAGTCTCTATTTCCATTTTAAACATAGTAATTGTTGTAACTGTAGAAAAACCTTTAGCTCCTTGTTGCTTTAAAGATCATGCAGTTTCCTCACTGATGATCCATAATAAAACTAATATTTTTCTCTTCACTTATCCTTTTCTTTCAGGCGACTTTAGCATTATAAGAAAAATAATTTAAAATTCTTTTGTGATTTATCAGATTTAAATATCTTTGGTCTTAGTTACTAAGAGAGTCATCTTAATGCTACAGACCATGTTCTTGCTTCTTCAGCTTTCCCATTTTTTAATAAATTTTATCATTTCCATATTGTTATGGCTTAAATTACCTACATTTTTTTAAGAGCAGTATAATTACACACTTGATTGGAATTTAGTGCCATAATTAGTTTCAGTATTTATGCCACTCTTTTATTTTATTATTTTATTATTTATTCCAGTTATCTCTTGGATGACTGTAGTTTATCTTTTAGTAAATCTCTCAAGAAGACACCATGAGAACAAGATTTTAATTGTTCATATATTTTTGAACATTGTCTGTTGCCTTTACAATTAGTGAGTTTGGTTGGGTTTAAAAATCTCATCTATATTTTCTTCTTCCACAATTTCATGAACATTTCTCCATCCAGAAGAATAACTGGAAGGCAGTGGTGTCCACTGAATTCTGTTTTTGAATGTTGCTTTAGACAAATGCAAAAGAGACTGATCTCTGTTCTGCCCTATAAGTTACTAGAATCTTTTGCCTTGCTGTTCAAAGAGTTCTAGTAACTTTAATAGGACAGGTCCTACTCTTGACAGTTTATATGGGGAACTGTGTGACCTTTCAGTTGGTCTTTTTTTAAAAAATTTTTCTTTTGTTTTATCCTATATATTTTTTTTTCTTCCAATGTTTTGTTTTTCTTTTGTAATTCTAGAGATGTGCACTTAGATCCTCTTTACTTGGTTTTAGATTTCTCAGTTTATGTCTAGAGGTTCTTAAATTTGAAATAGTTTTTCTTTTTGATTCAGTTTCTGTCTTATTTCTTATATCTATGCACCTCAGTTGGGATTTCTCTGTAGAATCCGGTGTATAGTGAATAATCTTTTACACTCTGCTTGCTGATGTTTCATTTTGTCTTTTGTCTTCTATTTTAGCCATGTGGAACTCCTATTTGAGCCTTTTACAGTATCTTTTTAGGATGTCCCAGGTTTCCTTGGCCTCTAGATTTATATTATTGTCTTCCTATAAGGCACCCTATGATTTTTAGAGTGAGATTTAAGGGGACAGGAGAGGGCTGGGGTCTTCCTGTCTTGACCTCTCTGCCCGCCTTCTCCTCCTGCAGGTCTCTCTCACATCTTGCCTCTCATACAGGTTCTCTGGACCTGTCCTTGCCATCATTTCTCACATGTACAGGTTCTGGCTGCTACTCACATATATTTTAAGCAATCTAATTTCAATAACTTTTTAGTTTCTAAAAGTTCTTTTAATTTATGGTCTACTCAGATTATCTTTTTTATCCCAGCCCCCAAGTAAAATATCTTCTCTTTTAACAACAAAATTATTTCTTGTCCTCCTCCTCTTCATTCTTTTTTTCTTTATGGTAATTTAAGTTTGGAGGGAAACATGAGGCACTTGCTTTGCTTGTTCTTTGATCTAATCTCTCTGAAATTTCTGATAACTTTTCTAAATAATAGCTGTAAAGAAATTTTGAAGACTGAGTAGGCAAAATGTTTATATTTTTCTGTCTTCTCTGTTTATTATTTGTATTTTTTGGAAGCTCATACTATTCAGAAAACAAACTAATGACTTTTGCATATATTTGGCCAGTTGATGCTGCTGTTTTCCCCTGCCTAACATTTCTGAAAGTTTTCCTTCCTGATCTGGTAATTTCTGTTTCTCAGGCCTTTCTATGTGTTGCTGACCATTCTTGTTTCTATTCAGCATTCCTAGAAAAATCATGAATATCTTCTTCACTGAAATAAAATTCATCCCTAATCAAGTATCTCTGCCCTCCAGGGCGAGGTCAAAATCTTCAGCATGAGAGAGAGTGAGCCTACCCCTTCCTCCATGTTTTGCCAGGTTAACTTTATTGTTTTCTTTATTTCTAACCTGGAATCAGTTTCAGTACTGAATCCTTTGTCCATTTGGGACACTTGTCTGGTATCTCATGATAAAGTGAAGTTCTTTACCTTTTAGGGTTCTAGAACTTTATTTATGG
Source organism: Ictidomys tridecemlineatus (assembly GCF_052094955.1). NCBI lineage: Eukaryota > Metazoa > Chordata > Mammalia > Rodentia > Sciuridae > Ictidomys > Ictidomys tridecemlineatus. Next base: position 900,275 of record NW_027523416.1, on the reverse strand, counting down.
TCAGTTATAGAACTTAACACATTGTTATAAGTATTTTTTAAGTATCCACCTGGCCTCTTCTAGGCAGTATCTATCCTGCCTAGTAGTTCCTTGAAAGGCAGGGGAACAACTTCCAGTATAGATCTGGTAGGCACAATTTAAAACACTTGAATGAACTGCAGGTTGGTGATATGTATCATTCCTGTGACTTAAATGTTATTCAGTACTTTCTCTGAAAGAAGAAAATTTTCACTGTAAATTGTTTAAATTGTTGAGACATTCTAGACATTCCTGATCAAAGAGATACCATTAGAGGTGAAGGGGAGAATGGACTAGTAATGGATGAGATAAAGCTTGTCAAGTACATGCCTCATCTTTAGGGAAATAAAGTGTCTTAGTAGAGTGATAGGAGCTGAGAGAACTAGGGATTCTAAGTTTATGTCTAATTATTTAGGCTATATGTTAATTGCCACAACAATCTATTTTAAGGCTTTCTCAGAAGTTGGTGTTCTTAGGATAGTACTTGATTTAGTGTTCATTCTAGTGACCACTCAATGTACTAAGTCAGGTAGCAAAAGAATATTCATTGTTCCTGGAAAGAAGACCATATGCTTTTGTTAAGAATAAATCATAAAGCTAACAATTGTTAAGATAAGAAAGGAAGCTTTTCCAATGTGTAACTGGAGTGACTAGTTTCTCTCCACATTGATTGTACATGAATATAATACCTACTGTGTACAGAGGGCCCTCTGCTAGGTGTTCTTGGAGAAGCAAAGGAAACAAGAGCCTGGGTTCCACTATAAAGAATTATGTTCTTCTAGGGAAAAAAAAACAAGGGACTAAGAATAGATTTATAAGTTATCAAAGCACAATGAATGAGTAAGTACAAGTCAAAACATGAAAAACAGAAAAGTTTAAGTCTGCAAAACAGTAAAAAATGTACAAAACAAGGAATGATATAATTTAGATGGAAGACTGACTCTTGATGGTGTGAATTTTGATCTGGTTATTGGAAGGAGAGGATGAATCTGGTAGCTGCCTCAAATGGGTAATATAATAATACACTGCACAAGAATAGAAGAAAAGACAGAGAAAGTTGTGATTTGTATAAAGCAGAAGATTGGTCGGCTAAAAAAGTATCTGTAGGACTTGGTAATCAAAAAAGCATTCATTTGCCTTATAATTTTTTTTTAATATAAAGCTACTAAATAAACAGTTAAATGGGTAAAAAAGTTAGACATACCACATTCAAAAGTTCAAATATGATGTGTGATAAGGAGTAAAAAAATAACAGAAAAAATCAGAGATAGGTGGAATCTGTTACAGGATACCTATCCTGCAGGCTTATTAAAATACTATAAAATAGCATATATGTAGCACCTAGCTCTTCATGGACCTGCGTTTGTTGTCTTTCCCTCCCTCTATATACCTTTTAGTTCTCAGATTGCAATGGAAAGGAGAGACTCTTGAATGATGCATGAAAAAATGAAACTTTCAAAAGAGGTGTGACTTGAGCCATAAAAGATTTGTGGGGGTTAGTGAAGTAATGGACATAATTCCAAACAGATGGGGTTATAGGTGTGTTTGGAGGAACTTTAAGAAGCTTTTGTTGAACTCAAGTGGATGAAGAGACTTGAAATATGGGCTTGGAACCAGAGATTGTCTGGTGGAATGTTCCTTTTCTGCTGAGATCCCTCTTGGAACCCTATTTTGGCTAATTGTTTACCTATCACTGTGTATCAGATCCTGTGGTAAATAGGAGTTAAAAGTTGAGTAACTTTGAATTTCTCATAGCAAATATCAGAGTGCTTAGTAGAAAATAAAGTCCTCAATATATATTTGTTTAGCACATTAATGGAACAAATGCATAGGGCTGAATGAATATGGCTTTTCATGCCAGAGTTGTTTCTAAGTATATGGACAATATGAGACTGAATATTGTGGAGGGGTAGATTGGAGTGTCTTGGAGAGATAGGACTGTGACCCTGGCTTATTGGCTTATGGACTTCATAGATGTAGGCAACTTTTTTTGCTGTACATGCTGAACTCTGACACCATTTCTTATCAGTCTGTTCTTTTGGTCTTAGTTTCATTATTTATTAAATAAATCACCAATGTCTTCCTCATAGCTGTGAGGGTAAAATGAAAAACAGCTCAGCACCTGGCACATCCTAGGTATTCACATACATGTTAGTAATAATCACAATAATGGCTATTTTGTTTTTATTGTTTAACATATTGATATCCATTTGAGTGACAAAATGTATTCTCAATCTACCCAAATATTGAGCAAAACTCAAAATAATGTATATTGCTAGTATACAATACTTTGTAGTTGACTCAGTTGTAGGAAAAGAAACCTCTTATTATGTCAAAATTTCATTTTTGGAGACAAAAGATCTATCTAAAAGACTCTTTAACTCTCTACTAAGAGTTTGAGCATTTTTTCAGCACCTGCTTAGTCTATTATACTAACTTGATTTCCTTGATCTTCATAGGAATTCTGAAAGTGTTGACCATAGTTTTTTATCCTAATTTTGGAGCTGAAGAAATTAAGGCTCAGGTGACAAGGCTAGTTTGTGACAAAGTTATTTATAATTAATAATGCTAAAAAGGAGAGGTTGAGATTTAGTTTTGATTTAGTGTCAAAAATAACTTGGAAGCAAGATAAAGAACAATCTGTCAGTATGAACACTTGAAAAGGATTACTGAAAAATGAGACTGCACCCGTTTTAACCCTGCTGCCATCCCCTTAGTCTTGCAGTGTGCACAAGCACAAATGTATGTGTCAGTTTCATCTTTCAAAGAGTTGCCTTTTTGGTAACATAGTATTATAAAATACCAAATGTTGTTCTTCAGGGTTTCTTTCTGAAAATTTAGAAACAGCAGTTTTCAGTTGCTGCAAAGAGAGGACCTCTCACTCTTCAGAATTTAGTTGTCTGTCAGATGTTTTTAAAGCCTTTAGAGAGCAAGTATATTGCACTGTAATGAATATGGGACCTGTGTGCTGTTTTGACATGAAGAATTCATTTTAGCATTTAGCAGGTCCTAAAGTATGGCATAAAACAGCATTTCATGGGATGGGGATGTGGCTCAACCAGTAGCGCGATCACCTGGCATGCGTGCAGCCCTCGCCTGGTGTGCGTGCAGCCGGGTTCAATCCTCAGCACCACATACAAACAAAGATGTTTTGTCCACCAAAAACTAAAATAAATAAATAAATAAACAAACAAACAAACAAATAAATAAATATTAAAATTCTCTCTCTCTCTCTCTCTTAAAAAAAGAGAAAAGAAACAGCATTTCTAACTTCTCAATCATCCAGACTTAAAACCTTGGAGTAAGCTTCAAGACCTTCCCTCTGTATGCACGTCAAGTTCTGCACATTCTTTCTCCCTAACCTATTTTTCAAAAAAAAAAAATGTAATTTCTGTCTTGAAGGCTGCCTGGATCTACTCTAATGTGTAGTTGTGTCTTCCTTTTGCACCTCTGGTGGTTGGCATTTGATTACTATCTGTTGAGAGCCACAGCCGAAGGGGCCCCAGCAAACTTTCAGCTGCCAGCAAACTTCCAGCTTCCAGCTGATGATTGGCTCACAGTGGCCCCAGCAACATCTAGCTGATTGGCTCCTCAGAGGAAGTTTTCTGGGGCCCCTTCGGCTGTGGCTCTCAACAACTATCAATCTCAAACTGCAAGAGTGTGAATTTTTAATTTAAAAGTAATATTTCACCATAAAAAAACCAGCCATATCTCACTCAACGGTATGTTCTTACTATCTAACATAGTGTGGCATGGAATGGGTTCATTGCTTGATGATTTAGTGAAATAAATGACTTTGATTATGTGGAACCCAAATAAGATGTTTGAGACCAGAGAAACTTTTTGTAATATTCAGTCCTAAAATAAGAAATAAAAGAGGAAAAAAATCAAACATTATAATAAATATTCTGATAATTATATAGTTACTGTGGGCTTCATTATTATTGGCTGACAGACCAATCTTTTACTTCCCAAGTAGTGATCTTCATCCTTGTATGAGTAGACTTTTATTTATTTATTTATTTTGGGGGTAATTTTTCTTAAAAGGCCATAACTCTAATGTAATAAGGATTATATTAATATCCCCCAAAGAGACTTTATATGACTATGCATATTAACTGCACCCCACAGAACCATCATGCTGAGGAATAAACTTAAATGCTAAGTAGGGTACCAGGAATTGTCCTGTCTCTTTCCTCTACAAAATGTGAGCTCACTATGCATATAAAACACACTGAAGCATAAAGCAGTAAAGTGAACCCTGCCTAGTGCAGTCTGGATAATGAAATGGAAAGTTTGTGTCTCAGTTGCCCAGAATCTTCCTTTTTCCCTTGTTACTACAACAATCATGCTATTCTCTAGAACTTGCAGAGAATGCCTGGGGCCCTTCATGGGGTCAGGCTTGTGAAACACTGAGTAGGTTCAGTAAAGCTTGTCAAGGTGTCTGTGCAGAAGGGATGTTACAATAGTAAAAGCACAGCTTAATTTTAACATGTCAATGTTTTATTTAGACTTTACTGAAAATTTTCTTGTATTGGTCAATATTTTAATTGTAAAATTCCTTTAACCCCCATACTAGAATAAAAATTTTAGTGTAAGGAAAAAATGGTTACTAAAGGTTTAAGATACCATTGAACAGTGGCTTTTTAATTTTTTTGAACACTGGCTATTTTTAAGTGCTTTTAATTGAATGAAACATGTTAAATTACACAGATCTGTGCTTTTTAAAAATATATGCTAAAGATTTATTGTACTTTAATGGTAAATTTAAATAAAATTATCAAATTAATAACTTTATTATTTAGTTTGTTAAGATAATATTGAATAGGTAATATTTAATAGGTGTGACCTCTGGGATGCTGAAATGTCCATAATATAAAAGTTTTAGCTACCTAAGACATGACATATTGCCGCAGTCCAGCTGCAGCAAAATAATCCCGGGGGGTGATGAACAACTTGTGTACATTGATACAGCAGGAGTGAGAGCCCTTTATTGTAGGACAGAAGAAGTATTTATACATTCCACACAGCTCATCTTAATTAACATAAACTAGATACAGCAGTCAACCAATAAGGAATCTCCACACTCAGGGTTGCTGGCGTTACCTCACAAACCACTCTCTCTGGCAAAATGCCAGGCGCCATCCAGACTTGTTTACAGACTCTAACAACATATATCAATATATATTACAATTTTTCTATTATAAAATCTAAATTAAAACTTTGTACCAGTTCTAACTTCAGGATTATTTATTGTGCCTCATGTAATATGTTCCAGTTGATCCATTCATTAATTTTGTGAATAGCATAACTAAATTTATCTCATTTACATATTTATACACTCGCAAGAGACAAATGTAAACAATTTCTTATCTGCCATATGTTGAAATGCTTAGTGAAAACATAACTGCCTATACAACAAAGATGGCATTGAATATCTGTATAGGAATGTAAAAAGTTATGTTAGCATATATCAGATGTGTGTTTTTATGTTTGAGATTTTTTATCCAGCTAGTTTTGAAACTTAGATTGAACAAGAAAGTGCTATCATGTGGCTTGTTTTTGATGATATATTGTTATGAGGGAAAGCATACCCTGTGAACTCGCCATTTACTAGCTGTGTGACCTTGGGCAAATCACTTAAACTCTCGGAGTCTTCACATTCTTACTTGTGCGAAAATCAGGGAGGAGTTTTAGTAAATGACCTTTTTTAGTGATATTTGTGTCTATAATTCTGTGAATTGGCTAATAATACATTTTGTATTTTCATGGTGGTCATAGTAAATATTTAAATAATTTCTTGTGTGGGTTTGTTTTTTTAAAATGCCATCATTTGGGGGGACTTTTAACAATTAGTCTAGGAGAAATTGTTATGAATAAACATTGGTTGAAAAAAAGCTTCTGGTCTTTTGTAAAGAGAAAAATGAGATTACTTTGGAAAGTTGTGATTATCATTGATGTTAGATCTGAGCTGTCAATGGACACATCATTATGATTTCTCTTTGTTTTCTTAATAATAAATTTCTTGTCATGTTTCCATTAGAATAATTACATAAGTCAAAATTCCCTAAGCCCAACTCCAATTTGTTTCTCTTTGGTGAGTATACCATGAAATATTTATATAATTTAATGCATCTTTATTTGCTTAAAGTGCTTAGGCTTCTTCTTTCTCTTGTCATTTTAACCCTCAAATGATCCATCTGACTATTCTTTTTTTTCCCTGAATATCTTTATATCTTTTATTTTAGGAATTGTATATTTTTCTGACTAAAATGCTGGTCCAGAATGACTACAATTATTGTTTCTTTCATGATAGGAAATTATTTCACAATTATAATTAACTTGCCATTTTCTGTATGTATGATTTAAAATGAGCTCACAATTAAATGCAAGCATTCCTCAGAGTATTTGAGTGGCTATGTATTGTCTTCTGTGCTTTTCTCACAGATTTGGCAAAAAGATCGCTCATCCTGAATGAATGGCTCTTGCAAGGTATTTTGCCAATCACAATCCTAATTATTTGAAAGGCCTAAAATATTTTTGAAAGTGCTCAAAAGTGGTCGGAAGCAATTTTCTTATCAGCCCTTGTGTCTGATTAAAATGCCCATAAGATTCTCTTGGGAGTAGTGGGGAAGGTGAATTTTAAACATGGTACTTAACATGGTATGATTCTTCTTTGTGGCAGAGCAAGTTTGATCTTTAAGGAATATAGTATTTTGGAAGACTCTGTTAAGTAAATTGGGAATGATTTTTTACTTCATCCAATTCTGTTAGGATCTGATTTGTTGGATTCTAGTGAATCAGAGTTTTAGTGAAGTAGGTTTCATTATATCCCCGAAGAAAACACTCTGAATGAATTTTTACTCCATAGCATTTTTCTGAGATGACTGTAGGTTCTAGCTTTTTTTTTCTTCTTTTTTTTAAATAAGAAGATTATGTCTCTTGAGTGTTGAGTGACTTATGCAAGGTCACCAAGAAGGTCAATAGCAATGCTGGAAATAGAATCTGGGTCTTGTGACTTCTAATGTGTTTCTCTTAGATACATGTTACCTCCTGAAATTAATATGTTAATGAAATTGCCTTATGGTGTGTATAATTACCAACTTTAAGTCTGAAGTTAGCTTAGGCAAATCCTTTCATCTTCCTCTGCACCTCCACCAACTCCCATATGTTCCAGAAAACATTTTATGTAGAAAGCTATTGTGTGAAAGTGTGTGTGTGTGTGTGTGTGTGTGTGTGTGTGTGTGTGTGTGTTTGAGAGAAAAAGAGGGGTAGAGGAACAAAATAGATCAGGAAAGACAATTTGTACCTGGAACTCCAGATTGGCATATACCATCAAGAAAATATTTTAAGATCCCAGAGTTTACTCCAGCACTGTAAAGCTTAAATTAAACACATTATTACATTTATATTCTTTTGTAGAACAAAGGCCAGATGTCCATGTCTTGATTCCATGGGTAGACATGTTCCACGACTCTATTAGATCAGCATTATTTTGAAAATTATTTGCAAGCATATTTACATTCTTTATCCAAATTACATTTACACAAGATTATCATAAGCACACAGAAATCTAAGAGAAAAAGCCAAATCTTTTATAATATATATTTTCTTAATATTTAAGTCCTTTTGAAAATCATATAGTATAATGCAGTGTCATTTATAAGATATAATTCCCCATTCATATAAGGATAATAGTTTACAACTATCTTCTTCAAATGATCAGAGTCAATGCTATAATTTTCCAAAAAACATTTTGAAGAGGAAAGAATACAGATAATAGTGTCACTGTTTATCTTGGGCCTGCCTTTTTTCTCTTAGCAATTTTGTCTTCAGGCTGCCTTCTTCTGTAGTGGCAAATTCTGAAGGCAGCAATCAAAGGTTTAAAAAAAATTACGATTAAACCAAAATATTAAGCAGAAGTGCCCAACCTCAGTGATTGTACATCTTACCACATCTGTTATCCTTGGACCAACCACAGCCAAGCACCAGAATGCTACACACTATAGAAGGGGAAGAGTAGAGGATAGAGAGGGCACCCTAATGTCTCCAGTAGTCATTCTCTTTTAGTTGACACTTCCTTTACCTAATACAATCAACTACCATCTATCTGATCCATACTGTGTGCTGCCTCTTTGCATCCTTTTGGCCATTTGAAAATACAGGGAACTGAGTCATCTTTCCAGGTGACCTTAGTTATGGGATTGTATGGGGAACACTGGTGGAAGGTCAGGGTGACAGCAAACTCTTCGGGACTTCAGCAGGAAGGCTGCTTGGGGAACTGGAGGGCCCATCAGGGCACAGAAGCAGCTCTGGGGACTCCAAGGCCCATCTCATGGGGAGCCTGGGAAGCAGGGTCCTGGGCTTTCTTTCGGTTTAGTTTTTCTTAGGTGCTTAGTCCCAGTACCCTGGGAGAGTCTACCACATCGCTGACTGCACAGGGCCACCAGAGGGCAGTGCTACCCTGAGTGTCGTGCCTGCTTGAAGGAAGGTCCCACTTCCCGACCTGAGGATGGGAGTGAGCTCACCACATTGCCCAGGAAAGCCCTCGCCCGCAGCTGGCTGTCCAGGAGGCCCTCGGAGGCGGTCCCTAAAGCCAGGGGAGTGGCGGGCGCCTCCCCAGGGCCCTGTCCTCCTGGGCAGCAGTCCCCTCCCCCTGGCTGAGGAAACCCGAGCATCGGGGCAGAGTCCACAGGGTCCCACGGCCACGAGGGGCAGCCGGAGGCCTCACACGAGGGGGTCTGTATCCAGGTGAGGACCCTGCGGCACCCTAGGTCCCCAGCTGGGGTGACAGCAGGGCAGGCGGCAAGGGCGCAGGGCCCCGCCCCCAGCACGCAGACCAAAGGGGAAGAGCCTCAGAGGCGTCCCCGGGAGACGGGGGCGGGGCCTGTGCAGGGCGGGAACTTTGAGCCGCTGTCGCGGGGAGCTCCGAGGGGGAGGAGCCAGGAAGTAGCGCCCTGGAGGCGGGGCCGCGGGTCCCGGATGGAGGGTGCAGCTCCCGGGGTCCGTGACAGGAGAAGGTGAGCGGCCAGGAGCGGCCCCGGTCTAGGTGCCCACATGAGGGGGGACCCGGAGGACTCTACCGCCGCCCTGGAGCCTCGGTCCCGGCTGCCTGTCCCCTGGAGCCGCCGGGGCGGTCCCCTCAGCGCCCACCACGGACCCCGCGGTCCTGGTTCTCACCTGAGGGCCCTCCTCGGCGGAGCTGCTGGTCACAGCGGGTGGAGTTTGACCTGCAGGGTCCTGTTCAGGACGCGGTGGCCTCAGCCGTGTGGCCGCGGACCTCAGAGGAGAAGAGGGGGCCTGACCCGCAGGCCCCTGGAGAGGGGAGGGGAGCCCTGGTGACCTGGGGGCAGCAGGCGTGTAGAAGGGAGACCCGCCCACGTGTCAGGTGTCACTGACTCTGTGTCCTTTTGTTTTCCTGTGGCACCTGTGGATTCTGGGGTTTAAGTCCTGTTTCCTTCCTGCTCCTGGTGGACATGGGAAGAGACCCTGCGGGTTTTAAGGATTCAGCAAAGCAGTGCAGTTCCTGGAAGTGCCATGGAGAGAGCAGCGATAGGGTGGGCATCAGGGGAGGGAGTCCTGGGGCCCCAGGTTCTCCACTGTGTGTGAGAGAGTCGCCTGGGGACAGCTTTTGCAGAATGTGCCCTGGGATGATTCCCAGTGACGGCGGTTGATTGCTAAAATGGGTTGTTTGCATGCTTGGCTTCAGACACCAGCCTAAGCCTGATTCCTCTAGGAAACTCCAGGGAAATCACGAGGTGGACAGTCCTGTTGGACCTTTCGTTTTAGAGATGAGAAAAGTGAGCTGGCAGGGTTTAGGTGATTTTCAAAAGGGTATTTTAATGAAAACCTCAGTGTTTCCTGATGCATGCTGTTGTGGGAGATATGCTTCCATTCTCAAGTGACCAGGGATTTGTATTCAGCTTGGCAGAGATGAATTGAACACCTGTAAGGAATGTGAAGTAGCACGTGTTCTGACTGCTCAGTGTCCAGTTAAGTCAGAACCTAGGACACGTGAGTCTGTAAAAGAGCACAGTGTAAGAGGTTAAGGTTGCATTTTGCCTAATACAAGTTATTGAGTTGAAGTTGCATTTGATAATTTTAAAATATTTAAGGAAGTACGGTGTTCGGTCCGTTTCAGGATTTATTCAATAGAGTATCGGATGTTGTTTCTTTTGACAGCACTGTGGAAATGTGAGCGAGAACAAGTTGGAGACATCTTTCAGGTGGAAGCATTGCCTGAGGAGGAGGTCATCAAGTTGGCCAAGAAGCCATTTTGCGAAGCCCCTGTTGACTCAAGGCTTTTGAGGAAGAATTCATGTGTGGAGACTAATTCTTCATGGGCCTTTGCATTTGGTGAGTCACGGAACATATCTGAGTAGATAATCATTTACCAACATATCCACAATAATCTCACATATTATGTATGACAGGTCATGGCTCAGTAAATATTACCATTTCCTTTTTTGCATTTAAGAAAACTAATGATGGCATAATACTTTCTTTCTTTTTTGCCTTGAAGTACGTCAGTATCTTGACCAAGCATGATTGTTGGTAGGTAGGATAGCAAGAACTTGAACTCAGGGATTTTATTGTCATGTATCAATCTATTGTTTTTCATTGATTTCTATTAATATATCCAGGTTGGCATCCATTACATTTTTAGCTTTTGACTTTCCCACCTATGGGCACCCTGACAGCCCTCAACTCCCTGTAAGCACAGACAACTCTGTAAGGAACATGAGGATAAATTTTCCTGTGCATGTCCCCTTGTGAAACTGCTTAAGCACTATGAGGGTAATATATAGACAGGTGGAATTTCTAGGTCAAAGTATGTATGTTTACTTCTTTGATTTAGCACTGCCAAGTGGCTCTTCTGAATAGCTCTGTATGTGGCCAGGATTGTATTATCTAACTTTCTAACTTTTGCATGGTGAGTAGATACAAAGTGAGAGGACACTGTTTTTGTTGGTATTTTTCTTTTCTTTCTTTTTTTTTCTTTTGAGAGAGAGAGAGAGAAAATTTTAATGTTTATATTTTAGTTTTCGGCAGACACAACATCTTTCTTTGTATGTGGTGCTGAGGATCTAACCCGGGCCGCATGCATGCCAGGTGAGCATGCTACAGCTTGAACCACATCCCCAGCCCAGTATTTTTCTTGATATCTATTCTGATGCTTTTCTTTGGGGGATTTTCTCCTGTGAAAATGGGCTTCCTCTGGATGCCTCTGCCCGTTCCTCTACTTGACCTTATTTTCTTCTTTTTTTAAAAATTTTATCAAAGTGACTTCTTAATTCCAGTTTTATTAAAGACATTGTCCCTTGCTTGCATAGTCTATATCTAAAGCACTAGTCCTTGCATCAAGGCCCAGCTTGCTCTCAGCTGCCCCAGGATGGGAACAATCTTTGTCAGTAGCCAAGAGACACCCCTACAGGGGCCACAGTACTCTGGTCCTCTGGTATCTTGCCAGCAGTTCTTCCCACGCTCAAAGAGGGTTTCAGACACTGAGTCAATGGTCCGGGTGGTCATTTGTTGCCTTCTAATCTCAAGTTGAGCTCCTCTGAGAGGTGATATTGAAATCCTTCTGTGTACCTGACCCATCATTTTAAATGATGTTCCAAGTTCACTTTTTGGTATATGTGTGGTTCTGGGGATTGAACCCAGGACCCTAAGCCTGTTAGACAAGTGATGTACCTGAGCTACACATTCAGAGACCCCTGTAAATGTCTTTCCCCTTTGCCACAGGGTCTAAATTGCCAAGGCTGACATCAAACGTTCCTCTTGCCTCCCTGGTGGCTGGCATGACAGGCGTGCACCTGGGACTGTCACACTCTAGCCTGTGATGGGAACTCATGTGCCTCTGTCCAGGGCTGAGCATGGTTCTGCAGAGCTGTGCTCCAGGCTCCCTGCAGGACTGTGGAGGCCTCTGCTGCCCAGCAGCCCTGGTGCCCTCTCCAGTGCTTCTCCCAGCCGAGGGCAGGCAGCTGCCCATTGCTGTAGGCTGACTTTATTTTCTTCTTATGGCACTCATACGTTCTCAAGAGTATGTTGGATTATTTGTCCATTACGAGTCTAACAGGTCCTCTAGAACGTTCAAACAATTAGTAAAATTCCTAAATAGTAAGTGAGCATGCACAGAAATTGGGCTAATGTTTTGGGAAGAACAATGTTGGATGATATATTCATGGCTTGAATATATCATCCAACATGAAGTTATATTTTATTATTTACAAAATAATAAAACAATGAAGCAATACCATGGGCTGAGCTAAAATATATCCCCAGGATCTTAGGCATTCTGATCATCTCTGGGTAATGAAATGGAAGTAAAGGTATCAAAGCCAATGATCATCTGTTTCCAATTTTCTGTGATTTGGTTCAAGTGGTAAAGTGGTGATATTTATTAATTAATGGATCAAATAGGTTCATAATTGTTTTAGAGTATAATTAGGTGCCTTCAAAGTTTTGGCTGTATGTGCACATTTGAGAATGGTTCCAGCCATTCTGTCATCCTTTGGGTCATTCCCCTCCTATGTCCTGTGAGACATTTTCTATGTGAGGCTTTAAAAAGAAGAGAATATTGTGTAAAGAAACCTTGGGATCTGTGCAGTATAAAATTGAATGGGTTCATTCAGAAATCAGAAATTCTATTGAAAGATATTTGCATGAGCCAAATAAAACCTATTTTTAGGCATCCTGGTGAAGACAAGGTTTTATCTTTATGTCTCATTTTCTATGTTTTGTTGTTGTTGTTGTTAGAATGAAATTCATATGTTGCCAGACCATTCTATCAGATGTGTAACTAGATGCCATTTAAATTACCCACTTTTACATGGTAGACATTTTTTAATGAACACTGCCTTTCTGCACCTTTTTTAAAAACAGGACTGGGATCAGAAGCCCAAATACCAATGGTCAGATGGAACATATTTTTCATTTGGCCTACCTGTCAGTATTCCCTGAGGTCATCTGTGCAATCAGCTTTGTTACTCCTGCTCCCTCACTGGATTTCATAGAAACCATTGCTATGTATCGATCAGGGACACAAATCCCACAACATTGCGTTCTTTGAATATCCAGAGTCCCACTTTTCACTTTGCCATGCCTGAGATCAGCAGAAATATTTATCAGCAAATGTGAGATTTTCAAAGATCCAATTCTATGTGCTCCTTTCCCAAAGAGCCTTAGGCAGGGATATAGCATACATAAATATTAAGTAAAGGCCATAGTTTTTAAAATGTCATCCATTGAATAGTTGACACATGTCTGAGATACTTTTTATTTTGGAGGAGGTATTATTTAATAGGGAATTCCAACAGCTACGTAATAGTGAAATGAGAAGTCTTGCATCCATTTAATTTTGTTTCTGATGATTTTTATGAGAAAGGATATGATACTTTCTTGTTCCCTTGCAGATGTTGCCCACTTCTGTGGATGGATTCGGGGTGTCACCTACTACTTGCATATCTGCATGTTGGGCTTGACACTGCTATCGTACTTGGTAGTTGGCAGAAAGTCAATACTGAAGTTAAGTTCTTGTGTTCTAGCAGCAGAGCTGAAGATCCTTGGTGTGCCACCTTCTGCAATCCATGCTGCTTTGTTCATGTTACTTATTGACTTCCTGGTGAGCATCATGGTCTCCTGGTCTTGAGAATGGCCAAGCATTGCACTGTGAATGTGGAAGATGGGCATGTGGAAGGCTCCAGGGAGGAGGGATCATTGATCATGTACTCTAATCCATGTGCCTGTTTAATGACCTGTTTTTTTTTATTTTTGGGTTTTAAGGGAGACACTGCACTCAAACACTTCTGTGCAGCTGGGAATTCAGGCTTCTGCTTCACCTTGAAGTAAGCATTAATGATTCCTTTCCAGAAGACATGAGAAGAGAGAGTGAGCCTCTGGTATCATGCAGGTTCCTTGCATTGCCCATGGGCTAGAGGAGAGAAGAGTTGCTTCATGAGATTTGATCCCCTTTTTTCCTGAAGAGTTCCACACAGAGGTGAGTCCCCAGAGTGTTTAGACACCATTTCAGACCCCTTTGTTGATGGAAATGAATCAGAGCCCCTGATGATGTGGATGAGCTAAAGATGGATTTGCTATGAATTTTCTATTTTGTTTCTCAGGGCCTGAGTCAAGCTAGCCTTTGTGCTGTCAGCACATGAGCTGCTGGTCAAATGTGAGGAAGTGGTCTTGCTTTATGAAAAGACCACCCTGATTCAGTGAGCCAGAGGCAACCTGCAGTACATGTTTTCCTGTAAAGGCAGATTGCTGTGGATGGCCTCTGGCCTCATCATGCAGCCCTGCTCAGAGTAGGGGATTGAGGATCCAGGCAGATCCCTAGTTCCTTTTAACCTTTATTGCAATTGGGCCACCTCAGGGTCCTTGGACTGTACCTGGTCTTCTGGCCTGGGTCAGGGGATGTGAGGTTTGGAATCCCCCTCTGTGGCAGGATCCCAGGCCCGCCAGCCACTTGAGGGCAGGCACAGCCTTCCCTAATTGTGTTAGAGGGGGAGACTTCTCCCACCCATCCTCATCCATGCTCATCACACATTTTGTAGCTTGACACCTGAGGACCTTTATTCATTGACTTAGTGGTTAGTGGTGATGGTTGCTAAGTCTAAATGACTCTTTCAAGGTCACATCACTTGTATGGTAGGGCTAGAGCATGGATCTTCCTAATTGATTTCATGGGACTCTCTCATGGAAACTGTGACTGCCTCCTAAACACACACTCTACATTTGGAGTGTCAAAATTCTTGGCACTGCCTCCTTGGCAAGTGTATCTTGTCTTCTACATGGGAATTTCACAAATATTTTCCTTTGGTTTGTGGAGGTCATGCAGAAGTGATTTTATTTGAAATAGCCCAAACAAGAAATACCAGTTGTCTTTTTCGCACATGGATGTGTGTAGTAAACACCCCTTTCTGTGTGCTTGCATGAGCTGCTCCTTTGAATTTGTTGAAGAATGGTTGGCGGGGGAGCAAGGTAATGAGAGATGGATATCAATGCTTGTCCAGTATTCTGAAGTGAAGAATGTATTGAGGATGTGAAGGCTTTTCTAGCCAGTTCCTATGGCTCACTCAGGGATCAGTCAGAGGATTCTGTCTGGTAGACTCTTTGGAGTAGATGTCAAAGTGGCCTGGTCGTACCCTGTCCAGGACTGAATGCTGAGCTTGAGTGGGAGCTTCTTGTCAGTTCAAGCATTTCCATGAGTCTGTCCTCTGTTCTCTTTGTTTGTTTGTTTTACTTTTTCAGTTTTCAGTGGACACATCTTTATTTTATTTTATGTGGTGCTGAGGATCGAAACCACTGACTCGCACATGCCAGTCGAACATGTTACCACTTGAGCCACATCCCCATCCCCCTCTGTTCTCTTTTTTCCCAGCAGTTTCTAACAGGAAAGGAGAACAAACATTGAAAGTACGGTGATTGATTATTTATACCAATGTTATTTGAATCAACTTTGTATAATTCAAAATTAACTTTTTGCTAGTAAAATTTCATATGTTGAGGAAATAATGAAAATATTGGGGTTGGGGGATGAGGATGGGCAAATCAAATATTTTTGAGCACCAAGACCTGTTTTTTTTTTTAACTTAAATCATAAACTGCCAGAGGACCACACCAAGTAGATATTTCCAGAGACAGTGGGAAGGTAGTGGCACATGAGGAAGGGAAGAGCTCTCAGGATGGGAAGAGGGGGCTGCTTCAGGACTCACCGGGCATGGCACGAGGCTGCTGGCCATGATACATGCCTGGGCCCACTGAGTGGGGCAGATCCATGCTCTGTGTCCCTCTACCCTCCTCTGTAGCCTGTGTTGGCAGCAGATCAGGGAATTGGGGTCAGAAGTGCTCCCAGTAATATAGGCACCAGCCCCCAGAGTGTATTCCTAGCCCTTTCCCCACCTGGCCTGACTTGGTGCTTGTGTTGATGCAGGGCTGAGACCCTACAGTCATCAGAGTGTGTCTGTGGTCCAGATCCATCCTGCATGGCCAACATGCTCAGACCTTCAGCTGGGTCCTAGGCCTGCTACAACCAAACTCTGTCAACTGGGTGGCCAGCCACAGAGGAAGGGCCTTCCCTCAAGCTCCAGGGGCTCAACACACTAGGTGTTGGGCGGTCCCACTGCCAAAACACCTCACAGGTTCCTAGGGGACTGTCTCCCCAACTCTCCCAGCGCTTGCCCACTCTCCTATTGCTGCCCACGATCTGTGGTTCCCATATGGGCATCCCATCCTGGCTCCAACCTCACATAGCTGGTATTCTCCAGTCTCCCTGGTATCTGGGTCCAGACTCTCGTCTTCCTACAAGAATATCAGATATTGGATTTGGTCCCAGTTGAGGCTGTGTTCCATCATGTGAGCTCTTAGCTTCATCACTGTGCAAAGACTCTTTTTCCACACAAGTTCGCATGACTTTTGGCTGGCTAAGAATTTTCAGGCGACACTTTTGTAATGAGTACATTTTCCTTTCTTCCGATCTCCCCCCAGTGAGCATTCCTTGCACCCTTGTCCTAGTTATTTTATGGCAGTTTCCCTCCTTATGGCTGAGAGGACCTAGTGACCCCTGGATTCACATGTTCTCCTTAATCACCAACACACTGCAGAATTCTCCAAAGGGCCATATATGCTCCTGGAAGTTGGTGGTGGAAATAGTTCTCCATCCATTAATCACTACTCACTCACTAATGTCCTTGTGTCCTTGACAAAGGCTCTCCCTTTCCTGGTTTTCCTGAATAGAAATCCTCTTGCATCTTGGATGAATAGGGTTATACATTGTGCAGAGGTTGTTGGTCCACTGAGCATCTTAGAGACTGTTCTTTATGGAGCCTAATGATCCTCATTGGGGAATGAGGCCAGGGTCCTAACTGTGATTAGTGTGAGGACACCATGGGTTCAGAAGAGGGAAAGAAGGACAAGGGAAACTCAAATGTCCCTTCATGGCCCCTGGAGTTAGAGGACTTACCCCTTTGCACCTGGGATCAGGAGACCTCATTTTCTCGAGGACATGCACACTCAGACGTAAATCTTGAGTGTGGGTTCCTTTCTGGGGTTCAGGGCTGTTGTTAGCCACCAGGAAAGACAGTGCTCTCCATGCTAATTGGAGCCATTTTTGCCAGGAAAGGGAGCCCATGGTCATGCCTTGTGCAAAGCATCCCACGCCAGGGGCTCCCATCCCTACATTCCTGTCCTGAAAGGAAGCCACTCAGAGGCAAGGTGGGTCCAACTACCTCCCATGTGTTCACTCAGCACTGTGTTCCGGCATCACCCCAGTTAACAGTCCTGATGGGATTGGACGTGGCTCAGAATGTCACCCTCATGAGCTCTACCCTGCTACAGCTGCAGTTCTGCAGTGGGAGAAACTCAAAACCTCAAAACACATGCACATGAAACAAAACAGCAAGAGCCAGAGCTCAAACAGGCCAGGTGTGGCAAAGACAGCTGGAGTGCCTAGGTTGGGACTCAGAATTATGTCAGTGGGGTGGCATTGCTGCTGGCACCAGCATGATAACAGAGAGCCAGCCCTGCTCAATTTGGGGAGCAGTGTGTTGGGGAAGGCAGCAGAAATTGAGAGGCAGGATTGAGTTTGGACCTAGGAGGAGGTTGGGTAAAAGGCCAGTGTAGGTTGGAGGGCCTGGGCAGATAGAGAGAGGCCAGGGCACACCCCAAAGCCTGGAGACTGCACTTGATGTCCAGGATTGTGAAACACTGCCTCCCCTCTTACTCACAACTGAGAGCAAGAGGCATTGATGAGTTCAGTTTGTGTGCAGCTGAATCCAAGGTGGCTCGGCTAGGTACCTCTGTTTCCTTGACTCAGGAGGCTGGGAGTCCCGGCTCCACTGAGTCTCAGCTGGGAGGATCAGAATCTGAGTTTATGCCTGTGTTCCTAGTAGGATCCATGTTGGCTGAGCCTCAGTGTCTTTGTAATGAGAGGATGGGTGACTGTCATGTCTTTATCACAGGACACACTTGCTAAATGAATTTGTTTGCTCTGAGGAGGAAAGAGAGGGGGGGAGTGGTGCTGGAGACAGGGATGCAGACAGGGGTCATGGACTTGGCATAACTCGGTCTTGGAAATGATATCCCATCACCTGTACCCACTTCAATTCCCATGAATCAGGAGGCTGAGCCCCCTTGAGGTGAGGGGTGAACCGGTTCTGGGCAGCAGGATGCTGTGGTACCTCAGAGTCTCTGTGAGACCCCAACACTAGACACACTTGGCCCTTTTGAAATCTTAGGAGAAGCTTTGGGAAGTTGTATGGCAGAGGGGAGCAGCCTCTGCATCTCAGTGCCCTCCAACTTGCCATGGTGTAGAGAGGGAACTGCAGCCAGGATAGGACGGACAATGGCCACGTCCCTGTGTGGGACACAGGCGTGATTGAGTTATGGTGCATTCTTTTTCTCTCTCCTTCTTGTGATTGTCCCATCTCTACATTTGTGCTTTAGCCACCTGTGAGTCCCATCTCTGGTTTCAGAGAGAATAGAGGGTGTTATGGGCCAATAGACACAATAAACCCTAGAGATTAGATGCTACCTTACTTTCCAGAAAAGATTGGGCACACCATGAGTTGCACAATGATGGGACCAGAGTCCAAAAGCTGCTGAGAGGGAAGTACTGGTTGTGAATGCATTTTTGAAGGCTCCAAGCTGGAACTCTAGTGGCACCAAGCAGGGCAGATGCTGGTGGGGATGTTTGGGTAGTTGTTGGTGAACACATGCGCACCTGAGATGGGTAGGCATGGAGGAGAAATCAGCAGCCCATAGGGCTTTTGAAAGTGGTCTTATGTGAAAAGAGGCTCAGGTATGGGCACAGGAAATGACATCATTGCCTTGACAATGGATCAAACAGAACATGGAACCCTGGTATCCAGGCACCCACTTCACTATCCAAGCCATCCGAGCTCATTTGGTTGGAGAAACTGGAGTGAGAAGGATGTTCCCCTGTCCTTGCAAACAATGCCGAGCCTCAGGCTCCCAGGAATCTCAGGGGGGCCAACTAGCCCTTTTGTGGATACACTGGGTGAGGCTTCATCTTAGACGCCAGATCCTCTGGCGATTGTCGCAGAGGAGCTCAAGAGTAACAGTGAGTAGGACAGGGCAGGTGAGCCCAGCAGGCCCTCTAGTCTGATCCCTGATGAATGGCCCAGGACTCCTATTCTGACTGTGTGTGTGTGTGTGTGTGTGTGTGTGTGTGTGTGTGTACTGATGGGAACTGTCCCATTGTGCTTTGACTCTAGTGTATTGGCACAAGTCATGTTTCTGTTTGTCACCATTTCCATTTTGAACCCACCATTCTTGGTCCCAACCCAGGGTGAAAATGATCAGAACACGGAGGAGCCCTTCAGCATACAAAGCCTTGAACCTTACAGGCAGGACCAGCTTAGGAATGAGCTCCTGCCTGACATTGGTGGGAGGAACCTACATTTCAGCAGCAACATGGGGTTAATCTCCTGGGATTTCATCCCCACCCAGCACGTGCTGGATCTCTTGTTCCCAAGGTAAGCACCAGACCACCAAGCCCAAGTGTGTAGCCCCCTCATGCTTGGGTCTTGGGGCTGCCATGTACCTCTCAGGGACCCAAAGGTTTGTGGTACCTATTGAGATAGAGGACCACATTCATAGTGGAAAGTCAGCCCCGAATGGGACGAGTCCTGGAGGTGCCTGCCACAGTCTTGCAAGGGCAGTGAACTCCCCTCTCAGGGAGAGAAACCATCCTGACTCCAGCTGATCCATAGAGGTCCGTGGAGCAGTCCCCACACACTAGGCACCACAGCTCAATAGTGTGCGCTGAACTCATTCCCAGGTGGACTCAGCAAGGCCAGGTGGTCTTTCTGGTGTGATGTTGGCTTCGTGAAGAACGTAGATCTGTGCCAGAGGCATCTCAAAACTCGGGCCTTGGGAAAAGCACTTTTGGATTAATAAAGACATGTTAGTTTCCATAGTGGGACAGAGCATCCTAGCTGGGACATAGCTGGAAAGGGGCTTTGGACATGGCAGCTCCCACACCCAGAGATATGTGGGAATCAGCAGTTTGGGCTCATTCACTGATGAACACAGAGAAAGCACCCACTGTGTGAAGACACATTTCCAGTCATGTTTCATAATTCAGTGAAAAATCGGGTGCAAATGACTGCCATTGTGTCCCTTTTCATGGGGGTCAGGCTAAAACCGCAGGTGCCATGAGTACATATCCTACATGTGAATGCATTCCTGACTCCATGAGGCATAACTGCACGTTGTCCTCTTCAGTGACTGTGGTGGACCCCTGGACCAACTTCAACATGGAATGGGCTTGAGGTCAAGAGGGTGGGCTCCTGTTTCCACAATAGGGACCTGCAAGGTGATTTGACTTGGGAAGGCTGAGGAAAGACTGCTCTCCCCAATTCTGTTTTCTGCCTGCAGTGTAAGGTGTGGGGCTTCAACAGTAGGAGGGGTAAGGTGGGGAGTTGTAGGTAGTCATGGTCCTCTGGGAGAGCCCCTGGGACAATGGATCCCCCCACACCACACCTCCCTGTCCTCCCCCAGGGCCACAGAGATGTGGTCTGCACTCATGGGAAAAGAGAGGTCCACTGCTACTCAGGGGGACTCAGTGAGAGCTCACAGAGAATGAGGTAGCATTGCAGCCCACGCCAGGGGAGGAGTTGTCTCTTGAGCCCTGAGAAGAGTGGGCAGGAGGACAGACACTCCTGAAAGGTGCATTCCAGGTTGGAGAGCAGGTAGCCAAGAGGAAGAAGAGTGTCAGGCCTGCCCAGAGGAGGGGGGAGCTGGTCAAACCATGGATCTAGCGCTCCTTCGTTGAAGGTTCTTTGCCTGTGGCGACCTGTCCTGTCCCTGACTGTACAGCCACTGTGACTTGTCTGGGGTGGACTGGTGTGTTCAGAGCCAGGGACGGTTCAGGAGTGTAGGGTCAGAGGTTTGCTCTGGAGGCCGTGGCGAAGGCAAGGCCAGGGTTTTGCTGACTCCACACCTGCCTCCCCACAGTGCCTCACCTTCCTTCCTGGGGACCTGGGTGAACTTCTTCATCGAGGCTTCCCATCAGCCTCCAGGCTCTCTGAGTCTGCAGCTGCTGCTGCCGTATATGTATCTCTTCCTGGAGCACCAAGCACACCACCTCCTGGCCCCAACTGAAGATGACATATCAAGCCAGGCAGAGCCTGAGAGCCAGGCGGAGTGTGGTGAGTACCTAAGAATATATGAGGAAAGTTCCGACTGCTGTCCCACTGCAGGGAGTCTGTATGCCTGGTGTTGGGCTGGAAATTAGGATAAGCCTTTGTCCACTCAGGAAGTTACCCCAGTCTGCAAAGAGGTCCTGTGTGGGCTAAAGGCCTGAGTTCTTCCTGGGAGCAGGGGTATTGTCTGTCTGTGCGAAGGTCAGGGCAAGGCAGTCATGTTGGCATCTTTTCTCCTCTAGCTACAAGCTCAGTTTCTGTCATGGCTCCTAAGCCAACCCCAGAGCCAGAGCCTTCTCCCTGGAAAGGGGCAGAGCTGGAGTCCAGGACATCAGGGGTCTCCACTCGGTACTCCCCACGGCCCCAGTACAACAGGCGGGTGAGAGGTAGGTGCCTCATTCACGTCTTCCTGGAAAATGAAAGGACAACACAGTATCAGAGCATCCTGGTGAGTCTTCGAGCAGGGGAGTCTCCTGGGAGCTCACACTGGGGAAGACCGAGTCCACAGCAAACACCTTGGACTAGGCCTGTCTTCTTGAACTGGAGCTTCTGGAAGGTCAGGAAGGAGAGCAAAAAGTGAGGACGAGAGAGGCGGGAGAGCAGCAGCATGCCAGGTCTGGGTGCGAGTGGGCCTGCATGTTTTGGGGTGTGCAGGTCAGAAGTGCAGGAGTGAGTGCTGGGTTCAGAGGAGGTCAGAGAAATATCCAGGGTACAGGCCGTCCTCTACTGACCTTGGTATTGAGGAGGAGTATATTGAACCATGGAGGTTGAAGCAGAGGAGTTGGCAGTCATTTTCTTGTGTGTGAGAGGGGATATGTTGCTGGTTGAAGGGAAGGGAGCCATTGTAGAATGATTAGGGTGGGTAGGTGTGGGTCACAGACAACTGGGGGCCTTGGAGGGGCCCATTAGTGTCCTAGTTTGCGTGTATATGAATAGAGATTCAGCGGCTCTCTCTGCAGAATTTTCCTGGGTGTGGAGTATCCATCATGAGACTCTGGTGTCCACCTCCAGGGGAGCCATGTTGAACCACTGCACCTGCTGGGTCCGAACCTCCTGATACCCCAGAAAGCACTGACACTCTTGAGCCCAGCAACTTCCATGCCTATCATTAAAGAGTCCTAGTGTGTGTTGTGCCCTGGCTGTCAGGACCAAAGCACCTAGGGTTTGTGCCTGGTCCACACAAAAATGCAGCTGCATCCCAGACCAGAGCAGGGATATGGAAGTCCACTGGACCATTCCTCCCATCTTGATGGGACTAGAGTGTGTCTGTACAAAGCCTTTTTGTCCTTATTCCCTTGTCCCTGTAGGGCATAGCAGGTTGAAGCAAACTCTTGTACCAAGATTGGACTAGAGGCTCATAGGAAGACCCCACATGATCACATGAAGGCCTCAGGTAGCAGGGTAACAAGATGGTGCCCTTGTGTTGAGAGCTCACTTGTCTCTGATTGTCCTTGAGCACTGTCCTCTGGGTAGCTACTCCCAAATTCCCTCTCTGATGAGCTTTCTCCAACCCTGCTCAGGTGACCTGCCAGGACACGACTCCAGTCATCATCCGCAGGGCCTTAGATGCACACTTGCTCCAGCAGGAGGATCCAGAAAACTACGAGCTTCTGCAAATTGTCTCGAACCATCAGAGTAAGTGGAACCATCAGAGGGTAGGGAGCAGTGAGTCACAGTGGGCTCACGATAACTGGGAGCCAAAACACAGTGTGCGTTGGCCCAATGCCCAGGAAGAGTATGGTGGGACTTGTGCACAAAACAAAGTATAATGATGGGGCATAAATCTGCAGGTTCTTCATGTTCCCCAGGGGCTGTGGACATGCTTATCATGTTTTCTTTCCTTGGGCTGAGGAGGCATTGCAAAGCTATTATCCACGAGGGGCCAAGAAGAGAGGCTTCTTTGTCTTGTGTCAAAGAAGACAGACAACCACAGGGTGCCTACTTTGGCAGCCTTTCCTGACCTAGATGAGTACATGAGAAAAGCAGTTCAATGAAGAATCATTTCTGGCTTTCAATCTTTCTATTCACTGCAAACTGAGTCCACTTAGGACCAGAGGCCATTTCTAGAGAGAAGAGTGTGGTAGAATAGAACCCTTCACAGCTTGTAAACTCTTCTTAGAGAGAGAGAGAGAGAGAGAGAGAGAGAGAGAGAGAGAGAGAGAGAGAGAGAGAGAGAGAGAGAGAGAGGAAGAAGAAGAAGAAGAAGAAGAAGAAGAAGGAGGAGGAGGAGGAGGAGGAGGAGGAGGACGAGGAGGAGGAGGAGGAGAAGAAAAATGAAAATAAGTTGAAGAGGAGACAATAAGAAGGTCAAGATGACTATAAGAAGAAGCATGAGAAGAAGATGAAGAAGAACAAGAACAAGAAGGAGAAACACAAGCCGAACAAGAAGGATAACAATAAATTGATTAAAAATGTGAATGAGAATTATACTCATGAGGAGGAAATGCAGAAGTGGGGAACTCAAGAGAAATATATTGCTCTGGATGGCACAGCCCTGCTGTGGACATCCTCCACCCACGCTCAACACACCTCCAAACCATACCCCTCAAATTAGTGTGGCCCTGTATGAGTGGATGAATCCACTGGCAAGGTGGAGGCACCCACCATCAAGTGATTCCCCCAAACCCATGTGATCATTGCTGCAGTGGGGAGAAAACCTTCAACACATGAGTCTTTGGGGACCAATCCAGATACAAAGTCTAGCTGTTTCTCATTGGTGGGTCCAACGTGAACTAAGAGGTTCTGGGGTGCGAGGGGCTATTTCCTTGAAAGGTGTTCCTGTAGTGGACCTCCTGTGCATAGAGGGTCCTTAGGGAGGAATCAGTGGGGAGTCTTTGGTGGAACAGTAGCTGGATTTGGGGGCTTTCAGGTCTGTGTGTGAGACCTGAGCTGGCAGAGGCTCTCAGTTGTGGGGGATGTTGGGTAGTGTATTCCTTGAGTGTCACCTACCACGCCTCTGCCCCTGCCTCTCCAGAGCTGAGGATCCCTGCTGATGGGAAAGTATATTACGCCCTGGATGGAGGAGTGGATTATAACTTTCTTCTTCGGGAAACAGATGCCAGCAAGTCGTTTAAGGTCAAGCCAAAGGAGGTAAACAGCCACCTTCTTCAGTCTTTACTCCTGGTGCCACTCCACATCCTCCAAGGGGACAAGAACCTCAGGTTCAGGATGGATGTTGTAGAACGCCCACAGAGCCAACTGCCAGGCTGGGTGGGGTGCAGTTGCTGGGTTTTGCTGATGTTGTCATCCCCCACAGTTCTTGGAGCCTTCTGTGGCAGTGGCATCCAGGATCCCAGCAGCTGTGAGCAGCAGCTCTACAGTGGCTGCAGGATCATTGCCCCAGGCCACCCAAAGCAATGAGTGGTGCATGAGAAAATTCACCAGTAGCAGCTCCTCTCTGCTTCACTCCAGCGAGCAGGTGGAAGACAGCCGCTTTGTTCATGTCCTCCTAGAGGGACAGAGCCTGAGGGAGACAAAGCGCATCTTGGTAAGCCCGACAGCAGGGCTGCCTCCTGGGTGTCCACACAGTGGAAGGCAGGATACACAGCCAACCCCGGGGCTGTGGTGGGAAATAGAGAGAGGTCCATCTTAAGGGCTTGACCTGAGGAGGAAGAGCATCAGCATGCCCACCTCCAGCGGTGAGTGGGCCTGTGTACTTTGGGTTTTGCAGGCCAGAAGTGCAGAAGGAAGTGCTATGGAGAGATGAAGGCAGAGATATGTCCAGGGTGCAGGCTGCAGTGCCTACAACTTGGTATTCTCAATGAGTGAGGTTGGAGCAGAGGAGGTGGCAGTGACTTGTCACATGTGTAGGAGGGGATGTGTTCCTGGTGGCAGGGAAGAGAACCTCCTTAGCAGGACTAGGTGTAGGAATTTGGGGTCGGGATCACCTGGGGGGTCATGCCAAAGCTTTGGAATGTCAGTCTTTGCATGTATGTGAATAGGGAGCTAAAGGGGTTCTTGGCAGAATTTCTATGGATGTGCAGTAGACACACTAATGCTACAGGTGTCCAGCTGCAGAGGAGACATGTTCAGTGACTGCCAGTGCTGAGTCAAGTACATCATTACAACCAGACTCGCACCGAGCTTCCAGAGGCCAGGGCCTCTCAAAGCTATCATGAAGCATTCAAGTGCACACTCTTGTATCTGAGTCTGTTTTGTGTAGTGGCATAAAGGACCAAAATTTTCAGTGCATTTGCCTCTTCCACCCACAAAGGCAGCCTGCATCCCAGAGCACACTTTGTGTGCAGATCCCTTGCCC
The DNA here is from genome assembly GCF_052094955.1 of Ictidomys tridecemlineatus. NCBI lineage: Eukaryota > Metazoa > Chordata > Mammalia > Rodentia > Sciuridae > Ictidomys > Ictidomys tridecemlineatus. Next base: position 874,829 of record NW_027523416.1, on the reverse strand, counting down.
ATTGATGCCATCTCAGTGAGATGAGAGTGTGTCTGTGCATAGGCAGTTTGGTCCTTTGACCTGAGTGGAATGTGGCTCCCCAGGGGGAGGGGAGATGGCAGGTACAGGCAGATATTTGTACCAGGATTGTTCTAGTAGCACATTGCAAGAACCCAGGGGGTATATGGAGGCCACACTCAGGTAGCAGGATAACAAGATTGTGCCCTTGTATATGTAGCTGAGATTTCTCCTGAATGTTTGACCACAGTCTTCTGGGTAGCTCCTCTAAAAGCCATTCTCTGATGACATTTGTCCCACCCTGATCCAGGTGACCTGTCAGGAGACGGTGACAAGCCTCATCCACAGGGCCTTGGACCAAAATATGTTGCAGCATGAGGATGTGGACAACTTTGAGCTGCTGAGAATGATGTCTGAGAATGAGAGTAAGTAGGACAATCAGACAGGGGGGAGACATGATACACAGTGGGCTCAGGATAACTCACAGCCAAGAGAAAGTGGACCTTGGCCCCAAAATACCAAAGTGTGGTGGGCCTGGTGCAGGAAACCAAGTGCAGTGATGGGTGTGTCCAATGTGGAGGTGCTCAATGAGGCCCCAGGGGGCTGCTGGACCTCCCTAAATGTGTTCTCCCCTGGACCTGGTCTGGCAATGCAAAGCTAATATCAATGAGGGCAAGGTAGAGAGAGGCTCAATCCATCATCAGTTTGGTTTATGGCTCACTGATAAGGATGCCTTCAAATGAAGAGGAGGAGAACATGGGTCCTGATTGGATCAGCATTGCTGTGGACGGAAGCAGCACAGGTTCTGATCCATGGCCAGGATATGAGAAGTCCTGCCTACTCAAGAATGTCAGGATTGCAGCAACTGGGAACAGGACTCAGTGTAGAGGAAGTCAAGGCCAGGGGGCAGCCTTTTTGGGTTCTTTTGGGAACAATTCCAAGTCCTCTGTGCCTGGGTGCCCATCTACTGAAGATATCAGAATGGCCAGGTTATTATTCCTTCCAGCAACAAAGAAGGGCTCTGAAGAATGTAGGCCACAATGCTGAGCTGTCCACAATGCCAGTGCTCTTTCCTTTCTTGTGAGCCAGACACTCCTAGCCTCCACCATCCCAGCCTGTCCACAATAGAACCCACCATCTCTCGGGCACGTAAGTGAGTTTTCCCATTTTCACACACCACCTCATTTGGGTTGGCTCTGTCTCACACATGAGGAAGACTGAGGTGCAAGGAGCTGGGCAAGGGGCAGTGTCTGTGAATCTCAGGGACTTGGGAGGCAGCGCAGGAGGATGGGGATTTCCAAACAGCCTCAGAAACTTAGGGAGACCCTGTACCCAAGTAAAAAGGCCTGGAAATGGTCTCAGTACTTAGGTGCCTCTGGTTTTATCCCTGGTAAAAAAATAAGTCAATCAATAAGAAATTACCAAACTGAGAATCTACAAAGGTGATTTCAGAAACAGACTTTCAACCCAAGCATCAGTTGAGAGCAAGCTCCAGACCAGGGGAGGTTTGTGTGTAACAGACATCAAAAGGGAGGACTACCGGGGGCCTGGAATCCACTAGGTGTGATGGCATCTATGCCTATGGCAGGAGGGTGGCAGTGATGCTGGCCCTCTCCTAGATTTTGGAAACCTTGTTTTCATTGGGGAGGCTTTATGGAAGTGGAATCTATTTTAGCAATCCTGGTCCAGATGAGGTGCTGACTACCACAGGTAGAAGCCTATCCAGAATGTGGTGTCTGTTATCCAGTCTTTCCTGACTGTGACAATGACAAAGAAAGGAAGTCACTTGTCTTTAGTCTTGGTTTCACTCCCAGCCATTGATTGAGAACTGATTTCATCTTGGACTACTGAACAGAGGCTGCATCTGGGCAGAAGAGTGTGATAGATTTGAACTCTTCAGAGGATGCCCCACCATTGCCAGAGAAAGAAGGAGAAGGAGGAGGGGGAGAAAGAGACACTCCTGAGTGGGTAGAGGATCACACGATGAAGATCAGGAGGAAGAAGAAGAAAAAGCAGGAGGTGAAACAGAAGGAAGGGTGGAGGGAGATACACAAGAAGAAGAACAAGAAGGAAACATGTAAGAACAAGAAAAAGACCCAGAAAGAACTACAAGAAGATGCAGGACAGAAAGAAGAGCCAGAAGTAGAACAAGAACCAGAATACAAGTACCAAGCAGACAGCTCATGATGAGAAACAAGGGGAAGGAGAGAGAACCTAGAAAACAATAGAGTTCTCCAGGGCACCACCCTGCTGAAGTCCTCCTATGTCCATGCCCAACACACCTCTGATGGATACCACCTCCCCTCCGCGTATTCATCCATGAGTGGATTCATCCAGGGCAAGGGGATGAATTCGCCCACCATCCAACACTTCCCTGAATGCCCATGTATGAGCATGGCTACCCTGGGGAGAAAGGCCTAAGCACAGGAGCCTTTGCCAATCCTGATGCACAGCCTAGCAGTGTCCCTTTGGCAGATCCAACCTGCACTGAGAAGTTCTGGGGCCCAAGGTGCTGTTTCCATTGCCAGGTGCTCTTTTGGTTTAGAATCCTGTACATCATCTTCTCCAGGGAAGAATCACTGAGGGAGTCTTTGGTGGCACTGTAGCTGGATAGGAGGGCTCTCAATTCTGGTGCAGGCTCGCCCTGGCGGAGACTCTCAGGGGGTGTGGGTGTTTTGTGGTATAATCCTTGAATGCCACCTAACAATTCTGTCCACTTCGCTCTGCAGAAATCAAGGTCCCTGACCACTCACTCGTGTATCTGTCCATGAATCCGGGAATAAAATATTTCATTGTGAGGAAACGCCCCGAGGTCAAGGGAAAGGAGGTAAACAGCTACCTTATTCAAGCTGTACTTGTACTGCCATTCCACTCCCACCTAGGGAAATAAGAAGCCTCATCACCTGGACATATGTGCTAGGAGCCCATAGAGCCAACCGACAGGCTGGGTGGCTTTCTGTTTCTGGGTTTGCTGATGTTCCATCCCCCACAGTTCTCAGAATCAACCTGCAAGTCCTCCAGGCCGCTTTCCCACAAGCAGGTGGGAGACACCTGCTTAATTCACGTCCACTTAGAAACACAAAGTCCAAAGATGGCCAAGAAGGTCCTGGTAAGCCTGGGAGCAGGGGTGTCCCCTGGTGCTTACACCTGGGTGGGGAGCAGACACTGGTCCAATACCATGGAATACTCATGCCCTCTTGCATTGGAGCTTCTGGAAGATCAGGAAGATAGATGGGAATCAAGAAGGAAGAGGTCAGTGTGAAGGGCTGGAGCTGAGATGAGGGAGAGCAGCAGCTTGTCCACCGCCATGTCTGAGAGAATCTGTGTGTTGGAAGGCAGCATGCAGTCCAGAAGGGCAGAGGCCGGTGTGGGTGACAGATGAGAACAGGACAGGACCTAGGTTGCAGGTTCCCCTGTATGGGATGTTGACGTCTCTATGGAGGAGGACAGCAGTGTGAGGTTCTGCATGTTCCTTGAACAAGGAGCTGCGAGGGTCTCTCTGCAGAGTCGATATGGATGTGGAGCAAGCACACTAAATGTCCAGGTAACCCAATGACCACCCTTGCCGGATGAGGTGCCCTCCTGCACCCCAGCCAGCACTGAGCCTCTGGAGGCTAGGAGCTCTCGTGACTGTCTTTCATCACTCCTGTGTGTGGTCATGTTTCTGGGTCTGTTTTTGTCCCTGGAATCCAGACCAAAGCCTCTAGGTTTTGTGCCTAGGCCATTCCCAATGCCGCCTGCATCCTCGGGCAGACCTGGGATCTTGGAGGCTATTGTCCCATTCCTCCCAACTTTTGGGATGAGATTGCATCTGTATGCAGGTAGTGGGGTCCTTTCACTTTGAGAGGAGTGCAGCTCCACAAAGAGCAATGGCAGGTCCAGGAAGTCCTATGTACAAGGATTTGGCTAGTAATCTATGGCAAGAGCCTGCCCGATGAGCAAGAGGCCAGCTTCAGGTAGTAGGGTCATGGATGTTGCCCTTGTATTTAGAGTGGAGGTGCCTCCAGAATGCCCCTGCCCACTGTCCTTGAGTAGTCACTTCAAGGCCCATTTCCTGAAGGCCTGTCTCCCATGCTGCTCCAGGTGACCTGCCACGATAGGGCTCCTGTCGTCATCCGCAGGGCCCTCGAGCTACACTTGCTTACTCAGGAGAAGCCGGAGGAATATGAGCTGGGCCAAATCATCTCTCACCGTCAGAGTAAGTGGGACAATCAGATGGCAGGGAGCAAGGGTCAGGATGTAGACTCAAGTTAACTCTTAGCACCAAAGAGTAGTCTCTAAACCCCAAGAACATTCCAACAGGGTGTGTTGGGGCTCGTGCACAAAGCCAACTACACTTCTGCTGGTGGAAGGTCTCGAGGTCCAATGGTATACCCCAGTGGATATTGTGGCTCCCCACCAGGTGCCTCCCCTGGACATGAACAGGCATCTAAAGCTGACATCAGTGAGGAGTGAGGAGGAAAGCCTCTTTCCAGGAGCAGTATGGTTCTGTGGTCTGGGATAGGAGTGGTTTCAGAGGAACATGGGAATGCATGGGCTAAAGAGGGAACTGGCATTTTGTGGATTGAAGCAGTAGGATTGAAAGCCTTCTGTATGATCAGAAAACCACTGCCTGGGCAGAGCATTGCCAGGATTCTAGCAAGCAGTAACAGGATGAAATTGGGAAGAAAACACAGCCTGGGGGACAGCCTGAATCATCTGTGTTTGGGTAAATTCCCTGGTTGTCTGTACCTGAGTCCACCTGCCAAGGAGTGATCACAATAGCCAGGTTATGATCCCTAATTAAAGTCAGATAAGGGCTTCCTGAGCACGTAGCCACAGAGATAATCTGATAATAATGCCAGTGCTTTTTCGTTGGTTGATTGGTTGGTTTTTGTGAGCTAAACACCACAGCAGCCATTATCCCAGCCTATGTATGCTAAAGACCACCATCCCTATGAGTTCTAGGATCAATTTTCTCCTATATCAACCTACTGTTAGGTTAGTAGAATCTATGGAAGAGGAAGTCTGTCTGGGGCCTTGGTAATCTTAGAAATTCATAGCAGAGATCCCCACATCCAACCCAGAAGGGATGGAGAACAAGCTCTAGGTTAGAGGAGGGCGACAGAAAACAGGTGTTCAGAGGAAGGAGAAGCTGGCTGTTTTATTCCCCCACTCAGGGTCATGGCACCACTGGGCCATACACCATGTTGGAGGGAAGCATTCCCTTTGCTGGTCTTTGGAACCTTTGTTCTCAATAGGGCAGCATTTGGAATGTGGCCTCCATTCTCTGAGGCTGGTCCACATGGAGGTGGGCTCCACCAACACAGAAGCATGGCTCTAATGTGGTATCCGTGCTGGGTAGCCTGTCCTCACTGTGGCCATACTTGAGGAAAATAACTCAGAAGAGGAATCCTAGGCCTTTTTCTCCGGGTTTCATAGCTTTCTCTTTGGTTGTGCACTGAGGCTGTCCATAAAGCTCTAGTGTGTGGCAGTGGAGAGCTCCTCAGCCCTTGCCACAAAGGCATAGAGTGGGAGAGAGGGAACGAGGCTGGCAGAGAGGGAGAGAGAGAAAGATGGAGAGGAGAAGGAGGACCTCTACATGGAGAATGAGGATTCAGTGGAGCCAATAGGAACAAGGTATTTTTTCCCAGGGTGCAACCCTGTTTAAGTCTTCCTCCAACCATGCTCAACCTTTTTTCCAGTCCCTCCCACCTTCCAGTAGAGTATTCATCTTGAATAAGAATTTCATTTTGACATCAGAGCACTCACCATCCAATGCTTCCCTCCAAACCCACCTGTGAAGATGGCTCATGTGGGGTCTGAATCTTCGGCACAGGAGCCTTTTGTGGGAGATTTCAGATGTAAATCTAGTGGTGTGCTTTGGCAGATGCAAGAGGACCTGGGATGTTCTGGAGTCCAAAGCCTTTGGTAGGAACAGACATTAGGTCTGTTGAAGTGCTCTGCCTAGTTCTTCCTCAGGGAGGACTGTGGAGGTGGTCTTTGTTGGAATTGGTGCTGAATTGGAGAGCTTCCAGGTGTGTGGCTCTGGCCTTTTCTGGCACAGGCTCTCAGATGTTGGGGTGTCCTAGGGAGCACCTCCTGAGCCACCTTATTTTGTACACCCCTCTTTCCCCAGAGCTGAGGATTCCAGCGCAGGCCAACGTATTTTATGCAAAGAACCCTCACACAGAATCCAACTTCGTGCTGAGGAAAAGGAGCCTCTCCCAAAAGAATGATGAGTGGATCCAGCCTCAACCTCCCTCTCATCCTACAAAGAAGGCTGCAGCCCTCCTGAGAATGCTTGCAAAACCATTCTGCTGCTGTATTCCTGGGCGGGGCTGAGGCAGCCCAGGAATATTTACATTGATTACTATTTGCTTCAAAGTTTAAATCTATAGTTTGCCATTGTCCTTGACCTTGTTTAGTAACACAGTTGTTACTCTATCCTGTATTTGTTGTTTCCATTAATATATTATTATTTTAAAATATATATGTTTTTGTTACCTGTCTACGGTGATGATTTGAGTATACTAAATGTAGCAGTGATTCCTAAAGGACACATCCAAACCAACAAGAAGGAATGTTTCCTTGTATCAGCAAGAAGTTTGGTTTTTAGGAGTTTGGCAGATGGCATTATCTGAGTCAGTTTTCCAATGGGGGCAAAGAAGTATCAGCTATCATGGTACAAACAGAAACAAAGACACACAAACACACACTAGAGCACACACACACACACACACTAGAGCACACACACACACACACACACACACACACACACTAGAGCACACACACACAATGAGAGATAGATAAACAGTTGGAGTTGGTCTCTTCTGAAATACTTTGGAGACATGGTTCTGATTTCTCCCATTTTGGAGTATTTTCAATTGCATAAGGTGTCCTGCAAATGAATCCCATGTCTGAAGAAGACATGCATGTGTACTTCCCATGCCACTTTCCACATAACCAGAAGGTCATGTCATGTAATATTTTTCATGGAGTTGTGTTTTGACTGTGAACCATCCCTTGAGGTCAGCTGTGGAATTTTCCACTGGTAGCATCACAATGGGGATCCACTCTTTGGATTTGGGGATATTTCTGATTTTTTTTAATTCAGATTGGAAAGATATATATGATTTTTGATCAAAATTGTGCATTTGATGATAATGAATGCCATGCATCTAGGAATCTGTAGACTCTAGACAATGAATGAATGTCTACTGTTGCCTGGACTATTCTGTAAAATCCTGTAGCATTTGATCTTGTGTGAGGGCTTCATAGGGTTTGCAAAAACTCCAGGTCAGATGGTCCTTCATGAAGTTTAGCTCCTAGTGGTCTCCTCCACAGCATAAATGCTAAGGAGAAACCCACTTCTACACAGAAGATGGGAAGCTACCTTATGAAGGTGATCGTAGGTGTTGGACCCTCTTGCTAGGACCCTTTTTCTATTGGGCCAGAACTGTGCTCTGGATGTGCTTGCTGAGAAGAGCTTGGAATTTCCTGACTGAAGCAGTTCATGCAAGCTGCTTCCACTTGCAGGAACAAAGTGTGTTCTTGTTGAGCACTTTGGGCTGTCCCTGGTTGAACTAGAGTGTCAGAAGCACTTGTAATGATTGACATTCATGGTTTCACATTGAAGCCTCTGTGCCATCTGTCAACTACTGATGGCTGCAAGTGGGTCCCTGCCTTTCAATGAGTTTTCTGAAAAAGTAGGAGTTTTGAAGAACTGATCTTCTCAGCATTCCCCTTGCCTCCCCAAGTTGGGTGATGTCAATTATACAGACTTCCTTGGGAGCGCACATTTTATATTGGGCTGGAATTGGACTCTGGATGTGATTGCTGAAAATAGCTGGGGAATGGGAGAAAGAAAGCTGTTTGCTGCAAGAAGTTTCAATTTGCTTTGTTGATTAACTTTGTTGTAAGTGAGCACATGCTATTTGTTTCTGTGTGACCTAGAAGATACCAAAAGTGCTTCTTACAGGTGACAGGCATGCTTTCACATTGAAGCCTCTGTGCCATTGATCAAAAACAGTTCACTCATGTGGGTACCTGCACTTCAAGTGAATGTTGTAAACAAGTGTGACAAATAGATGTCAGTGAGACTTTGGAGAACTGATCTTCTCAGCTGGTCCTCTTTTTCCCTGCAAGTTGATGATGCTAGATTCAAGAGAACTCTTTCTGGCACCCTTTGTGTTTCATGCCTGAACTGTGCTCTGAAAGTTCTTGAGGAGAACAGCTTAGAAGTGCAGAAGTGAAACTGTTTGTGGAAGCAGCTTCAAGTGGCACAAGCTAACTTGTTCTCAGTGAGCACATGGGGATTTTCCCTTGTTGAAGCAGTGTGAATGAGAACGGCTTCTCAGAGCTGGTAGGCATATTTGCATTTGGCAAACTTTGCCATCTGTCACCCAGAGTTCCTTGCATGAAACCTGCATTTCCAGTGTTTTCAGAAAAGTCTGATGAGTGAGTTTCCATGGAATTTTGTGGAATTGTTCTTTTCAGCAGTCCTCATTGCCTTCTCAAAATTGGTGACCCTGGTGCAAGGACTCTCTTGTCAGCCCACATTGTATTTTGGGCCTGACCTCGGCTCTGAATGTACTTGCTGTACTTCCCATCTTTCCTCTCTCTGGTCCACTCCTCAGATCCCATCCTCCTTTCAATAGGGCCTCTTCCAGGAAGCCTGCCCATGTGCCTCCCACTTGAATTAAACTTCTCCAGTGCACTTGTTTTCAAAGCAGGGACTCCAAGGACAGAGGGCTCTCCATTCTGCACACTGAAATTTTGCAGCAGGGAGGACTCCTCCATGCTTGGATGGCAGGGCTGTGATCACCTGGAAGGTGGAAATAGGAGGCTTCCAGGGGTCTGGTGGTGTTCGTAGCCAGGGTACTGGTGACTGCAGTGCTTTTAATCTATGGGCCTCAAGGAGCCTTATGCTGCAGGTTTGTGTACTTCTGCATGTGTATGCACACAGTTCTTCATGTGGGAGCAAAAGCAATGTCTCCAAAGTTTGCTTTATATTATACTCAACTGGTAATTTACAAACCCCAGTGTCCCATCTTAGCCCAGAGCCATTCCATCAGCCCAGGGCCAGTGGGTGGTCCAGCGGTCAGTACTATGTACAGCTCCCAGGTGGCTCTAGTGTGCAGCTGAATTTGAGAGCCAATGTACCGTAGGATTTTCCCTTGAGGTTAGAATTCATTGACTTCCTCTTATGTCATTTCACTGGTTCAGGATATTCCTCGTCTCATGAACTATTCTGTAAAATCTTCAAGTTAGCCATCTCTGGTCATTTCTTCCCTCTGATGGCACCTGGTTCAACAGCTTGTTGTTGGGTGGGGTCGGTCATGGGAAGTCCTGGGTCACAGAGAGGGACAGGAAGACCATAATGTGGAATGGTGGTGTAGAGAGCAAGGGTGGGGCCAGAGCCCACACTGTGGTTAGGGTAGGGAAGGGATCTGAAGAGACTACCTTGAAAGCGAGCTCTGGCTGCATTAACCAGAATCAGGGCCTGGAATTGGAAGCCATGACAGGGCTTCTGACTAGAAAGGACACATCCTTCTGGGCTGAGTTGGAGGTCCATCCAGGCAGAGGAAAAGAGAGAGGATGCAGGAGAGGTGGAGGGTCTAGATTACAGAGGAGCTCCATCATCATATCATAGAGTGTGAATTTGTTTCTTCCAGTTGTTGGTAAATGCTAATTCATTCACGTGTTACATTCACATCCACCTCGTCCTTTGGAAAGGCCGCTCAACCACCACAGGCAGTGATATCTTGGTGGATGTGTGCATTCTAAAAGGAGGTGAAGTTGGCGCCAATAGAGTGTGTGGGCACTCAGGCATTGGCAAGCTTGCTATGGAGAGTGAATCCTCTAGATGTTATTGGGCTGCTTTTGAAAGCTCGTGTGGTTTGGCTAGACGTAGAATGCTTCCACACAATTTAGCATGGTGTATATTTTAGAGAGCATGATCACTGAGGGGCAGGTTGCTGGTGTGAAGCTGTGAGCATTAACATCTATCAAGTTTCTCACCTGGAGTTGGCTACCTACAACTGGTGACAGTGTTTTGCTTCTGCTGAGCAATACTGAACAAGTCTCTGGGCCAGTAATTTATTGCTGAATTACATCACCAACAAAAAGACACTGAGTGTAGGTGAGGACCAGAAGAGCCCAGGAACCACCTGACAGCATCCCTGAAGTCCTGAGCTCTGGTACATCATATGCCAACTCAACTGGGTATCAACCTTGTCTTCCTGGGCTCATTAGAACTGTGTGCTTCAACTTTCAGAAGCAAATGCAGAATGATAGAATCTTCTCTGAGGACACTTTTCTAAGTCTTGTTTGCAGCACATCTTCTAAGTCTTATTTGCAGCATGTCTTCACTGGAATGAGCAGTCATTTGACATTCTGTTATACTTAAAATTTCATGAGATTCTACCTTACTTGGTAGGTTCTGTGAAAGTGACTCGGCCTGAATGCATTTTACGTGCCAAAATATGGCTTGTCTTTTCTCCTAAACCTATCAGGGCAGTCAGAGCAGCCAAGGAGTACTATAAATTCAGGCATAAAGTGGCCAGATAGACTGGGATCACTGTACATCTTTCTAGAACCTTCTTTCATGCTCTGGATTCCCTGAGGTAAAGTGTGGAGACTCTGTGATCCAGATTTGTTAGCAAGTAGTTTTCTTGGGAGGTTATGCTAGAAAACTCCAGGTGGGAACAGGAAGTGATTAGGAACTGCCAGTTGTTGTCACTAAGTGACTAAGCACAGTCCTGCTAAGGAGTGCTGGGTGTCCATGTAGATCATGCTGCTAATAGAAGCCCTCTTACAGGGTGAGAGAGCTGGGAGTTCTCCACCCACTCCTGCCAGCCATGGTGGGAAGCTGCTGCTGGCCTTCACTGTAGGCAAATGGGCTATGGTGCTGGGGGCTGGAGGTCAGCTGGGGTGTGAAGAAATGGCATAGTGCTGGACAATGTCATCCAGCTTTGAATCCCCAGACTGGGATCTTTAGCAGGGCAAGGACAGAGACTGTACTCAATGCAGCGTCTACTTCTCAGCATAGTGCCAGGCACACAGCAGACCTTCATCAATACCCGTGGAATGCGCTGGCTCACCCCAGCCCTGCTCCAGGCCTCTCTCAGCTGGGCTCTCTGCTGGTCCTGTCTGTTCTAGTGTATTCAGCTCTTGCTTCTTCGTCTTTCGCTTTCCTGAATTGTGTTCTCTTTCTCCACACTCCTGTGGTCACTCTTTCTCCACACTCCTGTTGTCACTCTTTCTTCACACTCCTGTGGTCCCAAATGGCTGTCTGGTGGGGCTGTGGCAGAGAGATCTCATTACTACCAGAGATGGAGTTTTTAAACCAAATAAGACACATGCTCTGCTACTAAGGATGGTCTTCAGCATAACGTGAGGTAGAAGGTTTGAAATTAGGATTGTCCTCTCAATCTTAAGGCATGTAATCCCTGTGTGCAGACCAGGAAGTGCCCTGGGAAGAAAGGCAGGTATGGGTTTGGAATCAAAGACCAGCATGAGAAGAACACTTTCACTGCTTACTGGACAATGATTTTGGGGATGTTCTGTAACCTCTTGGGGCCTCAGTGTTTCCATATCTGAAATGGGGATAGTTGTATGACTGACTTTAGGAGGTGGGTAGAGAGAATCCTAGAAGTAGAAGAAGAAAACCCACAGCATCTGTGAAGCACCCCGTCCCCATCTTTAGTCTTTCCATGATTTTCTAAGCATGTGTTGATTGACTGTTGGTTACAGCATGCCTGTAGATCTACCTGAGGTCCCGTCTAATCCACATGGATGGAGAAGCTCACTTTTGCCCAGTTGCCACATTTGCAAGGACACCTTCTAATAGAATTGGATCTAGGAAGCTGGGGTCCCTTTGCAGAACATACAGGATCCACAGCAAAGTTCAAGCCCTGAGACAGAGGGCTTCTGCTGTTGTCCTCATGTCCTCGTGGGCACTGCAATGCCTTTCTCCACCGATGTTCATTGAGAGCCTGGCTGGCTTATAGGGGACTCAACAATCGGGGGGAAGACAGGCCAGTGATGGTGAAGACAAGACCAGTTAGTTGACTTGTCTGAAGGTCTTGGAGCCAAGCACTCTTCTAAGCACCTTATCATAAAAGCTTCCTCATCCCTCAATAGTTGCAGGAGGAACAGTGCTTTGGTTGTCCGCTGACACGAGTAGGAGACTGCGGCGAGGTCCCTCGATCACTCCCGGGTGGTCCTGGAGTCAAGATCGGCCCTTCCCCAGGTAGCCGCTCCCAGCCGAAGATCTGTGTCCTGAAGAAAAAGCCGCTACACACCATTCGAAAAGATGCCTTTTCGAATGCTCGGTTTATTCACGCCAGGTTCATCACATCACAGGAGGCACAAGAACAGAGGCTGGTGGGACTCAGTTCGCTCGATGTTGACCCACCGACATAGTGGGTCTGAACTGGCCAAAGAGCTCAGCCTTCCTGGCCTTTAAATACTATAGTTGTTTACAACACTTCAAACCAAAAACATGTTTATTTCATAACTTCTATTTCTTATCCTATCTTAACAGATTGTGTCTATATTGCATCACATCTTGCTTACATCTTGCTTATCTAAATTCTCACCTTTGTTTGTACTAAAATACATCAAAATATGTTTACCTTATATCCTTATCTATTTCACACACTTTTCTAGCTTAGGCACCTTTCTTCATCCAAACATGTTTACTTCAAACTCTCCTGTCATTTGTTTATTTCAAATTCTCCTGTCATCCCCATTTTCCATAGGTGACAACTGAGGCACTGAAAGATCAGGTCACTTAGCCAAGGTCATGGAGACAGCACAGGGGGAAGTGTTGGCTGCAAACCCTCCCAGGTGGCTCCAGCTTTGGGCTCTTTATCACCCACAGCCTGTAATCTCTTGGTCATGCTGTGGCCGCTGTGACTTCTCTGTCACCAAATAGTGATTCACTGCACGGCCTTTCCTGAGTCCTCTTCCACCTCAGAGTGCCTGTGACTCACAGAGAGTTAACCAGTTTCCTGGGCCCCACTGGAGTTCCTGGTTTTGCCAGTCTGGGGTGGGGTCTGAGAATGTGTGTTTGTAACAAGGTCTCAGGTGACCCTGAGGCTGATGGGTCTCAACAGAGGTGACTTTCCCCCCTCCCCTCGGGTCATTTGACAATGCCTGGAGACCTATTGTGTTATCACAAGTCAGGGGTGCTGGTGCACAACTCAGGTAGAGGCCATGGGTGCTGCTGAATGTCTACACTGCACGGGGAAGACCTCTACAGACTAAGAAGGATCTGGCCTGATGGGCCAAGGACGCCAAGGTGAGGAACCCAGTGTGGAGTACAAGCACATGAACTTGGGTGTGTGCAGATATAGCCTCGGGGCTTCTTTCAAAGTGTCTTCTGTCAGTGCAAAACTCCAGCACCTCTGAGTGGCAGTGTTTCTCACAGGCTCTGAGCAGGGATGCTGGTGCTGCTGACCAAGCAACTCCACTTTGAGTAGCCAAAGTGAAGTGGAGTTCTTAGGACACCATGAAGTTCTCAGAAACACAAAGTGGACATCTCCTATGTTAGATCAGAAGAAAAGAAACTCTGAGTTGGAATAATCCCCTTTCGACTCACCTAGTTGCAAGTTTGCCCCTAAAGCAGCGCTGAGACAGCGGGGCCAGGTGGGGGACAGAGCTCCACTCCTCTCCTAGCCACAGGCAGAGGCCTGCTGAAAATGAGGAAGGAGCAGAGGTGGGTGAGAACTGCCTTGCTTCAGTCCCTAAGCATCCAGTCAAGACTATTGTCACCTGAAGTGGTGTCTTCTTCTCTAGGGCCCACGCTAGCATTGGGGTTTGCATCTGCCTGACTTTCAGTTCTGCGAATGGAAGGTGGGAACTGGCTGCTTGAGACACGGTTGCTCTCTTGGGAGAGGGTGTGGGAGAAATGACAGGAACCCCAGCCCTCCAGAGCCCGCACCCCTGCCCCTGTGATAAATGGCAGCATTAACAAGGTTTGGTTGAGAGGGTCCCCCAGATTTGTGACTTCCCATGTCCGCCAGCAGATGTCACTATGGCTGGCAGAACAGAAGGCCTTTCAAGAGTGAGCTGGGGTGCGGGGGAGCAGAGGGGGAAAAAATGGCATCAAATAGAAGGCAGAAGCCCAAACTACCCTTGGCCTAGCGGCATATAGTCCATACTATCATTTTAGGAATGGGGGACATTCTCCAATAAACCCACTATCTGGTCATGTCATTGAGGTCCTGCTTTTGAGATTTAGGCAGAAATTCTCCAATGAAACACAAAGTTCCCGGCTTCTCTCAACTGAGAAAGTCTCCAGGTTTTGGCTCCTGGCCTATATGTATCATGAAACATTTTTTTGAAGGAAACAAACACTTTGCACTGAATAAACATATATTTGATATACCTCACCCAGAGACATCATATTGATGGTGGGACTGCAAATTGGTGCAGCCAATTTGGAAAGCAGTATGGAGATATCTTGGAAAGCTGGGAATGGAACCACCATTTGACTCAGCTATTCCCCTTCTCGGTATATTCCCTAAAGACCTAAAAAGAGCATACTACAGGGACACTGCTACATCAATGTTTATAGCAGCACAATTCACAATAGCAAGACTGTGGAACCAACCTAGATGCCCTTCAATAGACGAATGGATAAAAAAAAATGTGGCATTTATACCCAATGGAGTATTACTCTGCATTAAAAAATGACAAAATCAGAATTTGCAGGGAAATGGATGGCATTAGAACAGATTATGCTAAGTGAAGCTAGCCAATCCCTAAAAAACAAATGCCAAATGTTTTCTTTGAAAGTAACTAAGAACAGAGTTGGGAGGAAGAGCATGAGAGGAAGATTAACATTAAACAGGGGTGAGAGGTGGGAGGGAAAAGGAAAGAGAAGGGAAATTTCATGGAAATGGAAGGAGACCCTCATGGTTATACAAAATTACATACAAGAGGAAGTGAGAGGGAAGGGGGAAAAAAACAAGAGGGAGGAATGAATGATAGTAGATGGGATAGAGAGAGAAGATGGGAGGGGAGGGGATGGGGGATAGTAGAGGATAGGAAAGGCAGCAGAATACAACAGTCACTTGTATAGCAATTTGTAAAATAGTGGATGTGTAACCAATGAGATGCTGCAATCTGTATACGGGGTAAAAATGGGAGTTCATAACCCACTTGAATCAAAGTGTGAAATATGATATGTCAAGAACTATGTCATGTTTTGAACAACCAACAATAAAAATTAAAGAGAAAAAATATTGATTCATTTTACAAATTCAGCAGCGTATTCTGAAATTCCTTTGTATACATATAATTTTACCCATTTTTCACAATTATTTGATAGGTGTCATGGATGTTTTAATTGTTAGAATTTGTGTGTGTGTGTGTGTGTGTGTGTGTGTGTGTGTGTGTGTGTATGTGGTTTGGAAACTTGACATAAATTTGGCATTCTTCATGGGCCATGTTAGTATACACAACTGCTAACACATGCTTAGCAGTAATTATAAGTCACATTTCCTTCCTTTAATCTTTCCCTGAAAATGTGCCTTTCATGTGTAAAGACAAGTGTTTTCAAAATTGACTCTCTGGACAGATCTTTGGGCTCAGGTGTCAGTGTTCCAAACTGTGCCAGAAAACACCAAATCTGATTTAATAGGCTGGGCTGTCCTTAGCTCTGGCCTCCAAATTTATTCCCCTTCCTGGCTGTACAACCCATGAGACTTGCCAGAAAGGAAGAGCCATGGAAGACTTTAAGGAGGACGGCCACAGGATCCTCTTTGCTCCTAGCCTCTTGAGAAAATAATAAAAACAATAACATCAAGCAAACACATGGTCTAGAACCTTCTTCTGTAAATAATTAGTATTTACCATATTGATATGTGTGCTGTGGTCCAAATTTTATTTCATTGAGAGAGAGTGATAGTGTGTGCATTTGTGTATGTGTGTGTGTGTGTGTGTGTGTGTTTGATTCTGAAGAATCAAAGCCAGAGAACAGAGAAAATTCTATTAGCTGCATCTGGACAGCATTTGGCCTCCTTTCCTAGCAGGGAAAGATCTGAAGTCAATGGCAGAGCTTGTTTGTGGTGTAGCCAAGTGTCTCTGCAGCATTTTCGATGCTAGAGGCAGCTGCAGGTGAATGTGAGGAAGTATTCGGCTGGGGATGTGGCTCAAGCGGTAATGTGCTCGCCTGGCATGTGCTGTGTTTGATCCTCAGCACCACATAAAATAAAATAAAGATGTTGTGTCCACCGAAAACTGAAAAATAAATATTAAAAAATTATCTCTCCTCTCTCTCTCTCTCTTAAAAGAAAAAGTGAGGAAGTAGTCTTGCTTTATGAAAACACCACCCTGATTCAGTGAGCCAGAGGCAGCCTGCAGTCCCTGTTTTCCTGTAAAGGCAGATTGCTGTGGATGGCCTCTGGCCTCATCATGCAGCCCTGCTCAGAGTAGAGGATTGAGGGTCCAGGCAGATCCCTAGTTCCTTTTGACTTTTATTGCCATTGGGCCACCCCAGGGTCCTTGGACTCTATCTGGTCTTCTTGCTTGTGTTCAGAGGTTGTGAGATTTGGAATCCCCCTCTGTGGCAGGATCCCAGGCCCCCCAGCCTCTTGAGGGCAGGCACAGCCTTCCCTAATTGTGTTAGAGGGGGAGACTTCTCCCACTCATCCTCATCCATGCTCATCCCACATTTTGTAGCTTGACACCTGAGGACCTTTATTCATTGACTTATGGTTAGTGGTGATGGTTGCTAAGACTAAGTGACTCTTTCAAAGTCACATCACTTGTATGGTAGGGCTAGAGCATGGATCTTCCTAATTGATTTCATGGGACTCTCTCATGGAAACTGTGACTGCCTCCTAAACACACACTCTACATTTGGAGTGTCAAAATTCTTGGCACTGCCTCCTTGGCAAGTGTATCTTGTCTTCTACATGGGAATTTCACAAATATTTTTATTTGGTTTGTGGAAGTAATGTGGGGGAGATTTCATTTATACCTAGCATAAAGAAGAAATACCAGCTGTATTTTTTACACATAGATGTTTAAAATTAACCTTACTCTGGATGTGCTTATATGAGTCACTCCTTTGAATTTGTTGAAGAATTGTTGGCTGTGGAGCAAGGTAATGAGAAATGGATTTGATTCATTCTCAAGTGTCCTGAAGTGATGAATGTATTCAGGATATGAAGGTTTTTCTAGTCAGTTCGTTTGGCTCAGTCAGTGATGTCAGAAGAATGTGTCTGGTAGACTCGTTGGAGTAGATGTCAAAGTGGCCTGGTCGTACCCTGTCCAGGACTGAATGCTGAGCTTGAGTGGGAGCTTCTTGTCATTTCAAGCATTTCCATGAGTCTGTCCTCTGTTCTCTTGTAGAAAAGTGGTTTCTAAAAGGAAAGGAGAACAAACATTGAAGGTTTGGTGATTTGTTATTTATAACAATGTGATTTCAATGAATTTTCTATAATACAAAATTAAGTTCATACTGGTAAAATCTCATATGTTGAATAAAAAATTAAAATATTGGGGGTGGGGGATGAGGATTTGCACATCAAATATTATCGAACACCAAAACCTGTTTGTTTGTTTATTTGTTTGTCTTTTAATATAAATAATGAAGTGCCAGAAGTCCACACCTGGCATTCTGCCTCAGCCACCTCTGTTTCCTGCCTCCAGGTGGCCCGTTTGATCTGGGTGTTTGAAACACACTTTCCTGGGCTCACAGGCTCCCCGTGCATTCAATAGAGAGCAGCACCCAGGCATGTTGCCATCGATCGCACTGAGTAGATATTGCCAGAGGCAATGGGGAGGTAGTGGTAGGTGAGGGAGGGAAGAGCTCTCAGGGTGAGAAGATGACACAAGGCTCCTGGCCATGGTGTTTGTCTGCGCATCCTGAGTGGGGCAGATCCGTGCTCTGTGTCCCTGTACCCTCCTCTGTAGTCTGTGTTGGCAGCAGATCAGGGAAACAGGTCAGAAGTGATCCAGTAACACAGGCACCAGCCCCCACAGTGTGTTCCTAGCCCTTTCCCCACCTGGCCTGGCTTGGCGCCTGTCTTGCCTCAGGGGTGAGACCATGTAGTCATCAGAGTGTGTCTGTGTCCCAGATCTGACCTGCATGGCCAACAAGCTCAGACTTTCAGGCGGGTCCTGGGCTGCTGCAACCAAATCCTGCCATCTGGGTGGCCTACAGCGGAGGAAGGGGCTTTTCTCTGGCTTCAGAGGCGCAACACAACAGGTGTTGTGCTATCCTAACGCCACACTCCCTCACAGGTTTCAAGGGAAGTTCCCCCCCCCCCCCCCCGCCAACTCTCCCAGCCCTTGATCACTCTCCTACTGCTGCCCACAATCTGTGGTTCCTCTGTGGGGCATCCAGTCTCTGCCTCAAACCTGACACAGTCTGTTTCCCCCAGTCTCCCTGGTCTCTGGGTCCAAGCACCCCTCTTTCTACAAGAATATCACATATCGGATTTGGGCCCAGTTGATGCTGTGTTCCATCATGTGAGCTCTTTATAGCTTCATCACTGTGCAAAGACTCTTTCACACAAGGTCTCACCTAGTTTTGTGTGGACAAGAATTTTTGGAGGACACTATTCTACTAGTACACTTGCCTTTTTTCAAGTCTCCCCCCAGTGAGGCTTCCTGGCACCTCTTGTCCTAAGTTTTGTCCTGGAAGATTTTCTCCTTTTGTGTGTGCTCTTATAACTGAGTCTGTTTTGTGTAGTGGCAGTCAGTCCCAAATTTTCCAATGTATCTGCCTAGTCCACCCACAAAAGCAGGCTGCATCCCAGAACAAACCTGGCATACAGGCCACTGGCCCATTGCTCCCATCTCAGTGAGACGAGAGTGTGTCTATGCACAGACAGTTGGGTCCTTTGACCCTGACTGGATTGTGGCTCCATGGGGGTCGGGTGGTTTGGGAGATGGCAGATACAGGCAGACATTTATTTATACCAGGATTGGTCTGGCAGCACCATGCAAGAACCCAGGGAATTATAAAGAGGACATGCTCAGGTAGGAAGATAACCAGATGGTGCCCTTGTATACATAGCTAAGGTGTCCCCTGAATGTCCTTGAGCACCTTCTTCTGGTTAGCTGTTCTAAAACTCATTCTCTGATGACATTTCTCCTCCTCTGATCCAGATGACCTGCCAGGGGGTGGGTACGAGCATCATCCACAGGGCCTTGACCACCATTTTCTCAACGACAAGAATCCAGAAGACTTGGGCTGCTCAATGTGGTTTCTGAGCATGAGAGTACATGGGACATTCAGTGGGGAGGAATGATCCACAGGGGCTCAGGGTAACCCACAGTCCAAAAAAGTGGGCCTTGGCCCAGAAAACAGCCAGAAATTGGGACTTGTGCACAACAGAAACTGCAGTGATGGGTGAGTCATATCTGCAGGTTCTCAGTGAGGCCCCAGAGGCTGCTGGATCTTCCTAAATGTGTTCTTCCTGGGCCTGGTCAGATGTGGCAAAGCTAATATCCATGAGGGTCAAAGAAGAGAGGCTGGTTGAATTGGCAGTTTGGTTTATGACTCACTCATAAGGATGCCTTCTAATGAGCATAAGGAAAAAGCAAGGCCCAAGTGGGATCAGCACTGACGTAGACTGATGCAGCACCATGGCCAGGATGTCAGAAAGGAAGAATGTCAGGATTGCAGCAACTGGGAACAGGACTCAGTGAAGAATAAGTCAAGGCCAGGGGACAGCGTGGTTGGGTAGTTTTTTGAAATAATTTCAAGTCCTCTGTTTCTGGGTGCCCATCTCATAAAAATATCAGAATAGCCAAGTTCTTATTCCTTCCAGCATCAAAGAGGGGCATCAGAAGCAGAGAAGCCACAATGCTGATCTGTCAACAGTGCCAGTGCTCTTTCCTTTCCTGTGAGCCAGCCACTCCTAGCCTCCACGATGTCAGCCTGTCCACAATGGAACTCACCAACGTTAGGGCATGTATGATCAGTTCTCACATTTTCATACACCAAGTTGTTTGGGTTGACTGTGTCTCACATAGAAGGAAGGCTGAGCTCAAGATAGATCAAGGAAATGGGCAATGTAGAAGTGGCTGTGAATCTCAGTGGCTTTGGAGGCTGTGCAGGAGGGTTAGAAGTTCAAAGAGCCTCAGAAACTTATGGAGACCCTGTACCCAAGTAAAAAGGCCTGGGAATGTGTCTCAGTGCTTAAGTGCCTCTGGTTTTAATCCGTGGTACAAAAATAAGTCATTCAATAAGGAATTATAAAACTGAGAGTCTATGAAGGTGATTTCAGAAGCAGCCAGTTTCAACCCAAGCATCAATTGAGAGCGGGCTCCAGACCAGTGGAGGTTTGTGTATAACAAAAGTCAAAAAGAAGAACTAGCTGGGTGCCTGGAACCCCTAGGTGTGACAGCATGTTTGCATTATGGCAGGAGGATGTCAGTGATGCTGGTCGTCTCCTAGATTTTGAAAACTTTGTTTTCATTATCAGATGTGGCATCTATTTTTGAATGCCTAGTCCAGATAAGGTGTTGACTAGCACAGGCAGAAGCATGACCAAAATGGTATGTGTCTGTTAGGCAGTCTTTCATGACTGTGACAGTTACAAAGAAAGGGGAGTAAGTTCTCTTTTGTCTTGGTTTCTCTACTTGCCATTCATTGAGAATTGATTTCATCTTGGGGTCCTGAACAGAGGCTGCATCTGGGCAGATAGTGTGATAGATTTGAGAGAAATAAGGAGAAGGTGGAGGAGGAGACAGAGGACAAACTGGGGGGGGGAAGAGGATAAAGACATAAAGAGGAGGAAGAAAAGGAAGGAAAAGTAGAAGGAGGATGTGGAAGAGGAGGAGAAGGAGGAGGAGGAGCATGAAGATGAGAAGTGGTGAATGGGCAAGAAAGAAATTTTGAAATATTAATATAGGAACAAGAAAAGGACCCAGAAATAGGACAAGAATGTGCAGGACAAAAAGAACCAGAAGTAGAACAAGAACCAGAATAAAAATCTAAAACAGAGAGATCATAATGAGAAACGAGAAAGGAGAGCTCATCTAGAAAACAATATCATTATTCAGGGCATAGTCTTGCTGAGGCCATCTTATCTTTTTGCTCAGTGTACCTCTAATTTTACACCACCTCCCATTAGTGTATTCACCTATGGCTGGATTAATCCATTGGTGATGTGCAGCCACCCACCATCCAACGCTTCCCTGAATGCCCATGTGTGAGCATGGCTGCCCTGGGCAGAAAGGCCTAAGCACAGGAGCCTTTGCGGGGACCAATCCTGATGCAAAGCCTAGAAGTGTCTCTTTGGCAGATCCAACCTGCACTGAGAAGTTCTGGGGCCCAAGGTGCTGTTTCCATTGCCAGGTGCTCTTTTGGTTTAGATACTGTGCATCATCTTCCTCCAGGGAAGAATCACTGAGGGAGTCTTTGGTGGCACTGTAGCTGGATTGGAGGGCTCTCAAGTCTGTGGCGCAGGCCTGCCCTGGCAAAGACTCTCAGGGGTTGGGGGTGTCTTGTGGAATAATTCTTGAGTGTCACCTACCAATCATCTCCACCTCTCTCTGCAGAAGTCAAGGTCCCTGACCACGCAGTCATGTATCTGTCCATGAATCCGGGAATGAAGTATCATTTTATCCTGAGAAAACGCCCCACCATGAAGACAGCCCGGTTCAAGGGGAAGGAGGAAAACACCTACTTTATTCAAACTGAATTTCTGCTGATTGTCCCCTGGTGCTTACACCTAGGTGGGGAACAGACACTATTCCAATACAATGGACTACTCATGCCCTCTTGAATTGGAGCTTTTGGGTGTTCAGGAAGGATAGATGGGAATAAAGAAGAAAGTGGTCAATGTTAAGGGGTTGATCTGAGATGAGGAGAGCAACAGCATGTCTGCTGCCATGTCTGAGGGGGTCTGTGTCAGGTGGCATTGTGCAGGCCAAAAGTGCAGGGACAGGTATTTTGGGAGATGAGAATAGGACAGGATCTAGGTTGCAGTTTCCACTCTATGGGATCGAGGATATTGTTACACATGGGGGAGGACAGCAACAGGAGATTTTTCATGTTCCTTGAACAAGGAGCTGAGAGGATGTCTCTGCAGAATCGATATGGATGTGGAGCAAGCACACCAAATGTCCAGGTAACTGCAGGACAGGAACCCTTTCCAATGACCACCCTTGCCGGATGAGGTGCCCTACTACACCCCAGCAGCTCTGAGCCTCTGGGGCCAGGAGCTCTCGTGGCTGTCTTTCAGCACTCCTGTGTGTGGTCTTCTTCCTGAGTCTGTTTTTGGCCCTGGCAATCAGGACCAAGCCTCTAGGTTTTGTGTCTGGGCCATACCAGATGCAGCCTGCTTCCTCAAGCAGACGTGGGATCTTGGGGGGCACTGTCCCATTCCTCCCATCTTGATGGGATGAGATTGTGTTTGTATATAGGTTGTGTGCTCCTTTTACCATGAGTGGAATATGGCTCCACAAAGGGTAATGGTAGGTCCAGGCAGATCACTGTACAGGGATTGGGCTAGTGGTCCATAGGAAGAGCCCACAGGACTACCAGGAGGTCTTCCTTGGGTAGTAGTGTCTTAAGATGGTGCCCTGATATTTAGAACTGAGTGTACCTGTCCTCTTGAGTGTACCTGTCCAAAGTCCTTGAATAGCCACTTCAAGGCCCATTTCCTGAAGACCTGTCTCCCATGCTGCTCCAGGTGACCTGTCAATACAGGGCTCATCATCATCCACAGGGCCTTCAAGCTACACTTCCTAAATGAAGAGAAGCCGGAAGACTGAGCATGGCCAGATCATCTCCAACTGTCGGAGTAAGTGGGGGATTCATATGGTGGGGAGCAAGGTTAGGAAGTGGACTCAGTCAACTCATAGCACCAAAGAGTGCTCCTTGACCCAGAAGAACATTCAAACAGGGTGTGTTAGGGCTCATGCATAAAGAAAACTACGTTAATGCTGGTGTGATGTTTCCAGGTGTGACTCTAGTGTGACGCCACACCAGGTATCCTCTCCTGGTCCTGAGCAGGCCTCCAGTGCTGACATCAGTGAGGAGCAAAGAGGAAGGCTTCCTTCCAGGGCCACTGTGGCCCAGGTCTCTCTGATAGGAAGATGGGGATGCATGGGCTAAGGATGGAACTTACAGTTTTGTGGACTGAAGCAGGGCTATTGAAAGCCTTATGTAGGACCAGGAAACCACTGCCTGGGCAGAGCATGGCCAGGATTCTATCAAGCAGAAATGGGACTAAATTGGAAGGAAATTACAGGCTGGGAGACAGCCTGAATAGTCTGACTTTGGATTCTCTGGTTGTCTCTACCTGAGTTTACCAGAAGTGATCACAATAACCAGGTTATTATTCCTAACTAAAGTCAGATGAGGGCTTTCTCAGCACATCTGCCACAAAGCTGATCTGTTCATAATGCTAGTGTTTTTTTATTTTCTATTTTTGTGAGCCAAATACCCACAGCAGCTGTGATCCCACAGCAATCTGTCCACACTGAAAACCACCATCCCTACACATTCTAGATTAAATTATCTCATACCTTAACCTACTAAGTCTGTTCAGTTAGTAGTGTCTTATGGAAGAGAAATTCTGCGGCCTTCATAGGCTAAGAAACTCATAGCAGAGACACATCTACCCAGAAGGGATGGAGAACAGGCTCTAGGCTAGAAGAGGGCTTCAGGAAACAGGTGTTCATAGGTAGGTGTAGCTGGCTGTCTGAACCCCACGGGGGTCATGGTATCCCTGGGCCAAAGCACCGTGTTGGAGGGAAGCAGTCCCTCTGCTGGTCTTTGGAGCAATGTTCCTCAGTAGAACAGCATTTGAGATGTGGCCTCCATTCTAGGAAGCCTGGTCCACGTGGAAGTGGGCACCGACAATGGCAGAAGCGTGGCTCCAATGTGGCATCTATAACTGGTCAGCCTGTCCTCACTGTGGACATATTTGAGGAAAATGAATTAGAGTGGAATCCTATGTTTTTCCTTCAGGTTTCATAGCTTTCCATTTGGTACTGCTCTGAGGCTGTCCATAAAGTCTTAGTGTGTGGCAGTGGGGCTCTCCTCAGCTCTTGCCAAACGGGCATAGAATGGGAGACAGAGGATGAGCCTTGGGGTGAGGGAGAGAGAGAGAGATAGGAGGAGGAGAAATTCTACTTGGAGAATGAGGATTCAGTGGAGCCAACAGGGACAAGGTACTGTTGCCTAGGACACCACCCTGTTCAGGTCTTCCTCCAACCATGCCCAGCCTTTCTTCCAGATCCTACCACCTCCCAGTAGTGTATTCATCTTGAATGAGAATTTCATGTTGACATCAGAGCACTCACCATCCAATGCTTCCCTCCAAACCCACCTATGAAGATGGCTCATGTGGGGACTGAATCTTCGGCACAGGAGCCTTTTGTGGGAGATTTCAGATGTAAATCCAGTGGTGTGCTTTGGCAGATGCAAGAGGACCTGGGATGTTCTGGAGTCCAAAGCCTTTGGTAGGAACGGACATTAGGTCTGTGGAAGTGCTCTGCCTAGTTCTTCCTCAGGGAGGACTGTGGAGGCTGTCTTTTTGGTATTGGTGCTGAATTGGAGAGCTTTCAGGTGTGTGGCTCTGGCCTTTCCAGGCTGAGGCTCTCAGATGTTGTGGTGTCCTATGAGACACCTCTTGAGTGCCACCTTCTTTTCATATACCCCTCTCTTCCCAGAGCTAGAGATTCCTCACCTTGCCAATGTTTTCTATGTAATGAACCCCCACATTCAATACAGCTTTGTACTGAGGAAGAGGACCACCCCAAATGAGAAGGATAAGTAGATCCAGCCCAAACCTCCCCTTTGTGAGCATAGGAGGCTCAAGCTCTCCACAGGATCCTTCTAAGAACACTGCCCAGGCGCTGTGTGGCTGGGCAGCGCTGAAGCATCTTTTACATTTATTAATATTTGCTTCAAAATTTTGAAGTTCTAATCTGTAGTTTGACATTAGATATTTTTTATTTATTCCTTTTAGTAAACACATTCATTACTATATCATGTGTTTGTTGTTTAAACCAAGTACTTTTTAAAATATATATATATATATTTTCTTGTCTGATACTTTGATGATTTGAGTATATTAATTATAGCAGTGATTCTTAAAGGACACATCCAAAGCAACAGGGAGGAATGTTTCATTCAATCACAAAGAAATTTTGTTTTTAGGAATATGGCAGATGGCATTATCTGAGTCAACTTCTCAATGGAAGAAATGAATTATCAAATGCCATGACACAGAAAAATACAAGGACACACACACACACACACACACACACACAATGGCTCACACACTCATTGAGAGATAGATAGTTTGAGTTAGTCTATGCTGAAATATTTTGGAGAAATTGTTCACATTTCTCCAATTTTGGAATATTTTCAATTGCATAACTTGTCTTGCAGATGAAACCCAAGTCTAAAAAGGACATGCCTGTGTGCTGCTGATGCAATTTTACACATAATCTGAAGGTCATGTCATGCAATATATTTTGTGCACCTGTGTTTTGACTGTGAACCATTCCCTGAGGTTGTGTGTGGAATTTTCTACTTGTATCATAACAATGGGGATCCATTGTTTTGATTTTGGAACATTTCTGATTTTAGTTTATCAAATTCCAATGTTATATAATATATATTTATATTTAATATATATTTAATTTTTCTTTACATTGTATTTAGCAATAACATGAAATCATAAATTTATTGTGTTAAACTTTCCCCTTCTAACACACAGTAAATTAAAATACTATTAACCTATTCATGCTTATACCACTTAAAGTTACCTTTAATATGACTCTTAAGACTGCAAAATTTTGGAAATGATAGAGTAAGGACTAGTAAACCTTTTTCTGTAAAGTATCAAATAGTCAATATCTTAGGCTTTGTAGACCAAAAAGTATAAATCAAGGATATTGTGTGGGTATTTATATGCCATGAGTGAAAACACATTTCAACATTTTCTCCTAATCCCTTTACAATAAAATAGCCAGGGTCACAGGTCTTATAAAAAACAGCTGGTAGGTTAAATAGGGCTCAGGGGCCGTAGTCTCTGATTTAAATCACCAAACCAATGTGTTTTTGAGCCTTCTCTGAAATTTCTTAAAACAGCCAGTGAACATGATAAGACCACTCACAGGAGGGCTAGGAGGAGAGGAGAGTTGTTTGGTGGCCCGCACCCCACCTGGCCCCAGTCGGCGTTCACTGGATCCATCACCAGCGTCCTTACCACCTTTTCTTTCCAGGCTCTGGCAGTCCTGAGCACTCTGCCTGACACACAGTAGGCTTGAAAAAAATGGGAGACAGTGTTTTTTCCTCACGTGCTCAAAGGAGGACATGCCAGCCTTCCAAGCACTTGGATACCACTGTAGGATCACTCTTTAACAGGCTGAGTTTTCATTCTCTGGAAACTCTGATTCCAAAAGTTGTCCAAGGAATAAGCTGAGCATTAGTTATTTTTTTTAAAGTTCTTGAGGAAAATCTGATGATTCCAACCAAAAACCTGTGGCTCAGAGAGAGCATAATCTCATAATTACAGAATCAACTCCCAACCCCAGATTGGATGTTTTCATGCCCTGATTTATGGTCACAGGTGGGTCTTGCCCTCTTTGTGAGTCTTGGATTCCATGTGTCAGCCAGTTGTCAACCAGTGTTCATTGAGGAGCTATTAAATGGCACACTAAGTGCTAGCAATGCATGAGGAGGCAGAGGTCCCCCAACACTACAGCCTCCCTTCCTTACCTCCCTCCCTTTACCACCCCTTAGTTTTCCTCAGCCCTGTTCACCACCTGGTATCTAAAATGTGTTCTAGTTTCCCCATGAGAGCCAGAGCCTGGTAGCAGCTGGCCCACTGGTATTCCCAAGGCCTGGAACAGTGCAGGGCAGCCAGGCAGTGTGCTCAGCCAAGACCTGTGCTAACAGGGGCCGGAAGTAGGGAGCAATCTAGCTGTGGGGGCCAACTTGCCAGCCCACCCAGGGAAGGGCTTGAGTCCCAGCCTCCTCTGTCTTGGAAGCAGCAATCAAGAATGCAGCCTGGTTTTCCTCCCAGATATTTGGTCTGAAACCATGGATTTCAGCCTCGGTTCATTCATTTATAAAACTTAGAAAACACTGTAAGGATTAAACAGGATGAAGTCCAATGTGCAGCAGAAGCTCCCAAGGTAGTAGGTCTATGTGTTGGTTTCTCTTATTACCTGGAATTTTATAAACAGACCGCAGTTGTAGAAGTTCTCTGAACATGTCCAAAGAGAAACTGAGTAGCCAGCAGTGTGCCTGTGACATCCTAATGACAAGGTCTGACAACTTGCATCTGCTTTCTGAAATATATTTATTGAGCTTCTGCCACATACTGGACACTGTGCTAGGGTCTTGGGACTTGGGGTAATAAGCCAGACTCAGCTTTTGCCCTCATGAAACTTACATTCTGTGTGGAACTGGTGACAGATGAGAATCACCAGAGCCAAGAATCCTACAGCACAGCCCTGAACACATGAAGGCAGTGAGGTCTATGTGGCCTTCAGGTCTGTGTCGGAGTCAGAGGTGAACTTGACGTGCAATCTAAGGAGTCAGAGGATGGTTCCCTGAGCAAGTGCCACTGGAGACCAGATTTGGACCATGTGAAGGCATTCATTAGAAGAGAAGGAGGCTGGAGCTGGACATGGAATGAGAACAGGACGAAGGCCAAGGCCAGCTCGGAAACTTGGAGATTTCACCTCAGAAGGTGGCAGAGCCAAGCAGTCAGGGGCTGAGTCTGGTCCTTCTCCAATTTTTGTGTGTCACAGGTCCCTTGGACATCTTGCTAAAATGCAGATTCTGGTTCCAGGTCTGGGTGGGCCTTAGAATTTGCATTTCTAATAAGTTCCCAGGTGCAAGTCTGCTGGTCCATGAACTGAGTTTGGGGGAGGAAGGTTTTTAGGCCATGTCTTTGTCTTTGTACTAAGAGACAAAAGGGATTTTCCGAAGACCCCTCTGGATGTTATGAACCTGTCTTACCATTATCATGAAGCAAAAATCCTCTGCCTGGAACTTGTGAATTCTTGGGAAATCTCTCTCTCTCTCTCTCTCTCTCTCTCTCTCTCTCTCTCTCTCTCTCTCATGCACACACACGCACACACAGACACATATGAAGGAAGGAAGGAAAGACTGGGGGGGGACAGGGGGGAAGAGAGAGAGAGAAAGAGTTGACATCCTTGCTCCTTCCTGGTTGCTGCTGTTGATTTTTTGCCAACATTCAACTCAGCCCCAATCATAGTTGACACTGCCTTGAACAGTGCCTTTTCCCAGTGGGAACTCCGTTGCCTGCGGGTTGCAACTTAGAAATTCTGGAAGGCAGTGGAGAGACAGCCCTGTGCACCCACACTTGCTTCTTTTTTAAAAAAATCCTAGGCTTGCTAAAAATAAAACACACACACACACACACACACACACACACACACACACAGGTTCAGGTAATCTTTGGAAAGCAAAGATAACCACACATGAGATTGAAATGAAATCTTACAAACACTAATGCATCTCAGAGTCAGTCCTTAGAGGATTAAGGAACTGGTTGACCTTGGCTGTTGATGTCTAAGCTGAGACCCAGGTCAGAAATCTCAGCACTGCAGTCCCCCCAGGGAGGCTGGTCATGGTGGGGTTGAGATATCCGGAAGGTGACTGGGAAAAGACAGTGGGCGGGCACAGAGGAATGCAGGTCCAGGGGTCAGGGTGATGAAAGTGGATTTGATATGTTCTCTGGTGACATTTAGGAGGACAGGTGAGAAAGAGAGCTGCTGACACACAGCCTCCACGGCACGCCTGCCAGGTACACAAGGCCTTCTAAGACCACCTGGGAGAAAAAGATGGGCCCACAGAACACTGCCCTGTGAGCAGTCCCAGAGGCTCTTGTTGAGTGTCCCCAAGCACAGGTTGAACCCCCTGCTCACTACTCCATTTAAATAAGCACTTCCATAACTTTAAATCCAAGGTGGCTCCTGTTCAGCATGAGCACCTTTCCTGGCAGCTTGTGCAGCACAGTGAGTGAGCAGCTGCTCACCAGGAGCAGTTTGGACAGGGCATTGCACATGCTTCAGCCCAAGGCAGCAGCAGCCAGGGCACAGGGCTTCCGAGACACACGGAGTTCAGCCACGAGCACATGCATGTTGCAGGGAGCGTCACTCCAAGTGAGCACATCACTTCCTCATGGGCATGAGGAGCCTGGGAAAACCACCATCCAGAACAAACTGCCAGAAAACTGGCTTCTCATGCCTCAAGAGCACAGGTGTGCCGCTGAGCGTGTCGGTCCAAAAGAGCAAACTGCGTCTGACCGGTTAGTCTGTGAACAATCCCAGGTCCACCGAGAGCAAGCAGGCGACCCCCAACCTTCTCACCAGCTTCCCCCCACCCAGCGGACTCTGACACCCTCATTTCTCTCCTGCATCCTTCACTCCTGACACTTGAAATTTTTTTTTCAAATCCTGAGCATCTTTATCATTTTAGGGTTTTCATTTCCCATTTTGCCTAATAAATAAATGTATCAAAACCTGAAAGGAAATGAAAGTTGTAAAGAACTTTTGGCCCTAAGGGGGGAAAAAAAGATGGTAAGCTGGACTTGGAATGTGGTTCTTTCGATCCTGTTGACTTATTTAGGGAATTATATTTTCCACTCCCCATAAGCTTCTTTATTAATCTTATGCACAAAAATATACCAAAGATCTCAAAAGAATGCATCTCCTTCTCAAGACATCACACACTGTTGTTCTAGGAGTCCTTAGGCTGGTTTTGACCCTCACCATCATAAACACCCCATTAGCATTTATTGAGCACTTATTATGCACCGGGTACACATACAGCATGCCCTAGATATAACCTGTATAAAACACATGGTGATCTCATAACAGAGTGGGGGGGATATTTGAGTTAAGACACTAGTGCTGAGAAGTTTAAACAGCTTTTCTAAAGGGAGACAAAAAGGAAATAACAATGTGATTTTGAACACCAGTCTGACTGACTTCAAGGCCTGGATGCTAACCCTACAGAGCAGGCAGTACAAAGCCCAGTATCCATCCCCTTGTGCTGCAAATGCCAGCTTGATTTTGCTTTGGCCGTCAACACGGCTGCCTCCTGAGGTCCTGGACATATTCTTGGCAGAGGTTGGTGGCTCAGAGGCCAGTCACTAATTATGGGGGTTGTGCAGAAACATGTGGGTTCATGGAACCTCCATATCATGTGCCAGGTTCATGGAAGAAGGCCACTAAGCCACACGGACAATGCTGCTAGGTTGACATTGCAACCAGCATGTGCAGAGATTCTGAAGGAAAGAGTCAAGGAGAGAGCCCTGGTGCCAGCCCATACCACGGCTCTCTTCCCAGCTGCTGAGCCAGGGCTGCACTGAGTCACCAGAAGATGCATGGTGTATGGGGTGCTACCACAGGGCTCACCCAGGCTTCTAAAGGTGCTGGGGTTGTGTACTAAGTGTGGCTTTGGAGTCAAACACACTTGGCCTCCAATGTGCACCTCATCCCTGTTTACTGTATTAGCACATTACTTAGGAGACCTTAGCCTTGTTTCTTTCTTATCTGGAATATCAGATCATTGTGTGTCCACTCCCTATTGAGAGGAAGACCAAAGGAGGTCAGGTGCACCAAGGCATTTGGGACAATGCCTGGCACAGAGTGGGTTTTCTGGAAATGTCAGCACGTCTCATGAGGACAGTTTCTGAGAGGGAAGGAGAGGGAAGGAAGGCACAGAAACACAGAGGCCCCATTAGTACCCTCAGTGAGGAGTAAAAAAGGCCAACTGAAAATGAATAGAGCTTCACAGCACATTACTGCTCACCATTGTTGACACAGGAAATCAACACTTAGATCAGGAAACAAACATACACAATGAGCCCCAGTTCCTGGACAGCCGTGGATCATCTTCACTCACCCATTGATTCTTTCACCCTTCATTTTAGCCAGGCATCATCCAGCCTGCCATCTACCCATCCTTTCATCCAGCCAGCCTGCCACATAGTCATCCATCCACCACCCACCCACCCACCCATCCTTCCATCCTGCCCTCCATGCTGCCATGTATCCTTCCATCCATCCATCCACCTACACATCCTGCCATATATCCATTCGTCCATTCACCTTCCCTGGGAGGCTGGTCCTACAACAGCTCCTACACATACCCAGGTTCATTGCACCTTAGGAATGCAGGCAAATATTCCAGTAATATCCCCACCAGACTGCATTGCTCTTCTGCTGGAACCACTCTGTGGAATCCCACCACACTTAGAATGGAATCTAGAAGGCTGTCCTTGCTCTGCCCCTGTCTCATCCTTAACACTCTCTCCCATCTTCACCCATTCAGTTCCAGTAGTCTCAGACAAGCGAGTCCATTCTGGACTCAGGTCCTTGGTATCTACTGCTCTCTCTGCCCTAGATGCTTCTACCAGCTCGGTGGATTGCTAGACTCTCACTTTTTCAGTCCTGACAATCACCACTGGAGAAATTCCACTCTTGACTACTCTATTTAAAAGAAAATCTTCCCAGCTCTCTCTCTCTAAAACCCAATAATTCTGGTTTACTTTTGTGAAATGCAATTAGCACTTTTCAATAAATATATTTAGTCATTGTTGAACTTTTTTGTGCATTAGATTTTTTTAGACTCGCAAGAATATTAGCTGTGCCAGGGAAGGGATATTGTTTCTTCTCCCCTCCCCAATGCTATATCCTTAGCATTGAGAATGATGCCTGGTTCCTAGTAGGTGCACCATCACTGTTTGCTGGATGAAGGAATGAATGCATGAATACATGTTTACATACATGAAAAAACATTAAAGAAATAAACTTTGTGCATTCATGACAGTAGTTGGTCTGAAAGGTCCATATCCCTCACCCCCTGCACAGGTGTAGACATCACAATGGATGCAAAAAAGGGTCCTTCCTGGTAAATTGCCATGGCCAGTCTAGATAAAGAATCAGAACAGATGAGCAACTTGGGCCTTGGAAAGAGGGAGTGCTGAGTTTCAAACTCAGCTTGATTAAAATGAGTTGTCTCTCATGTTATCCACACCCCTGTCAGCAAAACAGGGATCATATCTGCATGTGTGCATAGGAAGGTATAAGGACCAAGACCCAGTGAGGTCTCCCCACCAATGAGAGGTCCCCCCTGACTGCCCACACTTATGTTGTCCCAATTTCTGCTCTCATAATTTTGTTTATATGAAATGACTGTTATCATGATGTATTTTTCTATATGAAAATTACCTTTTTGTTTATACCATTACATGGATATTCTCCTGCCTCCTCAACGGAAAGGCAAGTCTGCCAGGATCAGAGCCATACTGTCCACTCCCAGGCCCCAGCTATTAGAATAGGACCTGGCACAGAGTAGGAACTCAAGAAGTAATAGCTATTTAAATGAGTAAAGTCAATGTTAAAGCAGTTGGGACAGTGCTGGTATATCACGAGAACTGTTGTCTCAGCAGGTGTCATTATTTCTATTTTTTAGACTGTTGGGAGCACTATAATTCCTGTTCCTGAAGAAAGTTTTCCTGAGCTGCTGCAGGGCTCCAGACAGCCCAGCATAAGCCTGTCCCAGTCCAGAGGCTCCCAAATCTCTCAGCCATTGTATTGCTAATTTTAAAACCCCCAGTGCACCCATGCCTGATTTCCTTCAGTTCCCTAGACTCCTTGGTCTATGATAATTGCTGTGTAGCTCATTTCCCATCTGGTATGAAATTTCCAAGGTCTGGCTATTTAGAGTAAAAATGCACTTTCCCTCCTATCCACATGGGATCAACTGGGTTCTGAGTACTTTCTCAGACCCAGTCTCATACAACCCTTTCAACAAACCTGGGACATAAAAAAACTACCACTGGCCCAGTTTTATAGATTAAAAGGTAGAGGTAGAGATTTGAGTTGGCTGACTGAGCTGACCCAGCCAATGAGGAGACAGAACCTAGAGATCTGACTTGGACCAGCCTGACTTGTGTTCCTCATGGCTCTCCTGTGAGGCTCATCTTCAGAGCTTGCTTGGGGCTACCTTCCAGCATGATGCAAAGTTGCAACGAGAACTCAGTCACTTCCTCTTATTCAACTGCTCCAACCACAATCTAAAAGTTAATCCCAAGGAGAAAACAGGAAGACACGCAAAGCAGTGTACCCAACTTTCCAATAAAGGAAAATACCTGAGGGCAATTTTGATATAAAGCCCACTTTGTGCTTTTCATTTGGACATTTCTTCTATACCAAATGGGAACAAATGCATGGACCAGATTTAGCTCTACAGCATCATCTAGCCCAGAAGCTACATTCATATCTCCCGGGGGTGTAAGAGAAAGCCCCCTAAATACACAGAAAATTCCAAAGATCTGATCAATGGAAGTGATTTAAAGTAAGCCCCATGCTTACTTTATATAGAATCATTTAT
This sequence comes from Ictidomys tridecemlineatus, assembly GCF_052094955.1. Classification (NCBI taxonomy): domain Eukaryota; kingdom Metazoa; phylum Chordata; class Mammalia; order Rodentia; family Sciuridae; genus Ictidomys; species Ictidomys tridecemlineatus. The sequence continues at coordinate 841,477 of NW_027523416.1, read as the reverse complement.
ATGCTGCTGTTCTTGTTTACACAATGTTTTTTACCCTATAGATAACCTTGACCCTTGTCTCATTTTTGTGTGTCCCATATCACGGATTTTTCATGATCCAGTCAAGGAATATGAAAGTTCCTTGCAAACTCATTACAGGCAGAATGGCTGCTGCCAACTCTATTTTTATCTCTTGTTTCCCTTTGTAACTATTTTCATTATAAACAATAACTGTGTTCTGCCATCTTAATATCTAAATTATATTATTTCCATAGAAATGCCTTAGATGGGCTTTAAGAAGAAAGTTCAGGTATGAGTTCAGTGAATTCATTCAGTTCTGAAAGCACAACTAATTCAGCTCAGTGATCTGAGTTTTTTGGTAACAGAAGCTGCAGAATGCTGTCCCTCTCCTCCCTCTTTTTAACCCACTTTAGTGTCTTGTAGCTTTGCGTAAACATGAGACCTTTCCTTTAGCATAAATGGACATTATATACCTTTTCAATTAGCATAGTCTTTGAAAAGAGATGCAGAAGACCTAAAAACTCCTTAAAAATCTTTTCTGCTTCTGTGCTTATTATTTGCCAAGAGGAAATGTGTTGTTAAAATGCAATGTTATTTTCTCCTTATGCTGCTGATATAATGTTTTTGATTTTGGACCCTAAGATAGCTCCTGCAGCTTCTGGATGGTTTCTTTTGGGTTCATATGCCCACTTTCATTATCTAAAATTAAATTTAAAGGTTATACATTATAATCTTTGTGGATCCAGAAAGAGCTTATTAGATTCAATTTCAGGCTGAGGGAGAAGATACAGGGCATTTAATTATTATTATTTATAAAATAAACAGATGGCAAGGGTATTCTTATTTAGGTGAGAAAAATCCAAGACAAATGCTTTTAGAAGTGATCCACGTATTTTTTTTCTTGTGTAATTTCTCTAAGCTCTTAGCTCTAAAACTTTTGCATTATATGTTTTCCTGTTGTTAGGCATTCAAAATATTATTGATGTATTATTAGTAGGATTATCCAGCTGTGCCTGTTGTTTATTTTACTTTCTAAAATTTCAAATATTTTTAGGCATTACTTTGGTGTCTGAGAATATTTGAGGATACCTAGGGGACATCTTTTTTTTTATAAAGATAATGCAAAAGATTGAGAGAGGCAGCAATTGGAGATTCCAGGTGGCCATTTTAATGACTTTCAAATAGCTTCAAATTATTTCATCATCTCATTTATGGAGTTTGCTTTGGAAACATATCAGCAGTTCCCACTTGGATTTTGCATTGTTTTCTGCATGCTTGTGTGAATACAAAATGTTCCCAGAATAGACCTGAGTTGGATGTCCTCAAGATCATTTCTAGAACAAAAATGAACCAGTGAACACAGGCACCGGCTCCTGACTCTCACTCCCTAAATAGTCATTAAAGGGGACAGGATCCACAGATGTGCCTTCCAAGTAGTTTGCAGACAGAGTCCAGCAAGGACAGTGGGCTCTGAAATATCTGATTTTTATTACCATTTCTTAAAAACCTGGTGTGCCTTAAAAGCCATTTGAACGACATATCTATTATTTCTCCTGAAAACAAAGGTTCTAAAACAAGTGAGTAGGAAAAAAATAAGAAATTATAAATCTAATAAAAAGTGTCATGAGATAGGAGTCTGTGAATATGTGGTGTTTTTATTCATAGAATATCCAGGTAATCAAGCCAGCTCTCTTGGGGAGGTGATTTTTTTTAAGTGGATGGAATGATGAGCCCCTTCATAATGAAGAGCTGCTTGCCAGAGCTCACCCAATGGAACATGAGAATCCCCCACTTTAAATGGAACTTGTGAAACTTAAACATTTTTTAAAAAATTACTGAAAAGTGGTTATAAAACCCTCTTCTAGGGTGAGCAGAATCCATGAAGGTAGAACTTGTGCTTTCTCTGCTGTCAAAGACATTCTGCATTTATAACATTAGAAATAAAAAAAAATCTGGAAGAAGTGAAAAATATTAAAAAACAGTGTTCTCAACTTGCAATGCAATAAAATTATTTGTGTGCCAATTTTCTTTTAGTACTGCTGTGATTTTTTTCCTGAAAGTTTTTCAATTTGATGGTAATTAAATATGCAATGAAAAAATGCTGCTTCAGGGAATCCCCTTGCAAGATTCTGTGTTAATGTAATGTATTTGCAATTGACTTGGCATCGAACAAAAATGATACTGTGTGCATGCCTCGTCTTCATCTAAAATTTGTTAGGCAAAAGGGGACTTGTGTAATGAAGGCCTTGTCTTTTCATTAGTCCCTGAGTTTTCCCAAACTACGGCCTTGCTACAGAAAAAGGAGCACAAACAGTGTGATGGACAGGAAACTCGACTCTGGACGTTGACCTGTTCAGCTAATTGCAGAGCCAGCACAAACAGGAACAGGGCCTCACTTTTGTTCTTGGCTCCTTTTCCTAATCTAAACTGCAGGGATGAGCAGAAGTTCATCATTTCCTTGGCCTTAAGTAATGCCTGTTCTCTTTAAAACCTGCTAACTTGAGAGCACAATTCCCAAACCTCTGGGAGGAAAATTAAACCAATCCAGGTATTAGCAAGCTGTAGAGATGGCCTCCAGTGAATGGGAAGTCAGCAGGCATGAAACAAGAATCTAAGACTTTTGGTGGAGAGTGCAACACAGGTCGAGATGCTTCAGATATCCTGAAGATGCAAAGGAGATCTCTGTGTGAAGCTTCCTTAGGTGTAGCAATAAGAAATGAGGTGACCAGAAGAGAAATAGAAACATAAAATGGCAGGAAAAGAATAGTAGGTATCTCTGAAGTCTCTTCTACCCTCCTGAAAAAGAGCATCCAATATCTAACCCTCCAGCCTCAGAGACTGCACTATCCAGAAGTTTCCCAGAGCCCTCTCCCTTACCTAGTGTTCACAAGAACTCCCTGTCACTTGCGATCTGCTGGGAGGGCTAATGTATTATGTCCTGATATGGCAGATTAAAAATGAGATCAATAAATGCCTAAAGCAGATGGGCTTTTGAGATGTCCCATTCAATCTGGGTCTAAAGGGTAAGGTGAGGGGTGGGAGAAGGCAGTCAGGAAGGCAGGGGCAAAAGGCCACTTAAACAGTTGATCTCAATCCAAAACACTGCACTGTGAAGAGCCTTCTAGGTACCTGTCCTTCCTTTTCCAGGGTTCCCCCTTAAATGACAAGTACAGCCAAAATAGTTTGTGTTGTGGGTGCTTTATTATGTCTGTGTGAGTGTGTTTTTATTTTCCCCTCAATTTATCTTAAAATCATACTGTTTGGATAAGCATGAGACATTTAAATGTTCAAACTATGAATTTGTCTCTCTAAAGGAGGTTTAGACAAAGCGAGAGCATCAGGGTAGGGATACTTCCTGGATTCCTCTTCTCTTGAATCCTGCCCCACCAGTGAATTAAAGGTCAACTGTACCCGAGCTGCCAGTCCCCTCCTCTCCCAGTTGGTTGAGGTTTCTGGGGCCTCTCCCATGAATCCAGAGTCATTTCCCTCCGAAGATGGAAGGAGGCCTGACTGGTAATAGTTTCCATCCCACTAATCAACTCACAAAGTTTGCAACTCTGTCTAAGGGAAGAAAATACTGAAAGGCGTTAATTTCCATGGTTTTTATTAAAATAAGGGAGAGGTTTATTAGATTTCCAGAAGGGGATCCTTTTAGAAACAATACTTCATCTATTTCCTGAGATGCTTTATCCACCTTGGTTGTCAAGCTGAACTCCAGTGGCCTGCCCCACAGACAGCCTGCTGCCCAGGTTTGGGCATGCCTCACACTTCAGCACCCCAAGGCCCACTGGACTCTGTCCCTGGAGGCCAGAAGCCACAGGCACTGAGCAAGCAGTGGAATGCAGGGTGGAGCAGGCATCTCCCTACTCTGCACCCCAAATCCTCAATCCAACTTTGCTCCAGAGGCAAGAAACAGACTGGGAGAAAAGTTAGGAGTGCAGTAGAGGGTGAAGGAAAAAAAATGTAAGGAGAGAAGTCTTGGTGGAACAGTTCCCCTACCCAACTGGAGCCTCCAAGCCAGAGGACCAGAGAGATGTGAGAAGGAGGGAGAAGATGGGGTCTTTAGAGGGGCACCTGGAGCCTCCCTGGAAGGCTGCAGGGGTGTGCCCCGGGCCCTGCAGAGCCAGGAGTGCTGGTAAGGAGCTTGGGCAGGAGGCCACGGGGCCAGCTCTGGAGCAGAGCTGTCCTCTCACCTGCCGCCCACTGATGTCTGCAGCTTCCTCCTTGGCAGGTCGCTGCACTTGGTTCCAGTCCCACTGCTGGCGCCCCAGCCTCAAGCCACACGGGGAAGCTGTCTCTCTTGCCTCTCTGGGTCTCTTCTTCCTCTTGCCCGGTGGCTCCTAGGATGTCACTTTTACTCTGTCCCCCTGATGATGCCCAATGTAACTCCTCTGCCAAGGGCCAAAGACCCACCTCTCTGGGTGGCAGACACAGTGGCTTTTGCAGCTGGTTTGAAGTGGACGTTGGCTCTGACTCTTGTTTAGTTTTCTTTTTCCCTCTTTGGTTCTGATTTTGGATTCTTCTTCTTCTTTGTTCTTCTCCTTCTTTCTCTTCTTCTTTTCCCTCTCCTCCTCTTCCTCCTCCTCCTTTTTGTGACTGGGAGACACTTGATGTCTTTATTAAGCATCCAAGACCACCCAGCCCTTTTTGGTTTTGGTTTTTGATGCAGGGTCTTGCTAAGTTGCTTAGGGCCTCACTACGTTGCTGAGGCTAGTTTTGATCTCACAATTCTGCCTCAGCCTCCTGAGCCACTGGGATTACAGGTGTGCACCACCAAACCTGAAAGACCTTATTTTGATTTTAGAAATATTATCTTCTCTATATTTCACATCCTATCAACTGGCTATTAGCTTCTGGTTTTAGAGTATGTTAGCTTAACACATCTATATAAGATTTATTTAATGAATGTTTCCTTACAATCATAAAAGTAACACAGATTTATGGAAGAATATCTATATTTTATTAGGAAAAATATCAAAAAGATAATAAAAATCACCTTGAACATGTTATGGAAACAAAACATAGGGCCAGTGAATGTGCAATAATATGTACTGAGGTACTGAGCACATTGTTTTGAGAGATGGAGACTGCTGTATGTTAACAAACAGTCCCCCCAAAATATAATATTATATAAAATGTAAATTGAGGAAATTATGAAGCCCTAGATAGGTACAGATATCAGCGTGGTATGTATGGTCCATCATCTCCAGCAGAGGTTTATTAGAATGCACCTGTTACTTAGGGAGGGTCCAGGAAGATACCTGATCTTTTTTTGTTGTGAATATGGTAGTAAATTTTATATAGAAAACTGAATCCTTGGCTCTCTATAAAGGTATAGCTTTAGTTACAACTCTTAATGTAAGCATGAATAAAGTCCAGTGTGCATGAATTGATGTGGCTTAGCCACATTATATATTTTAAATGTTTTTGATAAACATAATGCTTAGAATGGAAGTGAATCGAGTTTGGTTTATCTGTGCCAACCACTGGACCTTTATACCTCATAAGAAACTGAAACCAAAATTTAAGGTACTTGCTAAAGTCCGAAATGGCCAGTGGCAGAGACAGTACCAGAACTAAGGACTTCTGACTCTCAAAACAGTCCTTTCGTTTCCATGACCAAAAAAAAAAAAAAAAAAAAAAAATTAGCTTTCTGGTATTTTTCTCTAGAGTAACATGAACATGCTATAGCCAGTCAGCATTATATTTTAATTTATTGAGTAAAATTTTATAACAATTTTGAACACAAATGTCTATGATTCTCAGATGTTCATGGTGGTCAATTCTGTTTTCCTCTTTAAGTTGTGATGGGCTTCTCTGTGTTTACTGTGTCAAGTTATAGGTTTATTAGTTTTCTAGGGCTTCTGTAATAAAACACCACAGAATGGATGGCGTAGACCAAAGACATGCGTTGTCTCGCAATTCTAGGGACCAGAAGTCCAAAAATATTTGCAGACTGGGTTGTCTCAGAGGCTGTGAGGGAAGGATCTGTTCTTGGCCTGTAAAAGGTGATCTTTCCCTTGGCATATTTCTATGGCCAAACTTCTCCCTTTTTTCTCCCTCTATATGGGATAAGGGTCTACCCTAATGACTGAATATGGTAATTTGGTGTTTTAGTGAGCTTTTTTCTCTGCTGTGACTTGAAATTCACAAATGGAAGATCTTTCTTCCTACACCATAATCCACCATTTTACTAAGTCCTTAAGACTTAAAAGAAACTTTTTAAAAACAGTAAAGAATTTTTATATGCCTTTCATCCAAATGCCCAATTTACTAATTTGCTTTATCATCCTCTCTTGGTGTTTGCCATGTTCTTTTCTGTAGTATGAAGAGTAATTTACAGACATGCTCATTGATCCCTAATACTTCACTATATTTCCTCAAAAAAGACATTAACTTACGTATTCACAATGCCAGCTGTCCTTTGTGTAGCCTGAGATCAACATTGACCTTAGGAGTATACAATCTACAAACTTTAGTGAAATGCCATTCACTATCCCACCAAAATCCTTCATCAAAATCCTTCTATTTAGTATTTCAATGCTACTTTACTCCCTGCACTTTGTGCTTTACTGGTTCGCAAAAATTTAGGCCTCAGTTCTTATCAAGAAATAGAATTTCACATTATTACTCATGTGCACACACGGGTGAACTTACAAATATGAAAAACAAAAAAATCCAAAGCAATGCTTAACACTGTTGTGCTTCCTTGATGTCTTCCAGGTCACAAAACAGATCATTAGGATAAAGTAGTTCTGCCTGTTTTGGTTTTTGGTAATATCTTCAGTGCCTAGGAGAGTGCTTTGCATGAAATAGATTTCGATAAATATGTTGACTAGACTGTCATGGAGAGAAAAAGCAGCAGGCTTAAGTAGCTTAGTAAAAAGTGCTTAGTACTGTAAAATGAGGCCGTGACTGTATCAAAAGCTCTTTTCATAGAAAGGAACTGCTCAGCTGGTGAGTACCGACAGGAGCTGGGAACTCGTGTGTCTGGAGTGTGGCTACCGTGAGAGCCAGGGACCCACAGGATTAAGTAGCAGTGTGGAAACAAATGGTAATTGCACAAGACTTTTTTATTAGTCATTTTTACTCTTTTTAAACACTGACGCTTATCTCAGCTGGGATCAGTAGGTGCAAAGGAGGAGTTTTGGTAGGTAGCTGAGCCAGTGTTGTGAAGGGAAGAAGCACGTTCATGGGATCACTGTGGTTGAGGCAGTGGGAAGCAGAATGAGGGGTCCTTTTGGGAATGTGGGACTCAGGCAGAGGAGACTGGGGCTCTTGGTCAATTTTTTTTCATTTCTGGAGATTCTCACTGTAGGCCTAACATACATGATACCGCATTTATTTGTATTTTAAATTCTGTTCATGTTACATGTTTCCTTGGCTTTCAGCATTTATGACGTTTCATAGTTTCATAGATTGAAAATCTCTCTTTGAATGATGCATCCAGCTGAACTCAGTACTCTAGATTTGATCTGAGCACTAAGAAGGATAGACAATAATTTCTCTTGTTCTAGACTGCCCTATTGCTTGTGACTAAAACATTCAGGGGTCACTCCAGGGTTTTTTGTTGTTGTTGTTTTGAGGTGTGTGTGTGTGCATAGAGTGTCACAATTCACAGATTAAGTTTTAAGTTTAACTAATTATTGTTAGGATATTCAGAGAATAAAGAAACACAATCTCTTCCCCCAGAAAAAACCACATAAGACAGAAATACCTTTTTTTGGGGGGGGTACTGTGATGGCTCCTCTGACCTTAAGAGTCCAGAGGGGGAGAGAGAGAGAGAGCACCCACACATGCTGTCCCCTTTTTTTGAGGAGAAGATATTTAAATGAGGCAAGGGGTCAAGTTTAGGGGGGCTGAGTCTAGCTTCATGATGTCTGCTGTCAGCAGGTTGACTGACCTCTAGGAAGGCCACACCCAAGGGAAGAGTAAGAGAAGGAGACACACAAAGGATGTTTCCATGAAATATTCTGTCCCAAACAGGAGAAGGGTTAATATCACAAAGGAATAGGTGAGCGTAGTTTGACCCACGGGGCTGTAGGAAGGCACGCCCATGCAGGAAGACCCAATCACCCACACCCTAAAGATCAGGGCTGTTGTCTGGGTACCTAGGCAACCAGATCACAGAGTGATCTATGATGCTGCATCAATCAGCAGGGGAGACAGACAGGGTCACATGCTAGTTTGGCCTCCCACACTAGACCTCACTCACGCATACAATAAGCCAATATATTTTGAGGTCCTACTATGTGCCAGATGCTGTTAAACATTCTGATATATAAAATAGACATGATCCTTCACTTTTCAGAGGTAATCGGCCAGCTGTGTTTTGTGTAGTCTGAGATTAAGGTTTTTTTGTTGTTGTTTTGAGATGTGTGTGTGTGTGCATAGAGTGCTACAATTCACAGATTAAGTTTTACATTTAACTAATTATTGTTAGGATATTCAGAGAATAAAGAAACACAGTCTCTTCCCCCAGAGTAAAAGATAGGAGCTAGGGTACATATCAAATTTTACTAATTTTATAGGTTACTTTCTTTACACTGCTGTGATACAATTTTCCGTGAATCTCTATGGTTCTACCCTTTTACAAGAAGTCTGCATTTGTCCTGGACTTTAGAACACAAGTCTGGATTTGTTCTGGCTTTAGAAGACAATGTCTCTTTCTTAAGAAGAGACAGACTTACTGATCATTACTAAAAATTAGAGGCTGGTAAGCTCATAGTCCTTTATTCTAATGCAGTACACTGCTAAGAATTAGTCTTTTCATTTTCCATGGGAATAGACTTTTAGGAAAATGCTCTTCTACTTACTACTGCTCTTTTTATGTGTAAAATGTTCTTTGTCTCTGACCCCAGAGTCTGGTGCCTTCTGCCAGCATCCCTTAAATGATGGCAGGATTAACTGCAAATAGGACAAAAATCTTAAGCCTCAATTCTTGACACATGTCACTCAAAACCCTTTTGCCTCACTTTTCCTTGGACCCTAATGCGGTGCCCAGTATCAAGCAGACCTCAGCTCTCTCTTCATAGCATGTTGCCAGGAGGTGGTTTCCATACTTCTTACTTCTTGTCCTAGAGCTTCTCCAAAATCCCCTTGCATCAAGAACCTGCTCAGTATGCATGTGTGCACAGCAGGGACATGTTGAAAACAGTACTCATGGAACAGTCACTGGCCCATGTAATAGGATCAGCAAAAGCTGGAGGAAGAGCAGGACTAGGGAAGAGGGCTTTGCCTTGTGGATAGTTAACTGTCGGGTTACTCTCTTCCCCCAAGGAATAAGAAGGGCAGTAGAACCCATTCAGAAAATTGGTGATTATATAAGACATTGCATATGTACCCCTTAAATACAAATGGATAGGCCAAGAAAGCAGTTGAGTATGTGTCTCAAGTTTAGGGGCTATCTAGACCCCTTCTAGAAAATAGGTGATGGGTATTTGTAGTGTTTTGATTTCAATAAAATGGGAGCAAGGTCATCTCCTTAGAATGTTTGATTCTCATAGTAAGTGGAAAACGCCTGAAACAGTTATTGTGAGAAGTTTGGAGAGTTGATAAATGGGGGCTACACAGGGTCAGCAAGTTTCCAAATGAGGATAGATAGACGACAGTTCTGAAATGAACAGCATAATTTTAAACAAATCTTAACAACTTAAAGACAGGAGGGGATGCTGTGCAATTTTATAGTCAGAGAGCAGGCATAGAAAATGATTTTAAAAGTGAGTTTTCAGTATGTTGATTGAGGCACCTATGGAAAGTCAAATGATAAAGCCCAGGTTTGTAAGAAAGCAGCTGTAGGTGAGGTCAGAGAAAGAAGGAGAAATGGACACAATCAATACTAGTAAACTCTGGTAAGAGTTTGGGGGAGGAAAAAATGTTCCTTTTTTAAATAACTTTTTTGTGTACTGAGAATTGAATCTAGGGGCACTCTACCACTAAGTTATATCACAATTCTTTTTACTTTTTTTGACACAGGATATCACTAAATTGCCCAGGTTGGCCTGGAGCTTGCAACCCTCAGTCTCCTGAGTAACTGGAATTACAGTCATGTGCCACTGTGCCCTGGGATAAAAATTTCTGAGTAATTGATTGATGCTTTCTAGGCATTTGAGTCTATGCTTATTATTTCATTCCATTTATTTTTTATAAAAAGATAAGCATATATTATTGATATATTCCTTTTATAAAATGGGACACTTTAATTTAGAGAGACTGTGGAACATGCTTAAGATCATGAAGCTTACAAATAGAAAAGCTAGAAATAAAATCCAGTCCAACTCCAGAAACTGTATTGATATTTTAAATGTTGTATAATTATTTTAACTTTTTATTATCTAAGACTTCCAAATACACACAAATCTTGCATTCCTAGTACTCAACCACCCCTCTTCAATAGTTACTAACTTGTTGCTGGTCTTATTTTTACTGTTGTTTCCCACTGAACTGTGAAAGTCATTTTTTTTACCTGAAATAATTTAGTGCAAATAGCAGATTTGATCATTTTATACTAAGATACTTCAGTATTTGTCAGGACCTATATTCTTTTTCAAAAAAAAATTTAATTGATTTTTTTAAAAAGAAATGACAGAAGAATGCATTACAATTCTTATTACACATATACAGCAAATTTTTTCTCTGGTTGTATATACAGTATGTTCAAACCAATTTGTGTTTTCATACATGTACTTTGTAAAATGATGTCTATCACATTCCACATTCCTTGCTAAGCCCCTTCTCCCTCCCTTCCCCTCCCACCCCTCTGTCCTATCTAGAATTCATCTATTCCTCCCATGCTCCCCCTCCCTATCCCACTATGAATCAGCCTCCTTATATCAGAAAAAACATTTGGCATTTGTTTATTTTGGGATTGGCTAACTTCACTTAGCTTTATCATCTCCAGTGCCATCCATTTACCTGCAAATGCCATGATTTTATTCTTTTATTGCAGAGTAATATTCCATTGTGTATATATGCCACATTTTTAAATTCATTTATCTACTGAAGGACATCTAGGTTGGTTCCACAGTTTAGCTATTGTGAATTGTGCTGCTATGAAATTGATCTGGCTGTATGGACCTATATTCTTGATCAGCATTCTTATTCATATCTTAAAGATGAGCAAACAGTCTCTGAGAAGATAAAGTCCCTTACACAAAGTCACTGAGTAATTAAGTGGTCCAAGACAATACTTTTTCACTTTCTCTGAGTATTGCCACTCCTGTTCTCTGATTGCCCTTCACTGTCTTCTGTGATCTAGGAGAGCAAGAATTGCACCTGCAGTGTTTTGGGTATTTTTCTACTAAAACCAAGTACATTCCTGTATCCTGGTTCAAAATGAAGGAAATACATGAACTCCAACTTTTAATATTTTGGAACTTCTAATGTTAGGAGCATGGGACTTGTATCTTTAAAATACTATTGGCTTGTTTGATCACAGTTTGCCTTTAGTAGTATAGAGAAATATATTGTCCTAATAATGCACATATAATTTTAGTATAAAACAAACTACATACTTGTAATATTTCTATATTTTTTAAATATTTTTTTCCTAGGGGTTAAATCTAGGGGCACTTAACCAGTGCGCTACACCTGAAGTACATTTTATATTTTAATTTGGGACAGGACTGTCCTCCTGCCTCAACCTCCTGAGTTTCTAGGATTACAGGTGTGTGCTACCATGCCTGTCTAGATATTTTAAAAGTCTTGGTTTCATTTTAGGAATATAATAATTCCTAATAATATCAAGAATTTCCCAAGGTAAGTGGAACTTGGGATCATGAAAGCAATGACTGTCCTCTTTGATGTTTCTTCCAATGTGAACTAGCCCCCCACACAGTGCTTTGTACATAATAGGTTTTACCCAATAAATGCACCTTATTCCTTATTTTGGCAATTGTTGTGATACCTTCCTATCTAAAATTGCAACTTAGACTTCCAGAGGAAGTGATATGATGATTTCTTGAAGTCATCCCAGAAGAGTGAGAAATGTCCTACAGGTCTGAATTCTCAGCTTGCCTGTTCCCAGCCCTTACTGTCTAAAGGATAGTCAATGCCTGTTCCTACCCTGACCACTGCTCAGAAGAGTGAATTTATTCTGAAGCAATCAGGCTAATTCCTGGAACTGGGGTTGAGCTCCATTTCCTCTGAGGTACAAAAGGTTTGTGGAGAAGGGTGAACTCTAGAATTCTATTTAATTAGAAAGAATGAAGAGGAAATTGATGCTGGCTATGATAACAACTAGGCACCACTCAGTTTGAATAGAAGGAAGCAGGAGGGTTTATGAAATATTAAGGAGATAAAAGTGTTGGTGATGTGCTGTGGAAAAGAGAGGAAGATGTTTTGCCTTGGAAACTGATGGTGTATTTGATAAAATAGGAAACCAAGCAAAATACATTTTACAGTCCAAAGTGATGAGTTCTGTTTTAGATGAGTTGAATTTGAGATGCTAACAGGAATCCAAATAGTAGTTTAATATGCTCAAGAATAAGATTTAGCCTGAAGATACATATCTAAGTGTATAAAAAGAGTTGGAATCATTTAATGGATGTCTCAAAGAGTGAACAGAAACAACAACAACAACAACAACAACAACAATAAAACAAAGAAGCAGCAACAACAAAAGCAAAGAGAAGAATTTAAAAATTCCTGAAGAAGAAGATGAGAGTAAATGAGAAAATACAACAATAGAGGTAGGAGAAACAATCTGGCATGTTTATTATCAGAGAAGTTGAGGGAAGAGACCATTTCAAAGGATGCAGACAAATCAAGAAAGATATGGACAAAAACCTATTCATGGCTTTAGTGGCAATAAGGACCTCAGAGACTTTGGAAATAACACTTGCAATGGGCTTCTGTGGACCACAGTAAAATGAATGATGAAGAGTAAGAGAAGGTACCTGTCATCAGCTACTTAAAAGAGGAACAGTAAGTATTTATTAAATCAGGAGAGACTTGAGAGTGTTTAAATCCTGAACAGCAGCTCTGATTCAAGGGGCTGACATTGGAATACACACTTCAAAGTCTGCTCTTCTCAAATTCCCGTCAGTCTTGAATTACTTAATCCCCAATCCAGCCCAGGATGGGGATTGGGTGAGAGGAAAACAGAGAAGGAGAGGAAAAGCACAAATGTTCACCCCTTAACAATAGCTGGAAAGAAATAAATCAAATTAAAATGCATCCGTAGCAGTGGAGTCATTGAAAGGTAGTCAAGCAGTTTAGACCCAAATTGTGGAGAGAAGCCCATGCTTGGAATGGCAGCCATTCTGTGGATCCCACAGCTGACCAGTCACCTGAGAAGAAATTCAATACACACAACATCTTCCCACTTGCAGATAGTTGGATTAAACCAGAATGAGTGACCTTGTGGTGGGATCTCTTAAGAATCCATCTAGAAAGGTTGTAGAGGAATTATTACTAGTTATGACCCATTCTCCCACCCATGAGAAAGGAGAGCAGTGTGGAGCAGACCTGCCCTTGAGCTGCTGGCCTCACCCAGGACTTCACACAGCTCTGTGGGCTCCTGGCAGTTGTGGACATGGGAAGTAAGATCTCAGATCCATGTGGGAAGGCAGTTTTTATCCTAGGCAAAGGAAAGGGAAAATGTGTGGATTGCTTATTTGATGTGCAGAAGCATTTTAATTTGATGATATTCCACTTCTTGATCTTTTATTTTATTACTTGTGCTTTTGGAGTCTTGTTAAGGAAATTGGTCCTTGTGCCAACATGTTGGAATGTTGAGCCTATGTTTTGTTCTAGTACTTGCAGAGTTTCTGGTGTAATTCCTAGATCTTTGATCCACATTGAGTTGACTTAAAGACAGGTGAGCAATACAGGTCTTGACCTGTATTGTTTCATTTTTTTACATATGGAGTTCCAGTTTTCTCCCTACCATTTTCTTAGAAGTCTCTTTTCTCCAACAAATGTTTTGGCACATTTGTTTAGTATCAGATAATTGTAGTGATGTGGGTTGATCTCTGTGTCTTCTGTTCCATAGGTCTTCATGCCTGTTTTGGTGCCAGTATCATGCTATTTTTGTTACTATAGCTCTGAAGGATATTTGGAGGTCTGGTATTGTGATGCTACCCACATCACTTTTTTGTTCAGGATTGCTTTGACTATTCTGGGCCTCTTATTTTTCTAAATAAATTTTAGAATATTTTTCTAATTCTGTTAAGAATGTCTTAGATATTTTGATGGGAATTTCTTTGAATCTCTATAGTGCTTTTGATTTATGTCATTTTAATAATATTAATTTTGCCTATAAAGAACATGGAAAGTCTTTTCATCTTCTAAGCTCTTCTTCAATTATTTCTTCAGTGTTCTATAGTTTTCATTATAGAGGTCCTTAATATAGTTTGTTAGATTAATCCCAAAGTATTTTATTTCATTTGAGGTTATTGTTAGTGGAGTAGTTATCCTAATTATATTTTCAGTAGGTTTGTTATTGGAGTATAGGAAAGTGATTGATTTATATATGCTGATCTTGGATCCTGCTACACTTTACTAAATTTGTTTATCAGAGCTAGAAGTCTTCTGTTGAAGTTTCTAAATATCAAATCATTCATCAGCAAACAGAGATAACTTGAGCTCTTCTTATTTGTATTGCCTTAATTTTCTTGACTTGTCTGATTGCTTTGCATAGTTTCAAGGACTGAGTTGAATAGGAGTGGTAAAAGTGGGCATCCTTGCCTTGTTCCCAATTTTAGAGGAAATGCTCTCAATTTTTTCTCCATATGATGGTGATCTGGGGTTAGTCATATATAGTCTTTACAATGATGACGTAAGTTTCTTCTATCCCTAGTCTTTCTAGTGTTTTCAACACAAATGGGTGTTTGTCCAATGCTTTTTCTGCATCTATTGGGATACTCATGTGATTCTTGTACTTAATTTTATTTATGTGATGAATTACACTTGTTGACTTGCATATATTGAACCACCCTGGAATGAAAACTCACTTGATTGTTGTATAGAATTTTTTACATTTTTTTTGGGGGGGGTAATGCAGTTTGTTAATGTTTTACTAACATTTTTGCATCTATGTTCATGAAGGATATTGGCTTGAAATTTTTTTTCCTTGATGTGTCTTTGTTTGGATTTGGTATCAGGGTGATACAGTATTTGTAGGATAATGTTCACAGTGTTTCCTTATTTTTAATTTCATGAAATAATTTGAGGTGGAATGGTATTAATTCTTTTTTATGTGTCTGGCAGAACTTGGTTGAGGATGCATCCAGTCCTGGGCTTTATTTGTTGGAAAGCTTTGGAGACCTGCTTCAATTTCATTACTTGGTACTAATCTGTTTAGATTTTCTTTATCCTTATGGTTCAAATTTTGTATTTGATATGTCTCTAGGAGTTTGTCAATATCTTCAAGAATTTCTAGAATATTTTCTCCAATAATCATAAATTTTCAAAATAGTTTCTGATGATCCACTGGATTTTATTGGTATCTATGATGATATTTTCTTTTTCATCTCTAATTATGTTTATTTGAGTCTGCTTTCTTTTGGTTAATTTGGCTCAGGGTTTATCAATCTTGTTTATCCTTCCAAAAAACCAATTCTTCATTTCATTAATTCTTTGTATTTTTTATTCTCTATTTTACTGATTTTGGCTCTGATTTTAATTATTTTCTGTTTTCTACTGAATTTGCTGGTGATTTATTCTCCTTTCTCTAGGACCTTGATACATAATTTTAGATTATTTCTTCAGTATTATATATTTCTTTCTTTTTGATGTATAAACTTAGTGTTATAAATTTTTCTCTTAGAACTATCTTTATACTTTTCCAGAGATTTTGATATGTTCTATCATTTGTTTGCAATTTTTTTCTATTTTTCTCCTGATTACTTCTGCTATCCATTCACCATTTGCAAGTATATTATTTAATTTCCAGGCATTATAATGATTTCTGTTTTTTATCTTGTCATTGATTTCTAATTTTGCTCCATTCTCTATCTTTTTATATTTACTAAGATTTTTTTGTGTGATTTGAAATACAATCTATTTTGGAAAATGTTCCATGCACTGCAGAGAAGAATATTAATTCAATCATTGATGGGTGAAATATTCTATAGATGTCTGTTTGGTCCATTTGGTTAACAGTACTTTTAGATCTGAAGCATGTTAGTTTATGTCTGGTTGATCTATCTGGTGGTGAGAGAGGTGTGTTGAAGTCACCCAGTATTATTGTATTTGGGTTTATTTGATTTTTAATGTTGAGAAGAGAGTGTTTTCTCTATGTAGATGCACCATTGTTTAGGGCATAAATATTTACAATCATCATGTTCTGGTGTTGTATAATTCCCTTCACCAGTATAAAGTGACATTTGTTGTCTTTTTTAAAATCCTAGCTAATTTTTTTATTTATTATTTTTAAACATGCAGACTGTAGAGTGTATTTTGACATATCATACATACATGAAGTAAAATTCATTCCAATTAGGATCCCATCCTTGTGATTGTACATAATATGTCCTTACACTGCTGTGTATTCATATATGAGCAAAGGAACAATATGTCCAGTTCATTCTACTGTCTTTTCTATTCCCATACCCCTCCCTTCTTTTTATTCCCCTTTATCTAATGTAATGGACTTCTCTTCTTTCCCTCCCTACCCTCCTTTGTTGTGGGTTAGCATCCATGTGTCTGAGAAATCATTCAGCCTTTGGGTTGTTGGGACTGGCTTATTTCACTTAGCATGATATTCTTCATTTCCATTTATTTACTGGAAAATGCCATAATTTCATTCTTCTTTTATGGCTTCTTTGTCTCTTATGATTAATTTTGTCCTGAAATTTATTTATCTGAATGAGAATGGCTACCCCTACTTGTTTGCAGATACAGTTTGCATAATATATCTTTTCCCATACTTTTATCTCCAGTCTGTGGGTATCTTTTCCTGGAAGATGAGTCCCCTGCAAACAACATATTTTGGGGCTTGTTCTTAAATCCAATCTGCTAATCTATGTCTTTTCATTGAAGAGTTTAGACTATTTACATTCAATGTTATTATAGGGAATGTTAGGTAGAACCTGACAGAGGCAATATCATTTTGAAATGTATTCCCCATCTTAGAATAAGAGTCACCTCATGGTCACTTTTAATTAACCTGACCTTAAACCCCAGAAAATACTCTGTCATCATGCAAAGAAACCCAAAATAATACCTCATCATTATACAAAGAAAGGAAATTCCCTTTGTCTAATCCATTGAACTTCTATTTTTCCCATCTTCCTTGTTGTGTGTTAGCATCCACATATCAAACAGAATATTTGAACTTTGGTGTTTTGACATTGGCTTTCTTGAATCAGCATGTAAGTCTCCAGATCATTCCATTGAACCAGCAGCAATCATGAAGTCATTTTTTATGGCTGTGTAATATTCCATTGTGCAGATACACCACTTTTCTTTATCCATTCATCTGTTGAAAGGAAAGGAAGGGAGGGATGATAGGAATAGGAAATACAGTGGAATGAATCTGACACAACTTTGTTATGTACATATATGAATACACCACAATGAATCTCCACATCAATGACAACCACAAGTCTGGTATCATAAATAGAATAAGATATACTCCATGTTTATATCAATACGTAAAAATATATGCTCTTCTCATGTATATCTAAAGAGAACAAATATTTTTTTTTAGAAAAGAAGAGTAATTGCTATCTGGAACAGAAATCTTGGTTCAACATGAAATAGTGACAATAGTGACCACCTCATAGAATAAAGGTGGCAAACAAAAGGACCCTTCTCTTACACTTTAAATGGCCTAACCAAAAATGTCCCCATTCTCTCATGCCCCTGTATCTAACTGAGGCTGTAAAGGAAAGCTGGGTCTCGGTCTCCACAGGTGTGTCCCAGATAACCCTGTTACTGCTGAGCCTCCTCTCCTCTCTCTATTCTCTTCACTTCTTCTTTCTGTTTGGTGCCAAACCTGGAGGGTGTTCAAGTTCCCACCACAGCTGGCTCCACTTTACCTCCACCTGGCCTCTCTATTTTCCCTCTCATTCTCCCTTCTCTCCCTCCAGGGGCTCCAGTAGGAACCGCTCACATGGCTGGACTTTACATCCACCACCCGCCATCATCGCCTATTAGGTGAGTGATACCACCCCACTCCATTCCTCTAGACTCCTGGAAGCCCTGCTGTGGTTTTCTCTCTGCAGACACTGTTCCTCTGACTGTTCCTATGACAAACCACAGTTCTGGGTGGAAGAAAAACCCTGCCACCACTGGTGCCAATGGCTTGCTTTCCTTGGGAATGCCCATTGATTGCCAGTGGTTCCATAGGTCATTCCTGGAACAACCTTGGAGAAACCAGATTATTTTGTGGATACCTCGTGGTTTTGGCTTCTCTCTCTCCTGGAGTCCTTTGGGGCCCTCTTCAATCCATCTTGTTCATCAGGGGACAGATCACATCAAAACCTCCATGAAATAACTCATTGGGGTGCCTTCTCACACATCTCCAGACCCTAGGTCTCAAAGACACAGTGAAACCTAAAAGACTCATATTCTTCTGCAATTCTGCCTGTCCCCAGTACAAGATGGCAAATAATAGTCACCAGCTTGAAAATGGCTTTGAATTTGGCTTCCAAATTCTAAGAGATCTTGAAAACTTGCTTCACCACAATGGCAAATGGTCCAAGGTGCCCAATGTTCAGGTCTTCTGGGATTTCTCCAGACCTTCTCTCTGCCCAAACTACTCTGCCTTTCACTTTCTTCTTCTAGATGAAACCCCCTCCATCTTCTTCCCCTTCTTCCACTCCCTCTGCCTCTCCCTCAGTGCTGATTTTGACCCTGCAGATGGACCGCCCCCCTCTCAGCCTCAGAGTCAGCTCTCTCTCATTCCCATTCTCACCCACTGCTTCCTTCCATGCCACACAATCACTACCGTGGGCTTCTCCCAATGGAAACCACTGCTCCCTTCAAGGTCCTCCCCTTCATGAGATAGTAGGAGTACAAGGCATTATGTGTCCATGTCCTCTTAGATGGACAATAGATAGAAAAATGTTAGGCTGTTTTGTTTCAGATCCCATCGCATTTTGAAAGGAATTCCTACACATTACCCAGTCCTATGACCTCTGTCACGTGGCATGACATCTATGTCATCCTTTCCTCCTGTCTTTCCTCTGAGGATAAGGATAACATCTCGTCAGCAGCTGGGGCCCATGCAGACACCCTACACTGCCAAAATCCTTTCAATAACCCCATTGGTACCACATAAGCTCCCAGCACAAATCCTAGCTATCAGATCAATTCTGCTGAAATCCTGAAGTTAGGTCATCCAGTTACCTACATCCAGGCAGCATGGGAAGGCTGTCCTAAGGCGGTCACCTAGGAAAAGATTAATGAAATAACTCAAGGCAATGATGGACACCTTGCCCTCGTTCTCTCCCAATTCAGAAAGAACCTGACTCAGAAGATGGCAGACTCTGTCTTCATTTACATTTTATCTCCAGTCTGCCACAGGTTATCATAAAAAAGCTACAAAACTGGAGAATGGACCACAGATCCTTCAAGGTGAACTTGTAAAGCTGGACTTTAAGGTCTACAACAATAGAGAAGAGGAATTAAAAACACAAAAACTCAACAAAGATCAAGCCACATACCAAATGCTGGCAGATGCACTCACACAAGGTCCCCAAAGACCTTATAAACAAAGGTCCTGTGCACCATGATTCAAATATGACCAACAGGGACCCTGGGCAAATGCATGCCCTCACTCTAAACCTCTGCCTGGGCCATGCCTTCTCTGTCACCAAAGGGGACACCGGAAATTGGAATGCACTCAGTGAGACTCTTCTCTCTCCTATGATCACTTCCAATTCCCAAAGGTCCACAGACACAAACCCCAGGTTGGCAAGCATCCTCTACCTGATAGTGGACAGCCGATCAACAGAGGAGTGATGGCCGCTGGATTTATTACCCCGACCACTATCACTCAATCCATGATCTGGGTAATGCTATCAGTATCTGGTGAACCCATCTCTTTCTTATTGGACATGGGGAAAATCTTTCAGCGCTACCAGAATTTTCTGGTCCCCTCTAAGATTCATTCACCTCTATTGTTAGCATTGGCAGACAACACAGCACCCTTAGACAAACAGTCGGTTGGTTGAGGGTTGCATGGGTGGCGTTGGCATGAGTTGGAAAATAAAGTCCATTCTTGCTTGACTCTACAAGTGGCTGGACCTCCCGGTTATTTGTGCCCAGCCAGACTGCAGCACCCACTGCCTGTAAACAACTCATTCAGCACCTCCTGCTCTCTACTGGCAAATGTGGTTTTCTCTCTTTCCTGGAGCCAGCCGGTTATTCCCCATCTGGGTTCCTACCTTTGGCCTCATTGCTAAGCCCTTCTATCTGCTTCTCACAGTGACCTTTCTGAACCACTCGACCCTTCTCTTCTCATTAACACTCCCTTCCAAAAGCTAAAGCAGGCCCTCTTGAAGTCCCCCACTTTGGACTTCCAGACTCAGAACAGCCATTTTTTTCTCTGTGTCTCCACAGCCCAGATTGTAGCCCTGGGGCTCCTGTCAGATCTTTGGAAATTCCCCCAAGTCAGTGGATGATCTCTCGAAACAGTTAGATGCAGTGATTCAAGGATGGCCCCCTTTTCCAAGGTGCTTGGATCTGCAGTCCTTTTAGACTCAGAGGCCAACAAATTAACTCTATATGAACACACTACTATCTCCTCCTCTCACAACCTAAAGGAACTAAACAGCCATCTCTCTGTCCCACCCCCTCCCACCAATTCAGACTCCAAAAATACATGCTTCCTCTGTAGACAATCCACTGATCTTTCCAACACTGTCAACCCATAACCCAGGCTCCCTCCTACCACTCCTCTCAGATAACAACTCAGACTCCCTTCCCTCTCACTCATGCCTTGACTTCTAGATACCATGTTCTCCCCCTTTTCCCATAATTTAGATATTACTCAATGTCCCTTCATGGTTTACTGATGGAAGTTCCTTCATAAATCCTCATCCTATTACAGGATATGCCACAATATCCAAAGACTAGATTACACAGTCAGGGGCCTTACCTCCCCATACCGTCTGCCAACAGGCTGAGTTAATAGCTTTAACCAATGAACGCACTTTTGCTCAGGGACAGAGAGTAAACATATATACCAACTCCAAGTGAACCTTTCACATTCTTGACTCTCATACCTACCTAAGGCTGCAAAATGAATGGCTGAAGCAGTCATCCGTTGCAAAGGACACCAAGCATGAACCACCTCAGAGCCAAAGGCAGTGCATTCGCTGATGCAGCAGCAAAGCCGGCTGCTGACAAGACCCTTCCCCACTGGTCACCTCTGTTCTTACACGAAGCCTAAAGAAGTCCCCATCACACCCCTCCCTACTCCCTATTTTCTCTTCCCTACTCCATCTTATTCTGCCTCCAAATATAAAGTGTTTCTAACCTGGGACTCCCCTTAAAAATGGCTGGTTTTTAATAGATCACCAAAAAACTGTTCTCCTTCAGTCCCCAACAGAATCTATGTTTTTGGCTTTCAATTCCTAAGTACATTCAGGATATTTGCCCCCCTTTTACCTACTTATGGCGGCAAAACTGGACCTGGTTATAAAATGAAATTATAAAATGTTATGGTAGGAAACCAGTTCTGGGGAAGGGGTCAGTTCCTCTCCTGTCAGCCTTTCTATGGGAAACCTAATCCGCCTTGAGTACTCACATTTTGGATTGTACACAACTGTCTCTCTATCCCACACTGCTCCCAATCCCCGAGAAAGGTAGAACACACAAATACCCTCCTAAAACTGCACCTGAGCAAACTAATGCTTAGAACTGAGCTTACCTGGACCAAGCTCCTCCCTTGGCTCCTCCATTTAGGAGTCCTTCCTGAAAACCCCGCAGTCTAAGCCCTTTCAAGGTCCTCCATGGCTGTCCCTTTGTGCTCCAGGGTTTTCCTCTTCCTTCAGCCCCTCCTATTCCTGAAACTTGGCCAGCCTTACACCTGAGGCAACTCCTAAGCAGATAGCTAGCATGCAGAACAATTCCTTCCTAAACCTACTGACTATTCTGAGACTCCATTAAAACTACGGCCAGGAGACCTGATGTGGAGAGCAGACTCTCTTAACCCAAAATGGGCAGGTTCATATCAGGTAGTCCCGACACCACCTGCAGCAGCCAAGCTGAAATCATTCCCACACTGGATACTCAATTTCAAGCTGAAAAAGGTAGCAGCTCACTCATCCCCCCCGAACAACGCACATCCCCCACAGCCCTCCTGGTTGTATAAAATACTCTTGCTTTTTCACAAGCCCCACTCCTATACACTTCCCCCAGATACTCAGAGACCATAGGTCCAAGTTTATGCCTTATAAACTTATGTCTCTTTATTTCTCATCTTTTTCTGTCCCAACTTTTGCCAATTTATTATCCTCACTACCCAGTACATTGCTTGGTATCTATTCCCAGAACCCCTGAATACTCCAGCTTAAATTTTCAAATCCATGCATCAACCATGGCTTAAAGGAGCTTATTGGGACTTCTCACATCTTCAGCTTTCCTTCTTCTCTTTCTGCCTCCTTTTTGTATAGCCTTAATACCTCATTACATGCCTGCACTTATTAAAACCTCTGTTGACCTTCTGGTAAATTCCACGAACACATCCAGTTTCCCCTGCTGGATTTGTTTACCCCCACGAGCCCCAACTCTGTAGCCCAGCCAGCCCCTCTGACCACAGGGGCAAACACCAAGGATTTCCTCACATGTACGGAGAAGACAGAACAGAATTCAGGAAATCAGCCATACGACATGTTCCTTTTGATATAGGACTGCCAAATACCTTGCCTCACACATTACTATCCCCATGACAGGTCAGATGGGCACCCTTACTGAACCCCTGTTTCTCAGACTCTCCTCTGTATCCTATGCACAGAAGAGAAAATCCCAGCAGCCTTCCCTTCTCTTTCTTTGTGTAATCATACCTTTCCTTTCCCCAATCCCACTGTGAACACAGTACCTAAAAGGGGCCCACAAGCAAACTGAAAAGAGCGTTCATTCCCTGTGCTCTTTGGAGTTTACCTATAACCAAAACCAGTTCTTATTCTGCCAAGGTAGAGGTCCACTAACCGTGTGCCTCTAATAAACATAAACCCTAAGCCCTACCATGTAAAACACTGAATGCTCCTTCCTCTACCTGGACAAGTATTCTCAAACCTCCAAACACCAGATTTTAATTGAAAAGTCTTATCTTTTGAACACCAAGATTGATCCCCAGCCTCTTGGGGCTGCACACATGGCCACCACCTTTGCCTCTTACCAGGGGTGGACATGGAACCTTAATAGCCTCCAACTAACACAAGTTTCTGTTGCCTTAACGCTCATCAGGGAACCTTCCTCCTCTGTGAAAAACACACCTGTTTACCCACTGACTGTAGGAAAACTCGCACCCCAGCCTTTCTCACACCAGTCCTCCTACGTTTCACTGAGAAGGGACCCATCCCAATCCAGTACACACCCTACCCAGAGGGAAATGAGCTCTCCCTTCTGCTCCTCTCCTGATACGCGTGGGCATAACTGCAGCAGTGGGCACAGGAGTGGCAGGAGGAGGAGTCTCCACCCATCAGTTTTGCAGTACTATCTAAAGAAACGGCAGGTAGCCTCAGAGAAATCTCAACCCAACTATTTATACTTGAAGACCAAAGAGATTTGTTGGCTCCAACTGTCCTCCAAAACAGAGGAGATCTAGATTTATTAACCATAGACAAAGGAGGCATCTGTTCCTTCCTACAAGAAACCTGCTGCTTCGACACTAACAC
Source organism: Ictidomys tridecemlineatus (assembly GCF_052094955.1). Lineage (NCBI taxonomy): Eukaryota > Metazoa > Chordata > Mammalia > Rodentia > Sciuridae > Ictidomys > Ictidomys tridecemlineatus. The sequence goes on along the minus strand of NW_027523416.1, from coordinate 817,685 downwards.
GTCTAGTGAGGAATGGCATTAAAATTAAGAGAACAGGCACCAAGTTGATCAGTACTCCTCCTCATGAGATATGAGGTGCTTTCTCCCCTGGCTATGTTCTCTTGGATGCCCCTTTTGTCTTCTTCCCAATTCCCTGTATCATGATTGACCTTGCTAGGGGCCCTCCCTGTTTCAGCTCTTCATCTCCTTTTCACACAGGACCATTAATGCCACTGCTAATCACGTGATCTGCTGAGTAACAAGAGAACTGCTCACTGTCAATGCCTACAGGAGTCCTCCATCAATGCCCTCCCTCAGCAGGAAGGACTATAAGAGACGTCACTGCCCCTTCTCCTTCACCCCTCCCTTCACTTCTTTTCCATAAATTTTTTAAAAAGGCAGGAATGTTAGATAGAACTTGACACAGGCAACACCATTTGAAATACATCCCCCATCATAGAATAAGAGTCACCTCACTGACTTAGCCTGACATTAAACCCCAGAAATACTCTATCATCGTACAAAGAAATCTCAAACAATAATTTACCATCATACAGAAAAAGGAAATTTCTGAGATTGGAATTCTGAAAACACCTGGTTCAACATGAAACAGTGATCACCTCAAAGAATACAGGTGACCCCAAGGGACCCTTCCCTGACAACCCTCCTAGCCATGGCCCAACCACAAAAATTCCCACACTCCCTCCCGCCCTTATGTCTGCCCCAGGCTGCAGTGGAAGGTCGGTCTCAGTCTCCACTGGGCCCCCATCTGCAGGTTTTCACTGAATAAATGTGTGTCGGTGTTGAACTGCCTCTCTTCTCTACTTCCTTCACTGACTTTTATCCTTACAGGGAGATGGTTTCTATTTCCTGCCATTCTGATTTATTTCTGAAGTGTAATTCAGACTTGGTTGTCATTTGATTTTTCTTCTAGTGTAATGCATCTCTATGCTGGTTTTTATTTTTAATTTTTGCTTCATGAAATATTTCATTGTGTATGCTTTGTAGTGCAGGCTTTCTTTCTTGTTATGAATTCTTATAGCATCTGTTTATTATGGAAGGTTTTACCAGGTGAATCTCTGAATCAGTTTGCATACAGAGGTGAATAAGACATAGAACCAAATAACAGAAAAATATAATCCAGTGAAGATACAGATGATTTTTTAACGTAACAAACATGTTAATTTGAAACTTACATATGTTTAAAGCTAAGTGTTTTTAACTGTATGGAATCAACATAAACAATTGTTTAAAAGTTGGGCCAATGGAAGATTCTTTTTTTTTCCAGAGAGGGGTATTTTACCATTGATATCATTTAGAATTGGCAGAACATGGTGATTGTGTTAGTCAGCTTTCCATTACTGAAATAATTCCTGATACAATCACTTACTTTGATTCAAACTTTTGAAGTTTTAGTCCATGATTGGTTAAACATATTACTTTTAGGCTTCTGGTATGGAGGCAGCATGGTGCAAATGCAGGGCAGAGATAAATTGCTCATCTCATGGCTAAGAAGTAATACAGGAAGAAGAGCCTGGGTTCCACTATCCTCCTTGAGGGCATATTTCCAATGACCTGGAAAAGTCCCACTAAGCTTTTCCTCTGGGGGTTCATCACCACACAGTAGGAACACACTGGAATCCAAGTCTTTAACACATGGGACTTTGGGGGAAAGTTCAGGTCCAAACTTGAGCAGTGATGAAAAGAAATCAGTATTTTATTTGGCTTAGCGCACCCTCTGATTTGGGTCTAAAAGAAAAGGGTCAACGTTTGGAATTAGTAATTTGAAATGTGCCTTCCTTCCTGTATTCTATGCTTTCATTCGCTCATGCAACAAGTTTGTATTGGCCTATGCTGTATGCATTAGGCACTGGGAGTAAAATGGTGACTAAGATATGGAACCAAACCCCAAGAGATTTACAATGTAGTGGGACCTACAGATAAGCAATAGGGGAAAATATGGGAATTGAGTGCAAAGGACACCTAACTTGGTCAGGAACTATTCCCCAGAGTGTATGGCAGTGAAGCTGAGGCTCAGTTGTCTCCATGTTGAGCACCACACCCGGGCTGACACTGCTGACATCAGTCACTTCCCCTACTTTCTGCCTTTACCAGGATCTCATTTGGGCTCCCGAACAACACCTTCCTGATTTTTCCTATATGGCCTAGCACCTTGTCCCTCTTCATCATATTTTAGACTTCTGACATTCACTCTCTGGCCTTTCCTTTCATTCTCTGCTTACAATCAGGGTGCTCAGAATATATTTTCTCAGTTCTGGCAGCACCAGGGTTGTATCCCTTCCCATTATTTCTCTTCCCATTGTGACCAGGAAGAACCTCCGGATTGAGCCCAGACCAGTGTTCCCCAAGTGGTCAGAGCAGACATCAGAATTTCATGTTGTTAGTATATATTTTATCTAATATTTGTGTATTTGTTCTCAAGATATTGTTATATTGCACCCTAGAAAATGGATACACTTCCCAAAAGAATGGGGATTATAAAAATCCTTGTAGTATTTAAGTGTTATATTTTTACCTAGTTTATTAAGATGTCTTATTCTTAGTATGGAAAAAATAGAGGAGAAAATAGGCATTAGACATGATCCTTTTTGCAAAGCTGTGACATATGGTTCATAATTACAGAAATGGTTTGTACCACAATCATAAACATTTCCAATGTGCTTTCAGAGATGCATCTGGCTGTGGCTGAGGATTGAAGACAGCGTTTGTGTTCTTGTCTTCCAACTTTTTATTTACTACCTCCTCAGAATTCCATGCAGAAGTTTATAGTGACTCCTTTCATCTTCTCCCTATATATTTCATCAAACTTTTCATTCTGGGCCACAGTGAAGTGGTTTTTCCAATCCCCCACAGTTCCTAGAAGATGGAAACCAGATAGGAGTTGTCATTCTCTTATGGACAGACTGAGTGGACCCAAGTTAATGAGTGGAGCACCCACATTAGGCTTGGCTGTCAGTAGCCTGACTCACCCAGTTACCCCTCAATGAACTCCGTTCCCTCTGCAGCTACCTGCTATGGGAAGCAGCCCTCTGAGGCTCAGTGCAGGAGGATGGGCTTCTAAATCTAATCATGACTGGTGCCAAAAGCTGGTGACCCAGAATGACCCAGCCCACCTACAGTAGAGTCACACAGTGGCACTACAGAGTCATAAAAACAAATGCACTATGGAAATACACCACATGGAGAAATCTCTAGATGTTATATGACCAAAGGCCCCAGACATAAAAATGTGTACTGTGTGATTCCATATGTATGACATCAAGAATAAGTAAAACCAATCTACAGGATAGAGATTAGAATAGCACTTGTCTCTGCAGGTACATATTGATAAAAACAGGATATGAGAGGGTCCCTTCTGGAGTTATGAAAATGATATCTTGATTGGGGTGCTGGTTGTATGGCTACATATATTTAAAAAGTATGTTAAACTGTATGCTTAAGATCTGAGCATTTTTGTATTTAGATTATATATCAACATAAAAGAATTTGAAAATAGTTAGAAGGAGATACTATTTTTCACTAAGCAGTGATTAAAATAATTTCATATTAGAAAATGTTCTTTGTTCCACCAATGTCTCTTCTGAAAAATTATGTGACAGAAAAGTATCAGGAAATAACGACTATGCCCAAAAATTTTCATTGTAACATTATTCATAAAGATGAAAACTGAAGGCAATGATAACTTCCCTATCACTAGAAAAACAGATGGGTGAATTATGAATGTTTATTATGCCACTTTGATATTACAGAGGACTTCTAAAAGCAGTGAGGGGCTTGGATCTATATGCGTTTCCCTGAAGAGATGTTTCATATTCTGGTGGGCAAATTTGTATAGGATAACTACATATGGTATACATATCTCTGTGTTTGTATGAGACAAAAGGAAGAGTGTGTATAGAAAGGTAGATATGTAAGGGCCTAAAGAAGGGCTATTTGCAAAATCACCATCAGCTATTTGAAAAGAAATGGAATCATTTGATTTGTTTTAGAAGCATTGAGTACTCTTTTAGATGGAAAGGGCAATGAAATAATTTCAGTAGAAACTATAATGTAAGTTAAAGTTACAATGGGCAGAGAGAGAGGAAATGGGTCATGACAGAAGATATACCTAATGTAGACAGTAGCTGAGCCTTTTAAGTGGTGGATTCATAGAGCAAAGAGTTGTGACCTCCTGCTGCTTAAGTCCCAGATCATTAGGTAGGTCCAGGAGTCTCTGTGAATTCTGGATCAATAGTTGCTCCTGCCTTTATTCATTTACAAGGTTGCATTTCCTTTGCTATTCACAGAGCTTTGTCTACTACAACAGGTTCAAGTTCCTAGCCTTATTAGAACCAGGTATCATGAATAGTCAGTACATGGCTTTGGAATTAGTGAAACCCAGTATCATCTTGGCAATGTTACCAGGCAGGCTCAGCATTTGTGACAAGGCCCCACAAACCTTTTCTCATGAAGGGGGAAATGGACTGGTCCAGGATGGATTTGGGAACTGTAGAACGATTTGTCATGGGATTCTCCTTCATTTTCTCAAATGATGTCTCTTGGACAATTTTATCCAGCACCGTTTCATCCAAGCTCTTTACCATGAACTGTGCCACTTTCTGAATCTCATGTTTTGGGTCCTGTGGTGAGGGTGACATTGAATGGGATGGATGAGTTTCAGAAAGCCGTGATTCTTTCTCAGAAGTACAGCCCTGAACAGCTTCAAGTTTCTCTGTTCCTGGGTCTAAGTGTCTCTTTACTCACCTTCTTTATGTCCTCGTAGAAGAGGAAGAGAACCTGATGTGTGTCTTTCTTCTGCCACCATCCTTTCACATGGTCAAACCAGGAGCCCCAACCCACTGTAACAGACACAAAGAGCAGCCTACATAGAAATGGCACAGAACCTTCTGAGGGTCAGGGTTTTTGTTGATTTGAAGTGTAAATGGGACAGACTCTGCATCAGATACCTCCTAAGAGTCCCGATCTGTTTGATTTTGATGGTCATGTGGACTGGGTCGGGCTTGGGGTTATTTGTCCAAACATGCTACCCAAAGTGTCTTCCTGTTGAGGATGCACAAACATGGTACCCTCACTGAGATCGCAATCCCTCTGGAATGAGGTTGCCTCAACAGAACCTGTGGCCCAGAACACCGACTTTCTAATCAGGTGGGAGATATTTACTGAGGGCTGTGGGTCTATAGTGGAAAAGCAGCCAAGCTGCTCTGCCTGGTCCCCATCCAGGGCAGGACTTACCTAAAGAGGCAAAGTTGTAGAGAATCAAATGTCATGTCTGATTCTCTTGAATCCGTCTCACTAGAATGGGGATACAGGTACACGAAGCATTTTCTTTTACCTTTTCCATCAATGAAGGTTTCAAAATACTCTTCCCAGGTTCCAGGGTCAGGTAGCACTTGATTCATCCTTTGGAAATGGTAGTAGGAAACCATACAGTCTTTGGCATTTCAAGCTACATAAAGGAACTTTAGGGTAAGGAGACAGATGGGTGAAAAATGGTATAGAAATGGATTTTCACAAAGTCCACCTGGGTTGAGTCTTCCTGAGGCTGTCTACACACACCTGTTTAGCACTTCGGAGCTGGCAGTGTGGCTTTGTAATCTCTCACCACTCTCCGTGTATCTTTGCCAATTATACTCTGTTTTCAACCTGGTCCTATTAAGACTTTAATTAGCTAACCTGATCCCCACTGGTGGCAGGGGGCTAAATCCTCCTTTAGAAAGGATGACCTGTCGTGTGACTAAAAAATGCCACATGCATGTGGATGAGCCTCTGACAAACTCATCTTGGTTTCCTGGTGAAACAGGATAGCTTCGTGGTTAGGGTCTGGACTGTGGAACAAGAAAAGAGTTACTGTCTTCCTTCTGGCCTCTCCAATTTATTATTTCTATCTCTAGTCGCTTCAGCTCTGCCCTTACAAAGCACCCCTTTATGTGTCACTTTGACCTCAAATTCAAACCTTCCTCTTCACAATTTTTCATTTAACCAACTTTTGTCTCATTATTATAAAATGAGAGAGGTAGGTAAATTCACATTGATTGTATCAGCCCCAAAGTGCCCTCTCAACTATCCACCCAGGACCCATGAACAGTTATTTCAGTGCTTGCTGATTTTCACCGTAAAACAGTGGTTCATAATCAGGGATGATATTTTCCACCAGAGACATTTATCAATCACCAGAGACATTTTTAGTTGTGACACTGGGACAGTGATGCTGGCATCTAGTGAGTAAAGGTCAGGAATGCTGAACAATACTCTACCATACACAGGAGACAAAACTAAGATTTCATGTCACGCCAATCAGAATGGCAGCTATTATGAAGACAAACAACAATAAGTGTTGGTGAGGATGTGGGGGAAAAGGCACACTCATACACTGCTGGTGGGACTGCAAATTGGTATAGCCAATAAGGAAAGCAGTATGGAGATTCCTTGGAAATCTGGGAATGAAACCACCATTTGACCTAACTATTCCTCTCCTTAGTCTATACCCAAAGGACTTAAAAACAGCATATTACAGGGACATAGCCACATCAATGTTTATAGCAGCACAACTCACAGTAGCTAAATTGTGGAACCAACCTAGATGCCCTTCAGTAGTTGAATGGATGAAAAAAATGTGGCACTTATACACCATGGAATTTTCTCAGCAATAAAAGAGAATAAAATCATGGCATTTGCAGGTCAGTGGATAGAGTTGGAGGAGATAATGTTAAATCCCAAAAAAAACAAATGCTGAATGTTTTCTCTGATATAAGGAGGCTGACTCATAGTGGGGTAGGGAGGGGGAGCATAGGAGGAATAGGCAAACTCAAGATAGGGCAGAGGGGTGGGAGGGAAAGGGAGGGTGCATGGAGTTAGAAATGATGGTGAAATGTGATGGTCATCATTATCCAAAGTGCAGGTATGAAGACAAAAATTGGTTTGAACATACTTTGTATACAACCAAAGATATCTAAAATCGTGCTCTATATGTGTAATATGAATTGTAGTGCATTCTGCTGTCATATATAAATTTTTAAAATTAATAAAAAATACATAGGAGAGATCTTCTGCTTCTACCCACATGAAAGAATTATCTGGCTCAAAATATCAGTAGTGCTTTATTTATTCATATTAAACTATCTTTTATGTTCTCTATTCTGATACTTGGACATTTTGGAACCTTTCTGTTTTTAGAGGGAGTATCCTTTCTAGGAGTAGCTCATTCCTAGGTCCAGTAAATATACAGCCAACCAATCCAGAGCCCACAGTTTCACCTCCTCCTTTATGAAGCTCCCATACTCTGAGCCACTGTCCACCTGCCCACTCAACACAGGGCAGGTACCAGACAATCAGACGCAGTCCTATGCCCCAGAGTCTGCTGAAATTGTTCAAACCACCCAGCTCGAAGCCTGCCTACCTTGCATCTCCTGTCCCCATCCTGCAGAAACCACAATAATGGCTCTTGTACATATTTTTATCTCATCTTTCTGCATCCTGACTGACCTGGTGCTTCCCTATATGGCTCTATGTGGCATGCAGTACCTTCTGTTTCTAGGGAACTGTGAGCACAAAACACTCTTCATGACGGTCATTTCTGTGTCTGCATTACTTACCACATCACTTTGAACAAATCCCATTTGTCTTTTAAGCAAAAACAAAACAAAATTATAAAACAAGGGCTGAGATTGAGAAGCCCTGCTTTCCAAGTTGGTTACTCTGCCACTGTTGTCTAAGTCCTATATCCGTCTTCTCCACCAATGAACACGTTTCTTAAAATATTAAAAAAAGAAACACCTGAATTATTAAGCTTTTAAACCTCAGTTGTCTTTCACTTCACTGTTTCTTGCCAGCTTGTGAATCTCTTCTCATATTTCTGACCTCTAGTCACAAGACTTCATCCCCTCTCCAAGTTCATGAATTTGGTATTCATCGGTATTTATACTGCATATTAGCCTATTTGGGGGTTTTAAATTTCAATAACTGACATATATTTCTTTAATAGTTCTGTTTCTAATTATATGTTATTCCTGTATTTTAATTTTGATTCAATCTTTCATTTCTTTATACAACCTATTCTTCCTTCCTTCCTCCTTCCCTTTTTTCTTCTTTCTTTGTCTCTCTCTCTTTTTTTCTTTCCAGTGCTGTAAATGAAACCAGAACTTTGTATGCTAGGAAAACACCCTAGTACTTCCCAGACCTCTTCTTTTATTTCTATAGGTGATAAATTGTTAAGTAAAGTTCTTGAGGTCTAACTCTGCTGCTTGTTATCTGTCTGTCTGTCTATCTATCTATCTATCACCTCTATCTCAATCTCAGTATCTTGGCTAATTCTGTGTTTTGTAATGTGGGATGGTGAGCTCAGGTGGGTATCTTGTGGGGCCTGGGCAGAAACTGTATTCTTCCAGACCATGTGCCTGCCAGGGATCCTGGGAACACTGACAGTTACTATATGCCGATTTGACTTATTGTATTTTCTTGAACAGCATGAGGAAGGCCAATTTGAACCCCAAGTTTTGAGAGAGGAGGACAGTGGGCACACATTCTCAGGGGAGCTAAGAGCAGGCTCAAGACAGGCTCCCTGGGTTCTCCTTCACCGTCTCCACCCACCATTGAGGATTCGACCTTTCAGTATCCCAGTTATATTCCTTATTCCTCTGGTTCCTGATATCCTTGGCTTTGGCCTTGTGCATTTGCAGCCATCAAAATTTAAGTTGCTGGATTATCCAGGTCACCAAATTTCCCCAGACAGATCCAGGCCTAATTTACTTCTCTGAGTTTTATTTCCCTCTTCATTTTTAGAACTTAGGGACTTTCCTTACTTTTAAACCCATCTCAGTTGTGCATTTAAAAAGGGAATTCTGCTATGTCCTGCAGCATTCATGGGTGGTATACAAATGTTTTTGTATACAAAACATCATCCTGGAAACAGAAGTTCTCACTCCTCACCCAGGTTTTCCAAAAGGAAGCCATGTCATTTGATGTGAGTCTGCCCCCTGCACTCCTGTCATCCTGAGATTGCCCTCTTAGTCATTCCCATCTGTTTCCACTGCTGAGAAAGCAGTTCCCCGTATTCAGTCTGTGCTCTTGCCTCCCCTTGGTACACAGTTCTCATCTTTTGCAGATCAGAAGACATGTTTTACTGCCCTATGCGGTGACAGAAATTCAACACGCACTGATGTCCATGATAAATAAAGTCCCAGAATGAGTAAAACAAGGAGCGCAGGGCTGTGGCCAAGGGCCTCCTCAAGAGCACTCATGGCTCCCTCTGTTCATCAACTTTCCCTTTTGAACAATCTGCAAGGCTTTTTATTATTCCCCTTTCCCTCTCCCCATGGCCCAGCCTGTGGCCCCTGTTCTCACTCTTCCCTTCACAGCAATCCTTGCTCTTCAGAGCAGTGGATCCTCATGCCTCCCCATGTCTATTCTCTGTAGAAATTCAGTACAGCTTCTGCCTCCAGGTCTCTTGGAAACTATCCACGGGAGTGCCCTTGTGGAAACTGTCCGCGGGAGTGCCCTTGTGGAAACTGTCCACTGAACATAGAACCTTGCATTTTCCCTTACTGTTGAGAAGCTGCCAACCCTTCAGAAGTAGAGGAGAGGTAAAGATGTGGAGGAGGAAGTTCTGACCTGGGGTCCGGAGGCCTCACTCTGGGTGGGCTTCCTCTCCTCCTGCCACCAGGTGGCTGAACTTATCCTACCTTGCAGTTGTTTTCCCAGAACGATGATGGCAACAACTGAGTAGGAAGGTGAGTCCTTAGTATCCGTGGAGCAGGCATCACATTGGCTTTTTCCACACCTTTAAAATAATTCAAGAGGATACATCTGTATGGTGTAAGCACAGTGAGGGGACCTTGTGTCTCAGGCTCTGTCCAGAATGTTTCATTATGCACTTATCTCTCTGTTGGTTTCTTGGCTTTCTTTTGGGATTTCATAGTCATTTACTGATATTACTTTCATTTTGAAGAATGACAACATGATGGCTATAAGGGAGCTTCAACTTAAGCTACTTCATTACTTCAAAGATAAGGAGATGGACCATTGTATCGTGTTGAGATGGAGCCCACCAGGACCAGAGAGCAGGGCTCTCACCTTCCAGCCAGCTAGAGCCAACCATATGTGACTGGCCTATGCCAATCACTTTTTCCAACTCTAAAACCATAGACATTTCCTGGCATGTAAGTCATGAATTCTACTCTTTCGTTTATACCATTATTGGGTACTTGCTGTATGCGATATTGTGTTGAACTGAGGTTATGGGGAAAAGACAACAAATAAAGCAAACGTCTTCTTTCTAAGGAGTGTCAACTTTAGTGTAGCAATCAGAGGCTCAGGTAAATTTCCATGGAGAGCCAAAGGAGTCAGTGCTGAAAATCAAAATTGCTCCAAAGATCTGGAGTGAATCGATGTGCTTAGGTGACACAGTTGAACTTGGACCACTTGTATATGATGGGTGAAGATCCCTCTGCATGAAGGGTCAAGAATGCTGATTGCTGAGGGAGGGTATTTATAAAATAAAGAAATAAGAAATGACATAAAATAACATGTCACTTTAAATGTGCAGCAGGGAGCTACACTTAGAAGTGGCTTCCACACAAACTCCCATCTTGCTGGCTGGTGTGAGTGCTGGCAGGGGGTCAGGTCTCTGTTCTAAGCCTGTAATCAAAGTGCCCTCAGCTGACTGAGGAGCTAGGCCTCTTCTCTCAGTGCCTGTTTTTCAAGGCTGGGCCTCATCGGGAAGGAAACTGTGGAGAAGAGGCCTCTCTGTGCCTCTTGTCCTTTGTTCTGGGCACACCTGTAAACTCTATTTTGCCTTCTAAAAAGTGTGGTGCTGGGAGTGTTGTTCTGGATGCCAACTTCCCTCCACCCTGTCAACCAGGCTCCTGGGCAGTCTTTAAGTGTTATGGGAATGACTGTTCTACTGGCCCTGAGGAGGAGGGAGTCTCTCTGCTAGATCCCAGAAAAGAGCATGAGAACTGAGCCCTTCAACAGGGAGGGCCGGGTCTGGAGCTGACATCCGTGTGTGGACACCTTGAAGCATGCAGACCTAGTGCTTTCAAATCACGGCTGCTTTTGAGCCACTCCCATTGAGGAAGAGTTCTTCTTGGAAGCTTGGCATGATCTCTCATCTCCACAGCTCTTCACATTTTCTCCCCAAACTTTCACTTTAGCATTAGCATTTACACTAACATTCTGATCATCTCAACTTTATTTATGGGAATCTCCAATGAGGTTTTAAGAAATTGGTATCACAGTTTCACATAACAACCATCTTAACCTTTTTGTGTGTGTGCCTTGGACTGAACCCAGGACTCGGGCATGCTAAGCACATATTCTACCACTAAGCTATACTCCAAGCCCCATCTACACCATTTCTAAGTATACATTTCAGCGACTTTAAGTATGTTTGCATTGTTGTATGACTATGTATTTCCTGAACTTTTTTATTTTCCCAAACTGAATCTCTGTGCCCTTTCACACTAACTCCACAATTCTTCTCCAAGTCTCTGGCAACCACAATTCTGATTTCGGTCTCTTTGTATTTGACTACTTTAAGTATTCATATAAGTGGAATCACAGTATTTGCTCTTTTTCATTTGGCTTATTTCACTTAACACGTCTTCAGTGTTCTTCATGTTACAGCATACGTCAGAATTGTGTTTCGTCGTATGTATATACTACATTTTCTTTGTGCTTGCTTCTCTTGTTATTGTGACTCATGCTGCTATAAACTCTGTTTGAGTCCCTGTTTTCAATTCTTTTGGATATCTGCCTAAAAGTGACATTGCTGGATCATGCGGTACCAACATTTTTTTCTTTAAATAAGAGAGCATTCTGGTATTAAAAAGAAAATTGGAAAGCCACTTTTGGAGGCCATTAAATTCATACTTCTCAGTAAGGATTTTCTAACTTGCCTTGCCTTTCCTCAGCTCCTTCCTGGTCTCCTGCTCTAACTCTGCCCGTCTGTCCACATGGGTCCCCCTGCTCCAGGCTCCCTGTGTAGAGGACATGAGTCTTCCCTCCTGCTTTCATCCCTATTGAGGCCATGGAACCCATTTTCATCTAACTGGCAGGGAGCAGGGGACCCACGGAGTCAGTCATTTTTGGCCCTCATCATCTGCACTGAGGTCCTAGCCCTGGGATTTGAGCCATACATATATCCTGTGTCTTTATGAGAGAAGTAGTTCAGCTTGCGTTGTGGAAATAGCCCCAGGGGGTACAACGTTAAGTAGCTAATAGTTAAATAGTTCTTGCCTTCAAGGAGCTTGGGGTCTGGCAGAAGAGAGAGGCAAGAGTCAACAAGGACAGTGACAGCTGATCATTCTGGTCCCTCCAGGAGTGCAGTTTGGCCATGCTCCCCTCATTCTGCCCAGAGCACTTCGTGCTCACCTCTGACTCACCCACTGATTGTGGTGTACGTATTGTCTGCATTTTTCTCTTCCATGGAACCATGACTTATTGAGGGCCAGTGGATGCAAGATGTCTGATGAGCAGTCCGGGGCCTGTAGTGAGTGTGGAACTGAGTGGGCTACTCCTAGATTTCACCTATATGTAGTTCACACACCCACATGCGTGCACATTTTCTCAGTCTTTCCAAATGTATTCCTGTTGGACTCTATGCTTTTGGTGTGGAATGTCTTTGTACCTGGGATTTGGTCAGAAGGTGCAAGGGCCCTAGGAAGGAGATGGACTAGCTTGTTCATGGCCCAGTGGTGCCCATCCACTCCAGAGGTTTTGACCCTGGACTCACGTGCATGAGTCGGTGTCATCCACTACCCTCCTCCTCTAGGGGCACACCTCACCTCTGTGGGCAGAGACTGTCTATCCTGGAATAACCACGGCATGGATGAGTCTCCACTGAGTACCCCTCTGTCAGTGGCTGGGAAGAAAGAAAACCTGAGACTGTTTGTTCCTCCTTGGACTCAGGGCACCTTGATTCATAAAGAACCGTCTTGGCTTCCATATGACATGCCAAACTGGGGACTGGTTACCCGGCTTCTTCAAAATCCTACAGCTGCTGGGATGACCTGAGGGAGGCTCTGTCTTGTTTTTTTCTGACTTAGTGATGGGACATTGTGCTCCTCACTGGCAAGAAACCTCATTAGAAATCTTGCTCAGGATTTTCTCTCTTTTTAATCTCCCAATTGTCAGAGATTAAACAATGTTGACGGGGGGCAGGATGTAGAAACAATATAAAAAATTGGGCTTGGTTGGTCCAAGGACCAAATGGCACCCTGGGGCAAGTGATTTATCCTGGAGAGGTAGCTGTCAACAATACTTTACCATGAGATACCTTGACAGGCACTGTTTCAAGCTTTTTACATATATTAACTCACTTAGTCCTCACAACTAATTGAGGTAGGTGCTATTCTGTGGCTATTTTGTAGCTGAGTAAATTATAGAGAAAGGTTAAATAACTTGCTAAAAGTCATGGGATAAGTGACATAGCCAGGATTTGAACCCCAGTTGTCTAGATTTACCCTGCTGTGGAGTCATAATCAGAGACAAAGAAAAATGGAAGATCTTGATGGCACATGGAATGAATCCCAGTTAGGCAAACAGAGGTTAGCCTGTGTATGGAGTTGGCACTCCACAGATAATTAAGAGATGGAGAACATCAGGCATTGAATTGCAAAGCCAGTGTCACCTACATAGGAACTTAGATCCAGAAGGACCTCAAGGGTATCTTGGCTTGCAGATACACCTGGACAAGGTTACAAGTTCTTATGCATATCAATCAGACCAGAAACTTCATTTCTTAAGGCAGTGGAAAGGTTTATCAGACCACCATCAACAGTTTTCTAAGAACTCCAGATCTCCATGCTAGAGTTACACTGCTTCATTTTCATAGCTTTATTTATTTGTGTTCCCAAGTTTCTATTACATGGATCTCTGTAATGCTCAGCTTTGGGAAGTGTCTGTCTCTGTCTCTGTCTCTGTCTCTGTCTCTCTCTCTCTCTGTGTGTGTGTGTGTGTGTGTGTGTGTCTGTGTGTGTATCTGTGAACTCTCTGGAACTCACCAGAGGGACTCACCGGAGGGCTGGGGAGGCCGAGCCCACTCAATGAAAGGGTGGCGGTGTTGGATGATGGCTCGCTGGCACTTCTCCACATCTGCATCCTGTTCAATCATGTCCACAATTTTCTGAATCCACGTTGTCCCTGAGAGTCAGAAGAGAAAGGCAAGAAGCAGAAAACGTTTAGATAATCTTCTTGAAGCTGCTGAGGGAAAGGATGAAGGGACATGGAGTCTGTTCTTGGCTTCAACCTCCTCTGGGTCCAGGATCCTGTTTGCCATGAGAGATGGACGTCCATGCGGGACAGACTTTGGGTCTCTACTTGGCGTGGAGCAGCAAAGGAAAAGCTCACAAACACCCAAGAGCAGGGCATGGCGGAGCGCAGCAGGTGGGGCCTCCAGCACTGATATGCTGCAGCCCCTTCCGAGAATCCAGGGATGCCAGGCATCCAAGCCTAAGCCCCCTCCTAGAACAGCAAGGAGCGCGACTTCTGTCCTGGGGCATACTGACTTAGCAGGGTGAGGTCTCTGCTGTTGCCCTACCCTACAATCACCTGCTTTAGGGTAAGTACAGATGAGAAGATCGTCCGGTTGGCCTCAAAGTTCTGGATCTGGCTCCAGTTGTCTACAGTGGTACTCTGCAGGGGGATCCCTGCCACCTCTTTCAGTTGTGACTGTTTCTTCAAATTCGAGGTTGGGGCCATAGTATCTTGCGGTGGAGAGTCCTTATGGGAAAAGAAAATAGCTTTCTTTAAAAAAAACTGGTGGTGGGGCTGGAGATGTGGCTCAAGCGGTATCCCGCTCGCCTGGCATGCGTGCAGCCCGGGTTCGATCCTCAGCACCACATACAAGGATGTTGTGCCTGCTGAAAACTAAAAAATAAAAGATTAAAATTCTCTCTCTCTCTCTTTAAAAAAACTGGTGGTAAAATACACATAACATGAAATTGAGCATTTTAACCATTTTTAATTGTATAATTCAGTAGCATTAATTACTTTCACATTGTTGTGCACTCATCACTACTACCCACCTCTTGAACATTTTCTTTTTCTTAAATGGAAACACTGTACTCATTCATCACTAACTCCTCATTCTCCATTCTTCAGCCACTGAAAACCACCATTCTTTGTTCTGTTTCCACAAACACTACTTGTTTTACTTAAGTAAAATCATATAGTATTTGCCTTTTTGTGAGTGGCCTGTTTAACTTAGCTTAATAGTTTTATGATTAACCCATGTTGTGTAATGTTGCAGGACTTTCTTCCTTTTTGAAGCTGAATGATATTCTTTGCTCTTGTGCTGTATTTGATTATCATTAATTCATCTATGGAAGCTTGGGTTGTTTCTACCTTTTGATTATTGTGATTGATGCTGCTATGAAGATGGGTATATAAATATCTCTTTGAGTTCCCATTATTCATACTTTGGGGTAAATACATAGAAATGTAATTCCCCCAATTAAACATTATATGTTTAATTTTGGGAAAAACCTATTGCACCATGTTCCACAGTGGCTATATCATTTCACGTTCTCACATGCAGTACACAGGCTCCAATTTCTCTATATTATCACCAACACAAGATGTTTTCTGGGTTTTTAAAAATAGCTGTCCTGATGAGGATGAGGTTTTATTTCATTGTGGTTTTGATTTGCATATCCCTAATGACTAATGACGTTGTACGTATTCTCATGAGCTAAGTGTTTATTTCTTTGTAGAAATGTATTTTCAAAGTCTTTGTTCATCTTTGCATTTGTTGTTGTTATTTTGAAAAAAGTTGCATTAAAAATAAGGCTTTTAAAAGCACAAAAGGAGGAAGAAAGAAGTAGTGGGCCACTGTTACTCTTGGGATTTCAGGAGATATTTATTAATACTACTATTAATGAGATGATAATTGTCAAAACCCAGCACGTATCAAACACTTTGATTTGTCATGTGTTAGGCTAAATGCCTGTATAAATTAGTTCTCAGTTCTTGCATAATGTGAGTGACAGAACTTTGGAGATTAAAGGGTCCTCACATAAAATGTAATAGTAAATGATTGTTGGAAATTCAATAACAGAAGCTGGTTCCATGATTCCATAGAGTGGGTGGGGGAACTGGCAGCCCAGCTTGGCCAAACCTAGCTTTCAAATGGCCTTGCCCTCCCAGAGAGAGAAACCCCATAGCACAGTTTACATCACGAAATGAAAGACAATTGGACAGTGTGTGCCTCTCAGTAGAAGACACATGACCTATGAAGTGGTCCTACCACATACATGGAACCCAAATCAGTAAGCAAATATCGGTTTAAAGGAAATTCATATTAAAATATATCACGACAATGAAATGAAAATGTAAGTCAATATATAAGACCAATAATCAATAAATGGAATTGCTTCAGATTTAAAAAAACTTCTGCACAACAGAGGAAACAATTAAGAACACAAAGAGAGGAGAAAATCTTTGCTAGCTACTCTTCCAACAGGAGTTTATTATGCAGAATATAGGTAGAACTCAAAAAACACCAAAACCCAAATCAAACAACCCAATCAATAGACAAATAATTAATTAAAAGATATTTTTCAAAAGAAGAAATGCAAATGGACAAAAACTATATGAAAATAATGTTCAATATCCTTAGTATTTAAGGAAATGCAAATCAAAACTACAGTCCAATTAGAATGATAATCATCAAAAATGTAAATAATAATGCATGCTGTTGAGGTTGTGAGGAAAAAAGTATAGTTATATATTGTAGACGGGACTGTGAATGAGTACAACCACTTTGGAAATCAGTATGGAGAATTCTCAAAAGGCTGGGAATGGACTCACTCTATGACCAAGCTACTCTATTTAAAATAAGTAAGATCAGCATGTTATAGCAATACCTCCATACAAATGTGTATAGCAGCACACTTTACAAGCCAAGTTATGGAACCAGTCAGGTACCTGTCAATAGATGAATGGATAAAGAAAAAGTGATCTATCTATCTATCCATCCATCTGTCTATTCACACACACACACACACACACACACACACACACACACACATAAATACAATTGAGTTTTACTTAACCATAAATGAAAATGACATTATATCATTTGCTGGTAAATGGGTAGAACTGGAGAACATCTAGCTGAGGGGAAAAAGCCAGACTCAGAAAGTTAAGGATCAAAAATTCTCTCTTACATGTAAAATATATAGAAAAATAAGCAATTAAAGAAGGGAGAATCTCATGAAAATAGAAGGGAGTACAGTGGAATAGAGGAAGGAAAGTTAGGAAAGGGGAGGAGGGATGGGAAAGGGGAGTAACAGCAGAATAAAATTGATCCAACCATGTCATGTGCACATATGAATCTATCAAAATGAATCTCACTTTTATGTATAATTCTAATGCACCAATTAAAATAAATTAATTAAAAATGTAAACCACATGAAAGTCTACAGGACAATAATAAACTTACTTCAAATAAATGACAAGACAGTTGAAAAAAATAAAGAGGAGTCAGTATATTTTTTAAAATCACCTAAAAATACATATTAAAGAAAAGACATGCACAGGAATGTTCACTTAGGTGATTAGATTTTGAAGAAACTAAAGAAGGGAGCAGAGGATGTAGTTCAGTGGTATAACACTTGTCTAGTTTGCAGGAGACCCCAGGTTTAACCTCCAACACTGCACAAGAGGAAAACAATAATAAAAAAGGAAATAAAATAGAACTTTAAAAAAGAAAGTGATTATCTTAAGTGTCAAGACAGTGGCTACTTCTAAAAAGTTAGAGGACAGAGAAAATGGGGGCTTCTTTTTAAGTTGGCAGGTTTTTAGAATATACTGTCCTGGGTGCCAGATACAAGGATGTTGGCTTTATCGTCATGTATTAAACTGTGCATTACTGTATTAGAATAGAAATCTAGATAGTGTCATGGGAAGAGACTGGCACATCAGACAGAGAAGCAGGTGAGGGCTGCATTAGTCAGCTTCTGTTTTTATTATTAACTACCTAAGTTAGGTTACTTATAAAGAGGTTTGTTTAGCTTACAGCTCTGGAGGCTGAAGTCCAAACAACACTGGACAGGCTCTTGCAAAGGTCCACTTGGGTGTAACATATCATAGGGGAAGTAGGTGTGTATTTCCTTGTGTGGTCTCTCTACCTCTCTGAAATTTGATTGGGGGGACTCCATCCTACAACCCTGAACTAATCTGATTACTTCGCAAAGGCCCTGCCTCTAAACACTATAGTAAGATAAAGTTTCCACCTTTTTAATATTATACATCATAGTGTGGAGACCAAACTCCTGCATGAGTTGGGGGTGAAGGTGAGGATTAGGGGACACACCACATTCAAACTTTATCAAAGGATCAGAGGAACAAGGGAGCAAGGTTTCTTCATGTTAAATAATTTCTAGAGCTTAGAGCTTTAGGGTGGGGAGTGTATAGAAGTGAGCATGGATGATGTTACCAGGGCCTTTCAGGTATGCTTTTATTCTAAGGGCAATAAGAGGTCACCAAATAGGGGGAAGCTGGAGACTGCCCAAGGTGACATGTTGCACTTTAGAAAGGTCACACTGGGTGGGGGACTGGGAGGACTGGACTGGAGCCCAGTGGGACAGTTCTGCAGCAATTAAGATGGAGTTGGTGATCATATCTTTGCTGAGTACTGTGGCAGAGGGGACAAGAAGAAGTCAGCAGACTTAAGAGACCTTTGGGAGGTAGAATCAATGTCCCTTAATGATTAAATGTGAGGGGAAGGGGCGGCGGGGGAAAGTCAAGCTTGTGAACAGATTTCTGATTTGGGTAGCTGGGGAGTCAGAGAATTTTTTGCGAGTGGGAGCCCTGGAGGGGAGCAGTTTTTGCACGGCTAAGTTCAGTTTGAGGGGGAATCTGAGCTGCCTGTGGGTCCTCTGTATCTGGCAGGTGTGAAGGTGGGTCCAGAGCTCTGGTCTGGTCAACACATTGTCCAACCCTGCTGAGAAAACCGTGAGTGAGGCAGGTGCTGAGGGCTGAGGTGTGCGAGGAGAGCGTGGGAGTCGAGAGGCACTTAGTTCTTAACTGCATTTGACTTATGAATTATGACTTTATATGATGAAATGGCCGTATGCATTCAGTAGGAATCTTACTTTGAATTTCGAATGTGAATAATTTCCCAGGATTACAGTGTGTGGTAAAATCCTCTCCTGATGCTGGACAATGGCAAAGAGCCACAAGTCCCAGCCACCCCATGATCACAGGAGGAATCAGCTACACTCCACAGTGTGCTGTGTGGCTGAGCTAGGATGGGTGGGAGGTAGGTTCTATCAATGCATTTTCATCTATCACATTTTCAATTTATGATAGACTTATCAAGATATAACCCCATCATAAGTCAGCATCTGTGTATGGAAGGTACCTGGAGCTCAACAGGCCACAGTATGCAGGGTGCTGAGAAAAACAGCTGTCTGGGACTAGGGAAGTTAAAGATGGGGCTGTCTAATGTGCTCTCATCCCCATGGCCCTACTGTGTGGAGGCAGTCACAGGGCGCGGTGGAACCTGACTGAAGCTCAGGAAAGGAGGCTCAGCAGGAGTGTGGAGAGAGCTGGGTAGTGCTGGGGAGCAGAGGGCCGTGCCATGGAAGGGATTCCAGGCCCTTTTCACCTTCCCTCAGATCCTTGCTAGCTGTAGAAGCACTGTTGGAGGAGAGAAGATTTCAGGGAGAAAGTTTAGGGAGTAATCACCTGAATTCTAGATCGAACAGTTTGACTGGTACCTATCACACACACCTTTCATGCCATTGTTTTCAGTTTCCTTAGGACCTGGCTGAGTTAACCTATTTGGTAACACCTACATGGCACAAGATGAAAAAGTACAATGAGGTAAGTACAGCATTTCTTTTGAGCCATATTCTTACCTTCAAGCTCCAGGAGAGTCAGCAGCCTTGAGACCTGAGCAAGGGTCAGTAGGCCCAGGAATCACATTCCAAGGAAAAGGGTGGTGTTCCCTGGCTATGGCAATCACAGAGGCTCAAATTTCCTCTGTGCTGCCGCTGAATGGCCTTCAGCAGGTAGAGGCACTTGGGGAGGCTCTCCTGTTGGTGTGGTACACTGCAGTCATTACTGAAAGAGTCTGGCTGCATAGGAGAAAACCCCGCTGCCACCTGCCCGACAAAGAATCGCCTTTCATTGTTCAGCGTTCACTTAACTGTGGCCTTGACTGCTCTGCAATCAGCTGTCTTGAGCTGAAAACTCAAGGCTGTCTGGAGGAATGTATGGCAGCAAGCACACCCCTCCTTGTTTCCTATGACCTCCCAGTGACTGCACCTGTGGGTGCCCACAGTTCTTCAGCAGAAGCCAGCACTGCATGGCTCTGCTCCTCCCCCCAGGGCTCTCAGACTGGCAGAGGATCCACAATGGGCAGGGCATGGGGTGTACCCAGGCTATGCTTCAGAGAAAACAGTCGCATGGCCTCCAGGTCCTCTCCTTTCTAGGCAGGGTCTGTGTCTGCCTGAGCACCCAGCCTTAGTTAATCATTTAAACTAGCAGCCCAAATTGATTTATCTGACTCTCTCCTCCCGCTTCATTACTGATGATGCCATGATGTGCCAAATCAACAGATCACCAGCCACCCAGTTTTATCATCATTTCCTAACCTGAATCCCCTTCTTTTCCTTTTAGCTAAACATAAAGGGGGCTTAAAACCTGTGTGAAGAGCGGGTTTACAGGATGCTAGTCCATTATCTTCAGTTTTGCTACCTTACCAAGTAAATCTTTTTCCTTGCCCCAATAATTTGTCCTCAAGTCATTGGGCTCTTTTATAAGTGGTGAGTAAATAGACTTGGGTTCATTAATGGGGGAACTGCAAGAGCTACAAATAAGTTCCTGCTCCTTTGGTGATTTCTTTAGCCCAAGGTTCCCTTTCTGAATCTATAAAATGTAGGAAATGGGGCTAGGATTGTGGCTCTGCAGTGGAGCACTCGCTTAGCACGGGCGGGACCCGGGTACGATCCTCAGCACCACATAAAAAATAAAGGCATTCTGTTGTGTCCATCTACACCTAAAAAAAAATGTAGGAAATGGTGATTGCCTCCAATTGTTGTTTTAAGCTTAAAAACAATAATGAAAACATCTTTCCTAGCCCATGCTGCTTACAAATATTGGTTTTCCTTTTCTTTCTCCTTGAACAGTATTCATCAACACCTATATGCAGAAAAGACACAGCAAAAGTCTAGAGTTTATATATGCATTTATTTAACCTTGCCTTATCTTTTAAAAGGCATGCAGTTATGAAGACAGACTATATTTTAGTGACCTAGGCTACCTGGAAAATCAGACTGGCCATGCATTAAATACTCACTGACTGCTACTCTTCCGTCAAGTCCCAACCTTGTTCTGACCTAGTGATTTCTTTCTGGAATTTAAGTGTAACTGAGAGAAGGATTTAGGATTAAAAGAAAGATACACCAAGTCTCAAAGGTGCACGGATTCTCACATCTGTGAGCCATTGCAATGCTGAATGCACTCAGGAATAGTTGTGATTCTTTACAACATGCCCTTGGCACTCATCCTTGTAAAATGAGGGAAACTGTCAAGCACAGGAAAAACTTATGCAGAATTATGTCCTTGTCCCCTGGCTCCACCTCTAGTCCAGCCCCTAGCATAGGCCTCCTATAAATATTTATACCCCACTCCAATAGATTGCTTATTTCCCTCTGGAGATAGCCTGCAGTCTCTTTTGGATGTGTATTCTTTGCTTTACCCCAAAGACACCTCTCTTGAGATTGCCCCCATTCTCCCTTGAATGTGTATCTATTTTCCTAAATAAACCTTTGTCTATAAATTTATTTGGCATGTGCTGAAATTCTTTTCCATTATGTATGCCTCTGGTGCTAAGTAAGGTTCCCCCTCCCCTCTAGAAATCCTCGCACTCTTCCAGAGAATCACCTAGCTGCCTGTCCTGCCAAAGTTTTACATCTTTGACCTTGTACTGACATCAGACATCACTTTTCCTCTCCTTTTCCAAAGGGGATTTTGTTTGTTTAATTGCAATCTATTTTTTTTTCTACTTTCTTCCCAATTCTCTTATTCCAGTGCTGTCAACACTCAACCTCATTTGATTGACTCCAAAGTTCTTAGGGCTAACTCATGATCTTTCTCTGCAGTTCAAATACCTCATGTCCAATTGTGTAGGTGTCTGCAATACCAGAGCCACCTGCATGTATGCCACCCCTCTCTTACCTCATTCCCTTGCCCCATTTCCTTCCAGGTCATGGGGCTGCCATCTTTCACACCTGAAGCATTACCTTGGATTCCTTGACCTATCTAACAATATCTTTTATCATCACATGTTTATTGAGGACAACTGCAAATAAGAAATAAACCATATAAAGAACTCAAAATGCTTAACACCAATAAAACCCCACAAATAACCCAATCACTAAATAGACTAAGGAACTGAACACATACTACACAGAAGAAGAAATATAATCGATCAACAAATATATGAAAAAATATTCAACATCTCTAGCAATTACAGAAATGCAAACCAAAACTACATTGAGATTTCATCTCTCTCCAGTGAGAATGGCAATATCAAGAATATAAGCATCAATAAAGTTGATGAGGATGTGGGAGAAAAGGTAAACATTGCTGGTGGGGCTGCAAATTGGTGTAATTTGGGAAAGCAGTATGGAGATTCCTCAGAAAACTTGGAATGGAACCATCATTTGACCCAGCTATCCCACTCCTTGGTTTATACCCAAAAGACTTAAGATCAGCCTACTACAATGATACAGCCACATCCATGTTTATAGCAGCTCAATTTCCAACAGCTAAACTATTGAACCAACCTAGATGGCCTTCAACAGATGAATGAATAAAGAAACTGTGGTGTATATACAGAATAGAATATTCCTCCATCTTAAAGAACAACAAAATTATAGCATTTGCAGATAAATGGATGGAGCTGGAGAATATTATTCTAAGCAAAATAAGCCAATCCCAAAGAACTAAAAGCCAAATATTTTCTCTGCTATGTGGATGTTAATTCACAATAAGGGAGGAGGCTCTAGGGAAAAATAGAGCTACTTTGGATTAGACAGATAGAAGTGAAAGGAGGGATGGGGTATGGGTGTAGAAATGAAAGTAGAATGAATTGGACATTATTACCCTATGTGCATATATATATGATTGCATGACCAGTGCAAATGTATGTCATGTGCAATCAGAAAAATGAGAAGTTAAACTCCATTTATGTATCATGTGTCAAAATGCATTCTACTGTAATGTATTACTAATTAAAACAAAATTTAAAAATAAAATAAACCCATAGTTTTTAAAATCCCAGAATTTATAGTTTTAAGTACAGCTCTGGTTGCTCCCTCTGCATTCATATCAGTGAACTGGGATATTGCAAAACCTTCTATCAGCTCTCCTTTTCCCCAGTCTCTTTCCTCTGGTCTTTACTGTGTTCATCATATAAATTAGCTCAGTCCAGAGCAGTTACCTCTCATCCTGTATGGCCCAAAGTCATAATTAATTCAAGGTCTTCTTTAATATGACACCATCCATGGCTGAACTTAGTGTTCCCTGGAGACATCTTTTAATTTCCTACCTCTTTGCTTCAGTCCTGTTATTCTCCCTATCCAAAATATTCTTAATCAAATTTTATAGAGTCAAATGTATCAGCTTTAAAATGAAATTTTACTTGAAGCCTTTCTCAGATTCTATCTGAAAGTAAACTGTGCTATGAACTAGCTCTTATTTTTTTAAGAAGTCAGTTTTATTGAGGTCTAATTCACTTCACCCATTTAAAATAGTTTTAGTTGTAAAACTAAAACTAGTGTAACCATCACTACAATCAACTTTAGAGCATTTTTGTAATCCCACAAAGAAACTCTGGTGCTGGTGGTGCGGCTCAGTGGTATAGCACTTGCCTAGCATGCTTGAAGGCCTGTGTTCCATCCCAAGCACCAACACACAAAGTGAGGAGGAGGAGGAGGAAGATAGGAGGAGAATAAGAAAGGGGAGTGGGAGGAGTAGCAGGAGGAAGTGGCAGAAACCCTGCACCATTTAATGGTTACCCTTCATTGCCCCTATTCATCAGCGTTAGGTAGCCACTAATTTATTTTGTATATCAATTGGACTCATTTACTGTGAATATTTTATGCATACAAATATAAGTGAAATCATACAGTATGTAGCCTACAAATGCTATTACTTGAATGTGTCCCCCAAAGTTTATGTGTTTGAAATGTAATCCCCAGTGCAACAGTTTTGAGAGGCGCGATCTTTAAGAAGTGATGAAGTCTCAGTAAGTTGTTATCACAACACTATTGTGTATTGTGAAAGTAAAGTTCATCCCCTCTTTCTCTCTCACATCATGTGATGCCTTCTGCCATGTTATCCCACAACAGGAAAGTCCTCTCCAGTTGTGAGCCCTCAAACTTAGATTTCCACACCTCCAGAGCCATAAAAATATATCTCTATCCTTTATAAATTGCTAGTCTCAGATATTCTGTAATACTAGAACAAAATAGAATAAGATAGCATGCGTAATTTGCCTTTCTTTAATAGCAATTTGCTCTTTTATTTTAAAGAGAAAATCAACTAACTGCCCAATGCCCTCAGTTTTCTTAGCTATGCTATTAAAACTTAGGTGGGACTAGATTTAGGTCTTCTCTCTCTCTCTCTCTCTCTCTCTCTCTCTCTCTCTCTCTCTCTCTCTCTCTTTTTCTCTCTTCCCTGGCTATCATGAAATGAGCAGTTTCTTCCACCATACACTCCTGATAAAATGTATTAATGTATTGGTTCACTCCAACCCAATAGATTATGGATTGAAAGCTCTGAAACTGAGGCAATATAGCCTTTTCTCTTTTAAAGTTAATTTATCTCAATTATTTTGTTATAATAATGGAAAAAAAGACTAGCACACTGGGTCCTGTACCTTGGGACTAGACCTTCAGTCTGTATTTCTGCAGGCAAAGGCACCCGGTACTTTCATATATCACATATATCTTTGAAACTCTGCAAAAGCCTGAAGGAACTTCAGGCCACATCCTTAAAACATTTATAATTCACCTTTTCCTCTAGGGAAATTATTCTCTTATCCTTGGGTCTCATATTTTAAGTGTTAAGGATAATTTAATTGTTTGGGGTATGGAGTGGTATTATTTGTGTGTGTGTCTATGGTTCTGAGCATTGAACCCAGGGTCTCATGCATGTAGCCTACGTCTACCACTGAGCTACAATCCCAGCTCATTATCACTTTAAAGGAAAACAATTTTTTGTTAAAAAAGGTCATCTGGAATTTATTCAGATTTATCTTTTATGTGACTCACAATCCCACCCACATTTCAAAATTAATAGCATATTTTATATTCAATATTTAAATACATTTTATCTTTAGGACTAACTCAAAGAAAAGCTACAAATACATTCTTCGTCTGACTGTCTCTCTGATTACTTACAGTTGGTATTTAACAGCAAGCAGTGAGTCACTAGGTGAGGAAGTTGGGGTCCAGATCCTGGTTTTTCTGAGAGGGCCTTTAAGGAGGGCCCTCCTTCAGGGTAACTGGGTGTGCCCTGACCCAAGATTTACTGGCAGCATGGGAAACCAGTCACCAAGAGTATGACCACATCTTGGCAAAGCAGGGCTCATACATGGCTATAGCTTTCTTCCTCAAGAACTGATGTGTTTTCTATCGCCCTATCAGGACTCTGATTAATGAGTTTACTTTTGCCTACACCTAGGTGCAGAGTCAGGGTTAGATTTCTGTCCTCTGGGAACAAGTATACACATGCTGAATTCATTTTCCAAAGTGGGAGGAACTGATTGCATGGGTGCAGTGGAAATCAGGCCAGAGTGAGAGGACAGTGTACTCCCTGCACTTCCTGCCAGAGAGTTCATGGGGCCCACTGGGTAGGGCTATTCGTTTAGACATTTGTTCCAGGAACCATGTTTCAGTTATGGAAATCCAGAAGGTAAGTGAAAGCAGGTAAGGAAAGGTCAGGGATTCCATAAAAAAGACGAAGATGATCCCAAGAGACTCTCAAAATAAAAGAGAAAAAAACAAAGCATATTTACTACTATCGTTCACTCATTCAGCATTAGTTGATCATCAGCATTGTGGTAGGCACTGAAAACACAAAGAAATACGAATTTTGTAAGATCTTTGTTGACTTCTGGAATCTTGGAACCTAAGAAATTGTTACTGCTCTCTAAAAATCTTATCACAAAGTGGCCTGTGACCTGTTCAGTCTCAGGGACAGGTAGAAATTCTAAAGTGAAAGGCCATTGGAGTCCTGACCAGAGAGAGAATCAGGAGGTATAAACAGAGGTGACTGCTCTGTAGAAGAGAAAGAAGTAGACAGAGTTCTGAGGGTCCTGTGAGAAGAAGGAATAAGGTACAGGGCAAGCCTGTGCTTTCTGTTTCTAATTTTTCACATCTACTTTTCTACTTTTTCAATCTCTAAGTGGCAATCATAGTTTTCTTTCTAAAAATCTTCAAAGTCTTTGCCCTGTACATAGAAGGAATTTTAGTTCATTTTATGTTTCTATAACAAAATATCCAATACTGGACAATGGATAAAGAATGAAATTTTATTCAGCTCACAGTTCTGAAGTCTGGAAAGCTCAGGAGCAAGGTGCCAGCATCTGGTGAGGGTCTTCTTGCTGCACTGTAACATGGCAGGGGGCATCACATGGTGAGACAGAGCAAGCCTACAGGATCAGGTCTCTCCCTTTTATAAAGCCATTAATGCCATAAGGAGGCACCTCCCTCATAATCTTATCTACTCTCATTCACCTCTCAAAGGCCTCATCTCCAAATCCATTAGCAAATGAATGTGGGCTTTCAGTTTCCAGCACAAGAACTTAATGGGGATAAATTCAAACCTTAACAGGAGAGGTCAGAATACGTTCATCTACTCGACCAGGTAGTAAATACTTTGATTTTCTGATCAGAGGGTGTCGGGTTGCACCTATATAACTCAGTCATTGCAGTGTAAAAGCAGCTGTAAGTGGGCTGTGCTCCAGTAAAAGTTTATTTACAAAAACAAATGGCAAGCTGCACTCTGGTACATAGAATAAAGAGTAAATTCTTGAACTTTAAACCACTTTTAGTAAACCTGTCTCTACTTGCATCTCTGACTGCCCACTCCTTCGTATTGTCCTGCCCCCTCCTTCATATTTAAGGCTTTAATGTTGCTTGTTTGTTTTCTTATGTGAATGTTTCATTTAGGTCTAATTTACATACCATGGAATTTATCCATTTAAAATGTACAGTTAATGTGTTCACAGAAGAAATCCCATGCTTATTAGATATCTTCCCTAGCCCTTCCATCAGCCACATAGCTCTTGCCACCACTAATCTATTTTATGACAGTGTAGATTCACCTATTCTGGATTTTTCATATAAATATAATCACATAATAAGTGGCCTTTTGTGACTAGATTCTTTCATAAAAATCTTGGAATTTCAATTTCACTATCTTTTCAAGATTCATCCAGACAAGCCTATATCAGGAATTTATTTCTTTTTATGACTGAATAATAATCAATTGCATAAATATTTCATATTTTGTTAACACATTCACCACTTGATAGAAATTGTTTCCTCCTTATGGTAATGTGAATAATGCTGCTATATGCATATTTGTGTATGAAGTTTTGTGTGAACATATCCTTTTGGTTGCTTTTTAAAATTTTTTTTGACTCTATACCCAGGAGTGGAATTTCTGGATCATATGGAGCATTAGTCTGTTTTCTATTAATACAACAAAATACCAAGGCTGGATACTTTATAAAGAAATAATGTTCCTGTCTTGTGACCATAGGGCCCAAAGAGCATGGAATCAGTCCTCTGGCTGCATGACAATATAGCAGAGAAATGGAAAGGGAACTCTATGAGTACAGAGGAGCCAAGCATGTGGGGTAGCCTCACTTCATAACATATGTCTTTTGAAAGGTAACTCATGCTGAGAGACCAGCATTAGTTTATTCCAATGACCTGATTACTTTCCACTAGGGTTTACCACTTAAATGTTCCAACAAATTCCAGAAACCAAGATTCTTGCACATGAACCTTTTGGGTACAAACCATAGCAAATATTTGTTGTTTAACTTTTTTAAGGAGCTTCTTTATGCTATTTGCCCAGTTTAGCTGCATCATCTAACACTATATCCTGACTAACACTTCTTATTACCTTTTTTTTACTAGTGAGTATAAGTAATATCTTTTTTTTTGGTGATGCTGGGGACTCTACCAACTGAGCTATATCCCCAGCCCAATGAAGTGATATTTTATTGTAGTTTGAATCATGTTTTTTTAATGAGATACTCAAGACAATGAGAATTGTTTTCAAATACTGATGGTCATTTTTATAAATTTGGAGAAATGTCTATTCAAGTCTTTTGCTCGTTTTTTTAAAGACTGTTATTTTTAACAGTTATATAATTGCATCTATGTATAATCCAGATTATTTTACATGGAAATATATTTCTCTCAGAGGCAAGCAAACCTGTACCATATAGTATATAAATAAAAAGAGTAATACTAAATACTCAAATAAGTACTTTATTTTTTTTATTTGTTAATTTTATATATACTTGAGAGTAGAGTGTAATTTAATATATTATACATATGTGGAATATAACTTAATACACAACCTGAATATAACTTCCCATTCTTAAGGTTGTACATGATGTATAATTTTACTGGTTGTGTATTCATATATGAATATAGGACACATGTCTAAATAAGATAAGTAAGTATTTAAAATATTAAAATAAATAAAATATTTTTTTAAAATTCAAGATTCTGTTATGAGAGGTTAACACTACAAGCTAAATACACAATTCTGAGTGATTCATACAGTCAAGATACTGTTTCTTCTTTCAGAACATTAAGAAATCAACTAAGCCTCAGAAGATATAACTGCCCTCAAGATTTTGATCAAAGTGGGTTTTTTTAACATTAAAATTTATCATGTGCACAATTAAAATATGTCAAAAAATGCATCTGCTACTCTAGCTGATGTTCATGCTTAGTATGAGTTTGACTAAATTAGATCATTTTAGGGAAAAAGAAGCCAAAACAAAGCATTTACTTTGAAATATATACTAAATGATATATTTGTTAAATATATAATAATAAATATATACTATTATTTCTAATAAAATAATACCTATTTTACTAGAAATAATAATTTAAGGTGATAAAGGATTATTTATCATGTGAAAAATAGAGCAAAACATTAGAATGAGCAAACATTTTAAAACAACAAATATGGCAAAAGACACTTGCATTTATTTTTATTATAATCATCAATGATTTTTATTATTTCCACTGTATTTCATCAGCTTCTGAAACACCTCCTGAATCACTCCAGTTCATGGCAATATGACCAGACAGGATGGGGCAATGTCATCCCAATGAGCTTCTTGTTTATGCTGCTCTTCTATTTTGGTAGCTGAATGCCTTTTTAAATTGCTTCTGGAAGTGCACTCTTGGCATCACTGATATAGATAGGGTTGGTCGATGACATTTCGGCTTATTAGCAGGCATGAATTATTTTGGAAGTGATGGAGGTATTAATGGAAATTGGGGACTTGAGGTGGTAGTGGTGGAATTAGATGGAAGAAGGTGGAACTGGAGTTGGAATTGCCCACAGGTAGCATGATGTCTAAAAGCCTCAGGTTTTGTAGAGTTTTGAGTTCTCAGTAATTTTCATTTGCCATCACTAGCAAAGAGATGATGTCATTAAATTAGGAAACTTGTGATAATAAATATTTCATGGAATTTAACTTTTTCAAGTTATTATTGACTTCTTTGTGTGGTTATGTGGTATGTGTGTGTGGTGGGTTGGTGTTGGCAGAATTTTAGAAAATTGCTAAGATCACATGTGCCCTGCTGTCATGGAACTTGCATTTGTGTGGGTTTATATTTATACTGCATATGTGTATTGAGGCAAATAGTTATTAGAATTCCTTGACTGTAAGAAACAGGAAATGATCATAGTTAAATAAGGAACAAATATACTTAATAGGAAGGATACGGTATAGTTCTCAAAACAGAGAAAAGAACCAGGACAGAAAATGAGGCAGCTACAGAAATTTAGGAAACTGTATCTAATGGGACAATCTCTCTTCAAATCACTTCTGTCAAATTGAGTGAGCACCAAATACATTTTGTCTGTGCTCATAATTGAAATTCTAGAGCAGAGAATATGGCTGGACTGCTTTGGGTCATGTGTTCACACTTTGGCAAGGAAAGGTGGGTTTGTAAATTGATAATAAAGGGGGAATTGGTTTTGGAAAGGTAAACACAGTATATATGAACCAGAAAGGAACAAGATAAATGCATAAAGAGCAATAATAGAAGGAAGAATATATAAGCACTATGAAGGAAGCTTTTTAAAATTCTGAGAAAAAACGTGCATGTGCACATGTGCACACACACATATATGCACACACACACAATGATTCATCTTGAAAACTTGCACAAAGGAAATGACATTGTTTTCCTTCTAAGAAGGCATATTTTATTTATTTTTTCAAGTTGGTAAGCACTTCAGCATTTTATTAGTTAAGATAATCTTGGGGTTAGGACTCATTTTTTAATTTATTTGTCTATTTTTTCATATTTTTATGGCTATATTAAATTCTACCTAATAATGGGATTTGTATGACATGGTTATACATGCATGCAATGTAACAATTTGATTTGGTCAGTGTCATTTTTCAGTACTTCCCCTTTCACTCCTTTCAAAACTCCCTGTGGACCATTCCTGTACTCTACTGGTCTCCCTTCTATTTTCATGAAATTTTCCCTTGTTATGAGTTACATATGAGGTGTGCCCCCAAAGCTGCTATATGCATTCAGGAATATTCAGAAGTAAAAGAATTGGATTGCAGGAATAGTAACTTGACCAGTTCACCCAAGTTTGAAGGGACAGGGTGGTAACTGTAGGCAGGTGGGACATGGCTGGAGAAGGTGGGTCAGTAGGGATGTGTCCTGGAAATATAGATTGATCTTCCCTGTGACCCTTTTGCCCTTTCCTATCTCTCATTCCTAGCTGCCATGAATGTAGCAGTGTTCTCCATGAAATTCTCCTGCCATAATGTTCTGCCTCACTTTGGGCCCAGAGCAATGGACTCAGCTGAACATGGATTAAATCTATGGAACTGTGAACAAAAGTAAACTTTCCCACTTCTAAGGTCTTTTTGACAGAAAAATGCAAAATTTGTTAACATGAAAATTGGCACTAAGAAGCAGTGGCTAACCTGACCATATGATTCAGAATCCTTTGGAGCTTGTTTGGGGGAGAATTTTTAAATATCTGGAGCTGCAAGCTAGAAAGGCTTTAGAATGTTGTAAATAGAGCTTAATGGGAAATTCTGGTGGGAGCTCTGAATACTAGAATGAAGAGATAAAAACTGCTCATGAGGTTTCAGAGGGAAATAAGGATTCCCTTGAACATTTGACTAGAGTCCATTCATGTTACATTGTGTCAAAGAAGTTGTTACATCCTGCCCACGTTCTGAGACTTCATGTGAGACTCTATATAAAGACATAGACATCTTCTTGAGGAAATTTCAAGGCAGCAAAGAATTCAATCAGTGGTGTGGATATTGTCCCCAGCTTTTAGCCAGGTTTGCTGTGAAAACGTGGGGCCAGAAATCATATCTGAAAATTTTTAGAAACTTAAGCTTGACTAGACAAGTGCATGTAAATCTGTGCTCAAGAAAAATGTGATTGTTAAGGAGATTATGACCACTACAGAGATGTTAAGCACTTTGTACA
Organism: Ictidomys tridecemlineatus; assembly: GCF_052094955.1. Lineage (NCBI taxonomy): Eukaryota > Metazoa > Chordata > Mammalia > Rodentia > Sciuridae > Ictidomys > Ictidomys tridecemlineatus. The sequence goes on along the minus strand of NW_027523416.1, from coordinate 785,937 downwards.
GGCACAATAGGAAAGATGGCTGAGGGCACCTCAGGAATTTGCAAGACAGCACACATTGCCTACTGGATAATGTGGAGGAAAATAATCATTTGAGAAAAGATCTTGGTGGCAGCCTGCTTTCACCAGGGGGCCTAGGAAATTGTTTCACACTGATCAGCCATGCAGGACCTAAGATACTGCTGTTGTGATTACAGGGGCCCTTGGTACTGCCCCAACTGGTAGCAGACATTGACATCATCTACAGGGTGTCACTTATGCTGAAATACAGAATGCTCAAGGTAAGGACCATGGAAGCTTCCACCAAGATTTCAATGGAATCACTGGGAGGCCAGGCAAAGTGTAGCAGGATCCAAGTCCCTGTTGGTTGACCATGAATGGGTGATGCATGAAGTTGTGATCATAACAACAAAGCTGAAATGAAGATCCCAGGAACCAAGAGATGCCTGTAATATGAACTTACCACTGGAAAGATCTTCTGCCTGTGCAGAGACTCAGACTATTGAGAACATGTGTGCACTGCAACTAGGAAGACTAAAGAGGCAGGGCTGTCCAGATCCTTAGGAAATCACATCTTACCACCAAGTTTCCCAGATGCCAGAGGTGGAGATATAAGGCTTATTTGTTTGGCTGAGTTTTGGTCATGTTTTAGTCCCATCTCTTTTGTCTCTGTCTGTATTTGTCCATTTTGGAATGGAAGATTTACTCTTTGCTTCTGTACATTGGATATATTTAACCTTTTTACTATTTATTTATTTATCTTTTTAAGGTTATGTAATTTTAAATTTGTTCTAATTAGTTATACATGACAGTAGGATGCATTTGGGACACATCATATATAAATGGAGTGTAACTTCCTCATGGAACATGTTGTAGAATCACACTGATTGTATAATCATATATGCACATATGGCAATAATATCTGATTGATTCTACTATCCTTCCTACCCCCATACCCTCACCCCTCTTCACTCCCCTCTGCCTAATCGAAAGTACCTGTATTTTCTTCCTAGTCCCCACTTATTGTGAATTAACAATAAATTTTTTGATCTTTACAATGACTCACACTCAAGAGTTTTCCTTGAGTCTCAGAGAAGACTTTGGACATGGACTTTTGGAACAATGGTAAACTGTTAAGACTATGAGACTCTTGGAGAGTGAGTAAACTCATTTTTGTGTGTGTGTTTTGAGAGAGATGTGAACTTTGGGGGACCAGGGATACAATGTTATGATTTGGACATGAATTGTCCCTCAAAAGCACCTGTGATAATGCAAGAATATTGAAGATAAAATGATTGTATCATGAGGGCTGTAACCTAATTGGTTCATCCTATTCTGAATGGACTGACTTGGTGGTAACTGTAGGCAGGTGTATCATGGTTGGTGGGTCACTAGGGCATGCCCTGACCCTTTCAGCTTTTCCTCTCTTTGCCTTCTGAATGCAATGAAGGTAGCTGTGGTCTTCCACCACACCTTTTCTCCATGATACCTACCTCATTTGGGGCCCAAAGCAATTTATACATGGAATAAACCTATAAAACTTGAGCTCAAAAAACTTTCTCTCCTCTACGTTGTTCTTTTCAGTTATTTTGGTCACAATTAGAAAACATTGACTAACAATTCCCTCACTACTTTTTCCCCTCTTTTGCATTTTTTCTAACTTTCATATATAAGAGAAAACATAAAACTTGACATTCTGAATTAGGCTAAATTTACTTAATATATGATCTCAAGTTTCATCCACTTATCTGCAACTTACATGACTTAATTCAGAGAATATATCTTCCAAGATAGCATATAGATTGTCAGAAAGGATCAAGACAGAGGAATAAAGTTAAGGGGTTGGGAAGGTGGAGATCTATTTGATTAATGGAGACCATTCTTGTTTGATTTCAATGTAGAGCAGAACTTTCCCAAGTATGCTTTTGAAATAGTAGTGATAATTGGGCACGGGATGTGGCTCAAGCGGTAGCGCGCTCACCTGGCATGCGTGCGGCCCAGGTTCGATCCTCAGCACCACATACCAACAAAGATGTTGTGTCCACCGAGAACTAAAAAATAAATATTAAAAAAATTCGTTCTATCTCTCCCTCTCCTCTCTCACTCTCTTTTTTTTTTAAAAAAAAATACTGGTGATAATTGAAACCCTATCAGGAGTCCCACAAGGTCAAAGTAATGTTCATAATAATAAGTTGGCATTTTTCTTTTTCGCACTCACTCTTTAAAGAATGTGCCCTGGGTTCTTCAGAGCTATATTATATGTGATGATGCCATTATTTTGATGATCAATGAAATGATGGAATAAGTAGTATGTGTTCCTGTGTCTTAAAAAAAGGTCTCATGGGATTTTTGACATAAAATATATTGATGAACAAAATCTATTTGGACTCCTAAATAATATAATGGCCATAATACTGTGGTAACTTTTCTAATTCTGTTTCAAGGAGCATATGAGTAGTCTGATAGCCAATAACTTGCAAAGTGTTTTGTGTAGCAAAATGGCATATTTGGAGCTTCCTTTAAAGGAAAGTATGCTGGAAGACCACCAAATTGGCTGGGGAAACCACTGTGGAGAATAGGAGGGAAATTACAAGGCAGCTATAGGATCCCAGGCAAGGGATACATGCTACTGAAGCAGAAATGATAATGGGAAAGAGAAAAACAGCAGGCAAAACATTATGGACAGGTGGCCATTACTGGATGTGATGAACATAGAGCTTGCTAGAGAGTAAGATGTTAAGAATGCACAACTTGGATTCTAGCTCCTTATGATGGTCTATTTTTTATATCAACTTGGCTGGGTCATGGGATCCCCAAATATTTGGTCAAACATGATTTTATATATTTTCATTAGGACATTTTTGGATGTGATTAACATTTAGACTGAGTAAAATGGTTTGTATTGGACCTTATCTAATTAGTTAATGGCCTAAATACAACAAAAGGCTAAACCTTATCTGATTAGAAGAGTATTCTTCTATTTCACTCCCCCCACCACCATTTTTTTTTCTTTTTACAAAGTTGGGCGTCGACAGTAGGTCTTGTGCATGCTAAGCAAGTTCTCTGCCACTGAACTGCACTACAGCACTCCCTGATGGCCTTGGAAATGGGACTCTTGCAGCAGTCCTATGGTTTTTGGACATACTGAGATGTTAGCTCTGTATATTTTGGACTTGCGGCTTTCATGATTGTATGAGTCACTTGGTTATAATAAATATATATTACATTCACATTCGTATGTTTGTACCATGGTTTCTGTTTTTCTAGAGAGTAGTTCTGGAAGAACAAATCTTGAGTGAATTTTCTGAATTGCTTCTATGTTTTTGAAAATCAACTCTCTAATATATTGATTTAAAAACGTTAACAATTCTCTTTTCAGTAGTAAAGAGAGCATGATAGTCCATGACATGATCTGACTAAAGAGGTATAAAAAAATCCCCTTTCTAAATTCCTAATCAAACACAAAAAGCAAGAATCTGGGTGATTACATAGATGGTACTTGCAAATATTCTGGTCTAAATTAATGCATATAATAACATTGCTCCTAATGTTGCAGAACAAAGTGGGGAAAGAAAATGTTGGGCCAAGGGCTGAGGGCCACACAAATCTATCTGAAAGCTTTTCTGTCCTGAGAGAGATTTTTATCTCCCATAGCTGCAGAGTTTATTTTCATTAAAAATCAAACCCAGAATCTTATCCTTTAGGTAATTTAATTACAACTCACGGGCTGGGGATGTGGCTCAAGCGGTAGCACGCTCGCCTGGCATGCGTGCAGCCTGGGTTCGATCCTCAGCACCACATACAAAGATGTTGTGTCTGCCGATAACTAAAAAATAAATATAAAAAAATTTCTCTCTCTCTCTCTCCCTCTCTCTCTCTCACTCTGTCTTTAAAAAAAAATACAACTCACACTGAATCACCATCTTCACAGGATGTCTACTCTTAATGTAAGGACATTCATTTGGAAGAAATCAGTTGAATTGGGAAGATAAGTAAAGACTGAAGAACTTAGAGAAAATGAATCCCTAAATTCCAATGATAGTCTTTTCCAGTAGAAGCAACTTCTTCAAAATCATCTGAGGAGTTAACCTTGCATTACCTAAGGAAAAATAATAGCTCCATCCCCACACCAGCCAGTTGTATGGCAAAGGAGTGATCCTCTACTCAGGACCTACCCCATCATTCCTCATGGTTCTAATCCTATAATTAGAGTCTGAAACCAGAAGGCCCCAGGTTAAGTGCAGCATGTGACCCATGAAGAGGTGAACCATACCCCATAAGAACAATTTGAGTTTTCCAGTTTATACAAGATAATTGGAGTTTACATGTGAAGCAAATATTAAAGAGATGGGATAACAAGGAAGGGAACACACAGTTGGATCTGGCTGAGTTTATTGATATGAGTTTACTAAGTGCAGTTAATTTTAGAGCCTGGGGACTTAGAAAAGGCTTTCAAAGTTTATATGGTTGGCTGAAACATGGCTTGAGAAATGGCTCACAGTGAATGAGCTAGAAGTGTCGGACCAGTCTTGATTTAGTGTAGACATATGGATTGTAAGACTTAGGAGATTTCAATGTCAGAGTGGATCTGTCACTTAAGATCTTGTCACCCATTTTGGAGACATACTTTTCCTGATAACTGTGAGAAACAAATAAGTGAGGAGAGCCCTGGCCTTCTAGAGGACTTGGTGGTTGCTCTTCTCTGTACACGAGTCAGTATAGTGGGAACTGCGGCCACTGAATCGGGAATTCTGAATTCAGTGAGAGTGACTAGATACCAGGATTGCAGGAGCCAAGTGGCAGACACTGACTGTAAGGTAATGAGTCAAAGCAACAATCAGAAGAGTCTGCCTCATGCAGGACTGTGGTGTTGGTTACTTGATCAAGGTGTTCCCAGAAATTAAATAGATAGGACTGCTGAATTCATGTTCTGTGTAAGCAGGAAAGTTCTAGGTCAAGTGAGCAAATGTCTAACCTGAATCATAGGATTATAAATCTGTTGTCCCCCAATCACTTCCTAGGCTTCAGTTTGTTCACAGATTCACAATATTTTGAATGGAAGGGAAAGGGCCCTGTACACTGCCAACATCGATATTGTTAGTGTTTCTCCCAGTCTTCCTCAAAGGAACCTATGGTCTTTTATCAGGTTAAATGCAATGAGAAAAAGGAAATAATCAGAAATTTTGGAGACTACTGAACACATGGACTCTGAACTAAAATTAATCCTAGAAGACTAAACATCAGTGAGGTCTACCTGTTAGGCATGCGGAGGTCGAGTGATCAGTGGAGTTTTACCTCGATTCTCTCTCCTAGTGGTTTTCTATGTTCACAAACTCATTCTGTGGCTGTTTTCCTGGATCAGGCATGTATAACTGGCACAGTCATAATCATCAACAGTGATTTCCTTTCCTATGGATTTAGGGCTATTATGATGCAAAATGGTAAGTGTCATACAGTAGAACTGTCCCTTCCTAGAAAAAAGTCACAAGCCAAAAAGAGTACCACATTCCTGAAGGGACTGGAGAGTAGTGCCACCATCAAGGACTTGGGAAATGTAAGGATGGCGATTTCCACATCCTCATTCAACTTTCCTGTTTACCCTGTGCACAAAGCAGATGGATCCTTTATATACAACCAGAGATATGAAAAATTGTGCTCTATAAGTGTAATAAGAATTGTAATGAATTTTGCTGACATATATAAATAAATAAATAAATAGGAAAAAACAGATGCATCTTAGAAAATTACAATGAATTATTCTAAGTTTAACTAGGTATTATCTTCAATTGCAGCTACTATACCAGATTTGGTTTCATTGCTTAACACATCCTTGGCACATGGTATGCAGTTATTGATTTGAGAATTTTATTTTTATCCATTTCCTGTCAATTAGGTCCACCAGAAAGAGTTTGCTGTTTTCTGGCAAGGCCATAAATACATTTATTTTTTTACCAATATTTCTCCTGAGATATAGAAAACTAGAGATAAACTGCCCTGAGTCAGGGCAAGGAGATTTCACCAGAAAGTGTATGGTGTGTGTGTGTGTGTGTGTGTGTGTGTGTGTGTGTGTGTATGTTTGTAATATATATATATATTTCCCCAGATCCAAAGATTTTAGTCTATTGTTTAAGTTGACTAATGGAATATTCTTATTTTTATGACATGGCCTTAGACCCAATGGCCTGTCTATAATATTATTTTTTTCTTTCTAGGATGAAATCCCCTTAAGAAAGTGAGCTTGAAATGAAGATGAATTGTGTTGCTATCATGATGTCATACACCTGTAATCCCAGGTAGGGAATTTGAAATTTTGCTTCTTTAAGAATACTACTAAAGCACAAGAAATAGAAACAAGAGTCACTAGGTGGAATGAATTCAAACTGAAAAGATTCTTCTCAGCAAAAAAAAAAAAAAAAGGTGACGTGAAAAGTGATACCAGAGATAGCAGCAAATTTTTACCACATGCACATCAAGTAGAAACCTAATTTCCCAGCTATATAAAGAATTTAAAAAACTTAATACCAAAAAAAAAATTTTACTAATCATTAAATGAAATGGACTAAGGAACTGAAGAGACACACTTTTTAGAAGATAAACAATCAATAAATCATTAAAAAATGTTCAACATCTCTAGCAATTAAAGAATTGCAAATCAAAACTACTCCAAAATTTAATCTTACTTCAATCAGAATGGCAGTTATTAAAAATACAAGCAAAAATGTATGTTGGTGAGGATGTGAGGAAAAAGCCCCATTGTAACAATGTTGGTAGGACCCTAAATTTGTGACACCAATCTGGAAAAGAATAAGGAGATTTCTTAGAAAACTTGGAAAGAAACCAAAATTTACCCAGCTACCCAACTCCTCAGTTTAGACCAACCAGAGCTAAAAACTGCATAATACAGAGGCATATCCACATCGATGTTCATAGCAAAACAATTTACAATAGGTAAACTACAGAACCAATCTATATGTTCTTCAATAGATGAATGGATAAAGAAAGTATGGTCTATTTACACAGTGGAATAATACTGAGCATTAATAGAGAATAAAATTATGGAATTGGAAAGTAAATGGATGGAGTTGGAGAATATCATGTTAAGGCAAGTAAGCCAATCCTCCTAAACCAAAGACCTAAGGTTTTCTCTGCTAAGTGGATGGTGATCCACAACCACAACGAGGGAAGTGGGAGGTAGCATGGAAGAAATGAAGAAACTTTGAATAAGACAAAGGGGAGGGAGGTGATGGGAGATGGTATAGATGGCGGAATGAGATGAAAATCTTGTTGTACACAAAGTAGAGTTACATGGGTTTTGTAACTATACTTTCTGTACAACAAGAGAAATAAAAGTTTGTGCTCCATTTGTGTACTATGAAGTGAAATGTATTCTGCTCTATTAGCAAGTTAGAACAAATTAAAGAATTAATTGATTTTTAAAAATTCAGGAGACTTGCATTTCCCTAGAGCTATATATAAACATACATGAGGAGATTATATATATCATGAACATATTTAGTGTATATAATTTATGAACAAATTTTTTCATATTTCTATCAATTTTTTAAAGAAATGACAACAGAAGCATTACAATTCTTATTTCTTGTATAGAACACAATTTTTCATATCTCTGGTTGTATATAAAGTATGGTGATACAAATTTGTGTCTTCGTACATGTACTTTTGATTATAGTTTGTATCACCTTCCACCATTCTTGCAAATCCCGTGTCCCTTTTCTTTTCCTCCCACCCCTCTTCTTTATTGAGAATCCATCTATTTCTCTCATGCTCCCCCTCCCTACCCCATTATGAGTCAGCCTCCTTATATTTGGCATTTTTCTTTGAATTGGCTAACATCACTTAGCATTATCTTCTCCAATGCTATCCATTTACCTGCAAATGCCAGACATGATTATATACCTAGAAGACTCAAATATCTCCACCAGAAAACTTCTAGATCTTGTAAATAAATTTTGCAAAGTAGCAGGATATAAAATCATCATTCATAAATCAAAAGCATTTCTGTATATCAGTGAAAAATCTTCTGAGAAAAAAATGAAGAAAACTACCCCATTTACAATAACTTCAAAAAAAAGATACTTGGGAATCAAGTTAATGAAAGAGGTGAAGGGTCTATACAAGAAAAACTACAGAAACCTAAAGAAGAAAAATCAAAAAAGACCTTAAAAGATGGAAAGATCTACTTTGCTCATCAATAGGCACAATTAATATTATCAAAATGACAGTACTACCAAAGCACTATACAGATTTACTGCAATTATGATCAAAATCCTAATGACATTCCTCATAGAAATAGAAAAAGCAACAATGAAATTTATCTGGAAAAATAAAAGAGATCAAGAATAGCTAAAGTAACCCTTAGCAGAAAGAGTGAAGCAGGTGGCATCACTATACCAGACCTTAAACCATACTACAGAGCAGTGGTAACAAAAACAGCCTTGCATTTGAAAAAAAAAATACTGCAGATGAATGGTACAGAATAGAGGTCACAGAGACTAACCCACAAAATTATAATTATTATATATTAGACAAAGGTGTCAAAACATGCACTGGAGAAAAGATAGCCTCTTCAACAAACCACCCTCTCTCACGATGCACAAAACTCAACTCCAAGTGTATCAAGAACCTAGGAATTAACCCAGATACTCTGTGTCTAATGGAATAAAATACAGGCTCTAATCTTCATCATGTGGGATTAGGCCCCAATTTCTTTAATAAGACACTGATAGAACAAGAATTAAAACAAATAATCAATAAATGGGATAGAATCATACTAAAAAGTTTATTCTCAGCAAAAGAAACAATCTGTGAGGTGAAGACAAATATTTAGGACGAATATTTTACCCCTCACATATCAGACAGAGCACTAATCTCTAGGGTACATAAAGAACTCAAAAGACTAAGCAAATAATACTAATAGTGATGATGATGATGATGATGATGATGATGATGATGATAATAAACCAATCAAGAAATGGGCCAAGGATCTTAACAGAGTTTTTAGAAGAGAATATACAATTAATCAACATTTTTTTAAATATATATGATTGGTTATGGTCCCCCTTTTCAGTACCAAGAACACTTCTAGTTCAGTTTCTAAGGAGGGGAAACATGAGCAAGAATTATTCTCAACTCTCCTTTATAAATTTTCAAATACAATTATCTATGTCATTTTCTAAAAAGCTGGTCATGGAATATATAGGTTTAGAGCAGAGAACATTTTTATTAGAAACACAGTGTAAAAGAAAGAAAAAAAACATAATTATTTGTACCACATTGAACCACAAGAGAAATGGAACCTGGAATTCAGAAAAGAAAGATTCAAACTTTTATACTTTGGAATGTGGATTACATGGATGCCTAAAGTGAAAAGGTTATTACAAGCTTTTGAAAGAAAATTTATGTGAATGGCAGATAATGGTTAACCAAATAAAATCTGCACAGTGTATTCCAGGGGCTTTGTCAGCTGTGCACTACAGAATATACAGGTATTCATAGCCTCATGAAGAGCATTATTCATCTGTGCCCTCTATAATTATTCCCATAGTACAGATGAAAAAACATGGGTATTTGGATACTAAATGGCAATTCAGCAGCCCACAGAAAACTACCCAGAGACAGAACTGTATGGAATTTCTTCAAAGACCATCAATGTATTGTCAGCTCCTGACACAGGGATGTCAGTCTGGGGAAATATTATTTTCTCTGCATTTTGAAGAGAGTGCATTGAGAATACATTTCAGGGGCAACATAAATACTTTTTTCTCTTTCATATTAAGAAACTCTTCAGAAACAGAGCTCACAAGACAGATTTCTTAGAAGGGTAAATGACTCGAGATTACAAAAAAAAAAAAAAAAAAAAATCAGTGGCCCTGAGTGACTCAGTAAGAAAAAAAATCTAAAAGGCTTATAAGAAACTGAAAAGAAAAAAGTAACTATTTCTAAAAATAAATATGTTCATTAGTTGCTATCTCCAAAACATTTCATTAGGTAAACAACAAATTATGTATGAATATTTCTAGGATTGGCCAAATTTGTTCCATATGATTTTATATTAAATTCCAAAGTCTACATAATAGAATTCATAATTCACTGCCAAAAATATTACAGAAAAAATTTTTAAGGCGTGTATGTTTAGTAAATGTCATTTAACAATTTTATTACCATATGATTTTAAAGAAATTTATTCATTTTCCTGCAGCCATAGTGTAGAGAAATTTCTTATTTATTTTTCCTATAGTAATTAACAAAGATAATCCCTAGAATCCACTTTAAATAATCTACCCTTACAATTATATAAGAAACCTATAATAAATGACGAGTAAAAAAAAAGTCAATTTTAAAAAATAATTTAAACGTTTTTATTTATTTGAAATCAATCTCTAGCTGCATTTTTGGATCCTTTTCTCATCTTTTAAGCCAAAATTATATAAAAGACAGAAGTTTGAACTTTAAATTTATACATCAGATATGTTTCTTAACTATAAAAATTCAAAATCTTTAGAAATTTAAGAAACAAAAAATAAAAACCCATCATGAGAAAAATTAAGTAATATTGATGAACATTTAAAACAAATTAATAATCATTAACTCAAAAGGAGTTTAAATTAGTATCTATTTGTGGAAAATATTTTGCTATTGAATATACATGATACTCCCCATCACAGAGACTTACTGAAATTAGAGCATATGTGATCATGATAACATGTAAGTATGCAATGGTACTCATCCAAACACTTGAAGCCCAAGGGCATGGCTCAATACAATATACATCTTGGAAGATATAAATAATAATCTGTAGGAAAAATGGTCCCTTGGGACAGTCACCTGTCATAATATACCCAGTTTAAAAAAGAGCATAAAACACTGTGTAAAAATTTTACATAGGTGCCTTATGCAAGCGGTATTTCACATGTGTACATTTTTAGAAACAAAATATGTAGAACTTATGAGAAAATAAAACTCACAAAAAGCACATAAAAGACTGAATTATACATCACATGTAAATAATAAAACTTATCATTAAAAAGGTGATGATTTTCCCCGAAATTAACCGACAATATATCTCACCAAAACTTCTAGGTACAAATATGAATATATCACAGTGAAGTCTAGTTTTATGTGTATTCTATAAAGCAATAATTCAAAAAACTATATATAAATATATGATAAAAGAAAATAGGAGAATAGGGAAAGGGGAACTACTGGATACTGAAGTGGAGCAAATTATATTTCATGTTTTATGGTTATGTCAAAATAAACCTTACTATTAAATACAAGAATAATGCAATAATAAGAAAAATCATCAAGCTTTAAATGAAGTAAGAAACCAAAGCATAAATTTTTAAAATTTATCTACAAAGTTATATGTAACTTTAGCCAAAAACCTTTTCAATTATAAGAGCAAAAAAAGAAGTTATCATGGCCTATTATTCATATATGGTGTGAAATTATAATATTGCAATAATAAAAAATCATAATATAAATAAGATCCCCATATGAATACATATGTAAGTAAAAACAGTATGCTTTATTGCAATAGCAAATACTAGATAAATCAAACCATAACAAAAATAATCTCAGCAACTTAGCTAGGGCCTTTCTCAAAATAAATGTAAACCTGCTAGGGCTGTTTACTGATGAAGAGTCCTTGCTTCCCCAACACCAGAGAAGTGCACCAGGCACATTTAGAGTGGAGAGTAAAAGCTTTATTAAAGGACAGTAGAAAAGACTTCTCCCCAAAAGAAAAAGTGGACCAAAGAGGTAAAATCAATGAAAGGGATTTTTTTTAAACTACAGTCTTTTTAGCTTTTTTATACCAAAGGTCTTCCTTCAGCTATCCCAGATTCCTGTCACATTTCTGTCCTTTGTTCTGTTATCTTGCAGTGTTGGAATGTAGGTTGGAAGACCCAAAGTGTGGAGGACAGGTGGGCTGAAGGAGTAATATGGGCTGGAAGGGCTTTTGGATTAGCATCACCATGATAGCTGTGAGATGCTTCATTAAAATTTCCTAGGGATGGGCTCAGGGCCTTGGGGACATTTTCAATTCCTGTTATCCTGGACTCCCTTCTCAATATGGTGTTCATTCTTGATTTTACTGGCTATTATACCGAATTTGCCTAACTACACTAACTACCTATCTATAAATCTGGCTTCAATACCAAGGATATGGCTAAGTAGTACAGTATCTCTGAGTTCACCTAACTTTAACAAAATAATAATAATGAACAAATTAAAAATAAAAGAATCTCAAAATGAAAATTAGCTAGCTCAAAAGGAAATTAGGTACCTCAAACTGACAGTTCTTCTCCTGCAGGAAAATGGACCTTGGAGATTTGATTTTGATAATTATTCCACCTGTCAATCTCCAGCATCTGGTAAGACACTGGGATGCAGGAACACACCTGCTACATAGTATTTTATGCAGATTCTGAGAATTCCCTTTGAGTATAAGGAAGGCAGCAAAGAGTCTCTGCCACTGACATGTTCCCCATCTGGTTGGAGGAGTTAAGCCTGCAGACTCCAGAGACTTCCCAGAGTCCCAATCTGCTAGCTCCTGTTTTCAACACAGCCAGTCTTGTGGTTCCAATAGTCTTTCTCCACCAGCCTCCCTTGCTAGGCCAATTCACACTCACCATTTCCTGGTTCTCAGAAGTAGGGTTACTTGGGATCCTCAGTTTCTGCAAAGCAGAACAACATGTGACTCTGAAGAGTGAGACTACAGATGGCAATAATGGAGGACTCAGGAGATAAGAAGTGAAAAGCCCATTCTCCCTTATGACACACAATCGGAAAATTCCCACAAAATGCTCTTGATTGGAAAAGGCTTCAGATCATGAACATTGAATCTGAGAGAAGTGAACAATTTTTTGAGTGACAGGGAATATTATCCAATCCAGGCATGAATAAAGGCTAGAATCTCAGGTCTTTGAGTGCTGTTTTTTTTTTTTTTTATCTGAGAAATGTACCCCAGAGTCTCAGGCTGCTGTGATTTTAAGGCAAGGTTGTTTCCCATAAGTGGGAACTAACCCAACCAACAGAAAATTTTCATTTAAATTTACATATAAAGTAATTTGAGTTTATGGGTTATATATGCTTGCATATTATTCAGGATTTAATATAAAATAATGACAATAATTATCAAATTTTATATATTTATTTTTTGATCTCTGTTTTTTTTAGGTGACAGGTTGAACTTTGAACTGAGAAGAAAACCCCTAAAAAAAAGTGCCTAATAAAAACAACACAAAAGTGGATGGGATTGTGGCTGAGCAGCAGAGTGCTAACCTCCCATGTGCAAGATCCTGGGTTCGATTCTCAGTACTACATAAAAATAGATAAATGAAATAAAAGTATTGTGTCCAGCTACAGCTAAAAAGAACATAAAAAACATAAGGTAAAAGTGAAAAACCAGCCTCTACCTCAGAGCAAAGACTGGGGGCATGACTCTTATCCTTGGAAAGACACACCCGAGCACTCCTAGGCTCATACCCACCCTGCTGAGTTGTTTATCTACAAATAACAGGAAAGATCTGCTGTGCCTGGTGTCCCTGACTCAGTCAGCCTAGGTGGGGATACATAGCAACCCCCTAGCATCCACCAATCAGCATAAGACAGGGAAAATTCCTGGGATTCCAAATGACACTTCCAGTAGTAGTTTATGGTGGTTGATAACATTTTGGGAAACCATATAGTGCAGAATATACTCCCCTCATGGCCAAAGCCAATCTGTTCAAATGAATCCCCATCTTGTACTAACCAATCATCCTTACCCAACTTGTTCCCACCAGTGAATGTGCTAATCATGTTTTAGAGTTGTTTATGATTTTCCCAAGGTATGTGATGATTTGCTAAGAGATGCTATAATGTATGTGGGGTACCTGCCTTCCCCAAAGAGTTATAAAACTGCTGAAAACCCTGGGCTCAGGTCCTCTAAGCCACCAGTTGCTGTGTGTGTGGAGGACTGACCTAGCTTGCAATAAAAACCTTTTTGGTTCTAACATTGATCTTGGTCTCTGGTGGTCTTTTGGGGGTGCTGCATTTGAGCATAACAATCTCTCCTGAATTCCATGGGAAAAGAAATCAGCACTCCAGTTCTTTAGGACTGTAGGTTTATAGCACAAAACATTACAAAAGGGGGGTGACTTGAGAACTTACACGAACAACAGGATTTTCACAAGCATAATACAAAGACATGTAGTAGGTTAATGGTCAAAATGGTTTAGCACTTAGGGAGCAAATTTAGATCACAACATCAGAATGTATGATGCACCACTAACGTTTCAGAGTGAGTTGTTATTTGGTCAGGGAAAGCCAGAATTTATGAGTCATCACTAAAGATTCAGGGACAGTTGTTATCTCATCAGGGAAAACCAGACATGGGTGAGTTCAAGGCACTGGTAGGGATTTCAAGCAAGTTTACAAATTACAGTAATTTATAATGAAGCAGAAATCAACTTTTCATGCCTTTATGATGAGATTACTCCAAGTCCTAAAAGGAAATTAGGCTGGATTTTTTACTTGCTATGGCCATAGCTTTTAAAATATGTGTTGCATACTTTAACAAGTATGATAATTAAATTGTTAATATTAATTACTACTAATTTTTTAAAAGACTGAATAAAATAGGAAATTAGATATTTGTTATTAAATGCATAAAAATTTTGATTAATATATTGATAATATAAACATGGAAAATATTGACAATGATAAAAAGACATTTAATATAAGGGATTCAATATTATAAGTCCTTCATGTTCAGTGTGTCAGTGCTTCAATAATTTTTTTCATTTTTTTAGGTCACTTGAATTACACTTCTGCAAATGTTTGTTAGGTATAGAAATTTAAGATTTTCTATTTTGTAAAGTAGAAAAATGGCAGATTTGAGCTCCTGTCAGGATTTTAAAACTTATAAGCCATGTAGGGCATCTTAGCACTTTTTTTTCATATTTGCACACAGTCCAATTCTAGAGAAGAATGAGTTGGAGACATAGTCTACTCTTCTGAGCAAAATAGAAATTGCCTTAGAATATTTCTAAAGCTTTTAACTTTTCTAACATTTCAGAATTTTTGGTGACTTAAAAAAAATATTTATTTTAAGAAATGAATTGTTTGAAATTAATTATTTATCTTTTCTGCATTATTTTTCATTTTCATCGATTTTTTTAGAAGAACTAACAGAACAGAATTCCAAAAGTTTTCCATGTAAATTTAAAAGTATGTTTCTAATAATCAAGATAGAAAGCAGAAGCAAAACATTATCTAGTTTGGTGGTTCTGCCTCAAAATAGATAGTTACTTATTTATTTCTGCTATTATTCACTAGGTTCCTAAGGTTGCAGAAATCACCAACCAACACAGAGAAAAGTCTTTTTAGTTTTTTTCTCACAACCAATTCAAGCTAAAATATATTAGTATCACAGTAGTTTCATACCAAAATGTGTTCCTAAATAATAAAAATATGTATACATAAACATATAAATAAATATAAAATAAAATATTATATTAGATAAATTTTTTTCCTGAATAATCATTTTGTACATATTTCCCTTTAGACACAGTTCTGGGAACAAAGTGTCACAAATAAGACATAAATCCTACATTGCTACACAGAGTAATTAAAGCACATACTAAGAGCTTGGTATAAAACTTGCCATAGAGACATAAATAACTAGAGAACATTTTAGATAATAATACCTAAGTGCTAAGCAGCAAATTCATAGTCTTTAAGTATATGAAGAGACAAGTTATCATAGCAAATTTTATAACTCAGTTGCTGCTAATATAGAGAGATAGAGATATTTATTAAGAGATGGTTTTATGCAGATTTTTGGTTTAAAAAGGGAAAGATCAGATAATGTAGGTGATTTAAACATGAGCAATAATATTTTTCTGCATTCAGTAACTTTTTTGCAGATATATTAATTATAATTAATTCTAACCAGTAAAATGCAGAAATAGTGTAAAGATTATTCACTAGGAGTAAAATTACTTAAAAAGAGAACCAAAACTTCCATTCCTGTCCAAATGTTTATTCCTGACAAAAAGACTGCTTTTTTGAACCATTTTGTAGATAAGATTTTTTGTAATAAATATTTTGGTGATGTTTTCACATATCATTTAATATATTTATGCTTCACATTTTCTCTTTTGTACTATTTTACTACCTATATACTGAAAGTAAAAATTTCTAAATCCTAAACTTCCTTGATATTTGAGATATCTTTTAATTTTTAAGCTTATATCATTTCTATAATGAATACTGTGCTTTCAGTAAAAGAATGACTATTTGTATGCACCTGGCTCATTTACAGGAGTTTTGTTGTGTTCTTTGGATTGTAAAGGTTTTGCTTTTAGTCTGCCTTCCCCAAATTTACAAAGACCTTATCAAAAATTTCAATGGAAAATTTTGCCTCAGGGAATGAAAAATAGCCCCACATTATGTCAAAAATTTGTTGATGCAGCCTTAGTCTCCACAAGAAATAAGTTTCCATCTGGATATATAATTCATTATATGAATGATATTTTATTAGCTCATGCTGATTATTTGATACTGCAACAAATACTTAATTTTATGATTACAAGTTTACAAGACTGGGGATTAAAAATTACTCCTGATAAAATTCAAACTCAGGCTCCTTTTTCTTACTTAGGAAGATTAATTAATTCCAACAATATAACTTCTCAAAAAAATACAGATTAGGGTTGATTCCTTACGTACTTTAAATGATTTACAAAAACTTCTTGGGGATATTAATTGGATTAGGCCTTACTTAAAATTAACCACTGCTGACCTTAACCCTTTATTTGAAATTTTACAGGGAGATTCAAATCCAAATTCACCTAGAAAATTATCTCCTGAGGGAAAGAAGGCTTTATTTAAGGTGGAGAAGGCTATTTCAGATCATTATTTACAACAAATAGACTATAATAAGCCCTGGATGTTAATAATCTTACAGACTTCACACACTCCTACTGGATGTCTATGGCAGGATGATCCTTTAGAATGGATTTATTTGCCTTCTACTCCAAAAAATTTAATATTTCATATTCCACCCAGGTGTCATCATTAATTTGTAAAGGTAGACTTCGAAGTAGAGAGCTCTTTGGACAAGTTCCATCCTCCATTATTATTCCATATAAAAAGGAACAATTATATTTCTTATTAAATATTAATGATGAATGGCTTATAGTATTACAGGGATTCTATGGAGAAATATTGTTTCCCATTTGCCTAACCACTCATTACTCTTGTGTACCATCTTAGAAGTTTACAGATAGTTTTGGGCAGAACATGGAGCATAATGCATTTAGAATAGGCTTTGGAAAAGGAATCCTGACTACCATCTGGGTTCACTTTCATTCTTTCTGTGAACCATCCTTTTTCTTCAAATTCAATCAGGAATATCCCCTAGGACAAAGGACTTTGTTGAAGGCTTCAACGCCTTTTACATTTGAAATAAACCTTAATGGTGCTCATTAACATCTTTCAGTTAGCCACCAGGTGTGTTTGAGTGAGGCCCATTATCCACATTACATGGTCATTATACTATCTATTCTATTTTATACTTATTCCCTGTGAAAAGAGAACCCTCGATTTGCATATGTGGACAGAGAGCTAGAAAACTAGGGGTTTATTCTGAGACCTATGGAGAGCTAAACTGAAGTTCTGGATTTCAGATTTTTGTTTTGGATTTGAGATACTGCTTTTGATACATTTAAAAATCCCAGGACTCATGAAGAGAATGAGTTAAAAGCCAGCATCATCAAATTTGTGAGGCCCTAAGAAATTCAAAGGGACCCTGTCTCTAAATAAATAAAAATATTTTAAAAAGGGGTGGGAATGTGAATCAGTGGATGAACACCTCTGGGTTGAATTTTTGGTACCAAAAAAAAAAAAAAAAACCAACAACCCCCACACACACACAAAATAATAATAAGAAATAAACAAACAAACAAACAAACAAACCCTCATGAGTAACAAGCCCTAAAATTAACAGCTTCTCTCATGCATGAATACAATAAATGGATTTGGAGTTCTCTCTTAATAATTATCTCAGTCTTCACCATGCAATCTGGAGACATGCTGGACTCATGGCACATGGAATCCCACAAAGGGCTTTAGAAAGAAGCTGAAAACACCATTATGGAACAAAATGCCCAGGTTTTCAACTGCTGATCTCAGCCTCACTAGACTAGTCAGAGGGAGGTGAAGGCTAAGCTACCACAGAGAGACCCTCTTGCCACAGACTCTGGAGAGAACCAGGAGGAGTCCCTAGCCATGACTGCCAGTTTCCACCATTGCCACTCCTGTCAGCTTTAAGCCACCTTCCTAAGCAGTCTCAATATAACAAGGCACACTTACCATTTCCTGGCTCTCAAGGTTCTCAGCGTTCTCCCTGTGGTTTGTTTTCAGATTCTGCACAGCACAGACACCTGGGCTCCAGATCCAGGACAGAAGCCTACAAAAAAGATTGAAAATATGGCGGGTTCCAGACACCAAGGGAACAGAAGATTGTGGAAGTCCTCCCCCTCATCACTGGCTGCCTGAGGATTGGACAGTTCTCAACTAAGTGTCTGACTGGTCAAGGCTTCAGGCACTGCCTCCAACCTGAGCCAAGTGGGCACAGAATCAGTCTAAATGACAGGTTGCTCCATTGTCTTTGTTAACAGATCAGGGCTGAGAATATAGCTTAGTCAGTAGAGTGCTTGTTTTGCTGATATAAGGCCATGGATTCAATCCCCTGCACTACATGCACACACTCTCCCCCCCCCCCAAAAAAAAAAGATTAAGTAAAGGACTTTGGGGACTAGGGTTTTGGATCATTGGTAGAGAACTTTCCTAGCATGCATGAGGTACTGGGTTGAATACGAAGCACCGCATTAAAAAGCCACCCAAGAGGGGGATGTGGCTCAAGCAGTAGCACACTCTCTGGCATGTGGGCGGCCCAGGTTTGATCCTCAGCACCACATACAAACAAAGAAGTTGTGTCCGCCAAAAACTAAAAATAAATATTAAAAAAAGCCAACGAACAAACTACTAATGATGCTGTGTCCATCTACAACAAAAAGTATTTAAGAAAAAAAAAAGACTGTGTATTGCACTTGTGCACCCTCACTGCAGAACTCATACACACTTTTTATAAATAATATATACATATATGTCTTCAGACAATGTATAAATTTCTCCTGGGATGTCTTTTCAAGTAACTTATATTACAGGTATGCTTCACAACCTGAAATCCTCTTCACTTCTTCTTCTTCTTCTTCTTCTTCTTCTTCTTCTTCTTCTTCTTCTTCTTATTATTATTATTATTATTATTATTATTATTATTATTATTATTGGCCTGTTAATTGCATTAAATGCCTCTGTATGGTGTTCTTTTAAGGCAAAGTTTTCTTCCAATAATAGGACCTAGCCCAGAGAGAAATGTATTGACATTTATAACTGTTTATAAAGTTATAGCAATTTGTGAATAAATATGTATATATTTTTTTATGAAAATGATATCACAATTACTTTAATATATATTTTTAAAAATTTTTCTATTCTTTGTCTCATAAAAACAACAGTTTGAACTTTACGCTCTTTAGCAATGTTGTTATATCCCTTCCCCCAAAAAAGTGACTCACAAATATAATTCAAATTATTGAGACTCATAAATTTTTGATCTTATATTTTAACTAGTGACGTCTAAAGATTTTCTTTTTATTTTCACCTTTAAATGAAGCACACTTTTATAGCTTTCTTGTTGTTTAATTGACCTTTAATATTATGCAATTTTTACTCTCATTCTGATCATTTGGACTATTGATGTTTTCATGGAGGGGATCTCAAAGTGGTCATGCACAAGGTAGGAAATGGATATAGTATGATAAGACTGGTGATTGCTGAGTATGTAGATTTTGCTATACAAAATAAGTATTGGTGGATGATATGGGGGTAGGGAGAAAAAGATCAATGAAAAAAAGAAGAAAAACTTGAACAGTAGAGGGGTTCACATGCCACAAGTCTACAATGATAGCGTGAATATAGAGGGTAGTGTTCTTGGAAGCAGCAATAAAATTTGAGGGAAAGAAAATGGTAATTTTTTGCACAGTTCCCAAGTGAGAGAGCCAGGTGAATGGGTTCTGTGTTCAACTCTTCCCACCTAGGAGTGGAATTTATAGTTCATAGGGTATGTCTCAGCAAGTAGTAAAACACCATTTCTATGTACCTTTACACTTTTTTATGGCTACAAGCTGACTTTGACAATTCCAGTCACATTACATCTTGGCACTTATTAGCTATTAATTAATTAATTCATTCATTACATTATTTATTTGTTTTCTATTAATTCACCTTTTCTTTAGTTGTCATTGTTTTTACATTACTGGTGATGTAAAAAAGCTAAAATCAAAAAGCTGTGTCAAAACTCCTCTTTTTTCTTATATACACTTTAATAAAGGATTTCTCTCTCACTTTTATATTTTGGAGAGTAGACTAACTTCCCAAGCAGTAGTTAATAACCTAGATGAGTTTTCCAACTAGCTCACTATTACTTTTAAATTATTTACATCCTTGACACTAACAGTGTCACTGATTACTCTTTTAAATTTTTGCAAGATATCTCTCTCTCTCTCTCTCTCTCTCTCTCTCTCTCATATGACAAATTGAAATCAGATATGCTTTTTTACTAAGAAACACTCTCAGCCTTTAATAAAATATTCTACAAAGAAAAAGGGTTTCGCTGATTTTCTCAGAGCCTCACTAAGTTCCTGAGGCTGGCTGACTTTAATCTAATGTTATAGAAGTATGCATTATATATATATATATATATATATATATATATATATATATATATATATGAATATATGAGAGGGAGAGGGTAGTGTTCATTTGACTCTTTCTCTTTGGGACTGTGCCACAGTTACCTTCTTCTTTCACTTCTACCTTATTTCTGCCTCCAAAGAAGCTACCCTTTTCCCTCATACTATCATTGATCCACCATTAGACTTTTTAAATATGAACTCTTGAGCTGGTCATTCTTTCCCTCTTTTCTTCACAGCACTTTTTTCTCTACCTTTACCTATTCCACCATTACTTATTCATGAATACTCACTACTGCATACTCAGTATCCACCAATGTCACATCCTGATCCATCTCTGTTCTGCTTTTTCCATGGATCATTTTGAGATACCCTCCACCCATATTTCAATAGTTCAGAGTAAGGTCAGGTAATGGTGTTATATATGAAGGTTTTTAAATGTCATTTACATAACAATAAGCCTATTAAAATTGGGATGTATTTTGTCAGGTTAAAAAAGAAAATTTACAGACTGCACTGTTATACTCAATTGTTTAAAATTCATTAATCTCAATAATTTGGAAGAAGTAATTATATAAAAAGGAGAATAAAGAAAAGAACATAACACATATAATTGACAATTGATGGAGTAGAAATTGCTGTTATTTCATCATGAAAACTGTATATATATATATGAAATACTCCTCACCAAGCAGCTTAGACCTGTGGAAATTATTGTATGTGTGTACAATGACAGCGTACAAGTATGTGATAGCATAAGACTAGAGCTATACTTGTCAATACAGTAAAAATCTTTGGCCTAGGAGGAAAGACGAGGTGATTCAGAAAAATAAAAATAATAAAGTTTGAGAAAAAAATGGTTTCTGGAGCCCAGAAAGATTTTTGGTTTAATTAGAGTACAAAATACCACATAAGTATTATACTGAAGTTACATCTGTTAAATACATCACATGTATAATGGATTTCAAGGAAAATATGTGGAACTTATCACAAACTAAATCAAAATTTACAAAAGCACATAAAATAGCATGTGTGTAAATAAAACTAATCATTATAAAGACAACTATTTTAACTCAATTTAATATATAATATTTTTCTATCAAAATTTTAGCATGTTTTTCTTTGAATACAAGAAAAAAGCTGGACCTGTCGGTGCACAATTGTAATCCCAGTACCTTGGGAGGTGTATTGTGAGCTCAAAGCCAGCATCAGCAAAAGTGAGGCCCTAAGTAACTCAGTGAGATATCGTGTCTAAATGTCATACAAAATATGTTTGGGGATGTGGCTCAATTCCTTTGAGTTTAATTCCAAGTACCAAATAAAAGAAAAAAAAAAGAAAGGACCAAAAAACTTATCTTAGAAATAAAATATATGTAAAATACCCCAAAACCTTTAATAAAAAAAAACAAATAATATACTTATTGTTATGAGACACATTTAATGTATATTATAAAACTATATTGCAATAATACAGACCAATATATTATAATATAAATCAAATCTGAAATCATATGTAGATCAATAGTATTGTTAAGAGCAATAGAAAGGCATATGTAAAACCGACCATATGAAAAATAACATTAGAAGTGAATGAATGAATCTATCCAACATAAAGTTAGAATTGGGACACAAAGGCAAAGTTCACTGTTAGAGTGTGTGTGCAGAATGTACAAAATAGTCAGTTCGAAACGTAGCAACACTATAAAAAGCAAACATTAAGAGGGAATAATGTTGAAAATAAAGCAGAATATTAAATGAGACACTCTCCCTCCATCTATAGATAAATTTAAAGAAAAAACTACTGAGAGTATCTCTGGCAAAATCATGAATGAGTAGAGAGATTTAGATACACTGGATATTACTCCAGTCTTAAGAAATGTACTATATTTGGGACAAAATTCCCAATTACCATCATCACCTCTAGTGAACAGAAATGTGAGAGAGGGGTTGAGGATGTTGCTCAGTTTTTAGAGTGCTTGCCTTGTATGCACAAGGTCCTGGGTTCAATCTCTAGCATCACAAAAAAATTTTTTTTAAAAAGAAGGAAATATGAAAGAAATGATACAAAAAATGGTGATATCTGAGAGCCATAAATTTTTTTACAAGTGCTTCATCAGCTGTGACCAAGACACAAAAATACCCAAATATCAAAGCTGTCAAGTTATCTCAAAAAAATCTGCCAGCATATTTTCCCAATTGCTGTTGCTCTAGCTTGTATTATAGGTGAAATAGGGAGGAATCCAGTAAACTACTCTTAGCTTGAGAGAGATTTTAGCACTTCCTGAATCCTGCCCCAACCCTGATACACTACTAATAAGGCCAGAACTACCAATTCCTCCTAGAAAAATTTTTTAGTTTTTTTTGTGGGTGTGTGAATGTGTGTATTGAATGTTTCACATTTAACATATTTTGTTTATGTTACTATGTCCCTGATACATTAGTAATAATGCCAGAACTACCAATTGCTCCTAGAAAGATTTTTGTGTGTGTATGTGTGGATGTGTGTGTCGATGCGTGTACTGAATATCTCAACTTTAACATATTTTATTTACCTTACTATGTCCTGAAGTTTCAAACTCTAGAACAAAAGGTGATTGAGCTTATGTCATTATCTGTAGATTTAAAACAAATGAATTTACATTCTTTTCCCAGCATTTTTATGAACTATGATACCAAACAGTTGTTCAGAAAGGAGCTTAATAAACAATGATCCCTGGGCTGGGGATGTGGGTCAAGCGGTAGCGAGCTCGCCTGGCAGGCGTGCGGCCAGGGTTCGATCCTCAGCACCACATACAAACAATGATGTTGTGTCCACGGAGAAATGGAAAATAAATATTAAAAAATCCTCTCTCTCTCTCTCTCTCTCTCTCTCTCTCTCTCAAAAAAAACAACAATGATCCCTGTTTATTTCAACAAATCTGTACAGAATAGTCCTACATTGGCTACTTCATATAAACTTTCCTCAGGGATAAAATGCATAAGTCAAAGAGATTTTCTGTAGCCTGGGCAGTGTTGTTGAAAAGGTCATTATAATAATCTGAAAGAGCTAGGTGTGGTGGCCAATATACTAGAGGCTGGAGAGGCAAGTCAGGAGGATTGTGATTTGAAAGACAGCCTTAACAACATAGAAAGGCTATAAGCAACTTATTGAGAGATTAGTGATATATCACCTGTCTCAAAAAAAAAAAAAAAAAAAAAAAGGACTGGAAACATAACTCAGTGGTAAGCATCCACGGAGTTCAATACATAGCACCAAACCACATCAAACTAAACAAATATCTGAAAGATAGTAGGGACTTCAGAGTATAGGTGTACATGCATAGATAAAAATTTTGGTTACAATATAAAGTTAATATAGATAATTTTGAAAAAAATTTCATGGTTCTTTTTTTAAAGAGAAAGCAAGAGAGAGAGGGGGTGGAGAGAGAGAGAGAGAGAATTTTAATATTTATTTATTCATTTTAGTTTTCGGCAGACACAACATCTTTTTTTTGTACATGGTGCTGAGGATAAAACACAGTGCCACACGAATACCAGGCACACTACCACTTGAGCCACATTCCCAGCCCCTATCATGGTTCTTAAGAGCTCAAAATAAAAATGCCATATAATCCACTAATAATAATTTTTTTGAAGCAGGGTATCATTGTGAATGTCTGTACTCTCAGTGGCTTGGGAGGATGAAACAGGAGGAACTTAAAAACAGCCTCAGAAACTTGGCAATGGCTTAAGTGATTCAATGATATCCTGTCTTATTAAAAAAATAGGGATGTAACACAGTGGTAAAGTGCCTAAATAAGTACAAATAAATAACAATAACAATTCTTGGTTTAAAAAATGCCCTATAACCCAGTAATTATAATTCTGGATAAATATCTAAAGAAATTGGAAAACTTTTGTTAAAGATATTACTTCACTTCCATTTTTATTGTAGGTTTATTCACAGTATCTAATAAAAGGAATCAAATGAAGTGCCTTTTAGATGCAAGGTATTGATGAAAAGGTTTCTTCCAGCTGCAGATCATCCATCTGCTTGCCTTAAAGGCTGCATACTTATAATTCAAACTGCTCCCTAAAAGGCAAGACTCAGATATGGATTCTTCTGAGTACTCCAAGAAATTTTGGTACCTCTGGACAAATTCTGTAAGACTTTTCCAAAACTAAGGAATAGGTAAATTTTGGAGTTTGAAATGTGGACAACATACAGTAAATTCCTCAAGGGGGAATCTTAATTTAGACACTGTGATAAGGTGTCTGGTCTGGGGAAGAAAGAGGAAGTAAAATCAGAGTTTGAGATAAAACTAGACTTTACTTCAGTGATTTATAGGTTATTGATTTAATCCAAACAAATATTGGAAAAGGGTTAAAGCTACTAATTAAAATTTATGTAAAACAGGTATTTAAAAAGTATCAGGAAAGAGCTGAATGTGTGGCTCAGTTGTACAGTGTTTGCCTAGCATATATGAGGCAATGAGCTTAATTCTCAGCGCCCCATATAAATAAATTAAATATAAATAAATATTAAAAAAAATACCAGGTAAGGATTTAAGGTCGTTGCTCAGTAGTAGAATTCTTGGCTAGTATGCATGAGGCACTCTGTTTGATACTGGACCCACATTAATAACAACAACAACAACAACAACAACAACAATAATAATAATAATAAAGATATTTTGTTTATCCACAACTAAGAAAAATATTTTAAAAAAGTAAAACAGTGCTATGGCCTGTAACCTTCTAATTATCTGTGTTCTAATTAAGCCCTTGCAATTGAACTTTCTTGTTATTTAAATTAAAGTCCAGTTCCACATTTATTTCCTACCACACCAGGACAAAGCAGTTTGCTTGAATATTAGGAATGCTTCTAAATGTCACTTTAATAAAGTTGTTTTACATATTTAAAAACTCAGTTAAAAGCAAACTTGGTGGCAGAGGCCATAACCCCTGTGGCACAGAAGAATTATACATGGGTATCATGAGTTCAAAGCTACCATCAGAAAAAGCAAGGCACTAAGCAACTAAGTGAGACCCTCTCTCTAAATAAATACAAAAAAAGACTGGGGATGTATCTCAGTGCCCCTGAGTTAAATACCTGGTACAAAAAAAAAGAAGAAAAAAGAAAAAATTCAATTGGGGACAAAAAAAAAACACCTAAATTTTGGACAAATTAACTACACTATGGGCTGGAAATGTGGCTCAAGCGGTAGCGCGCTTTCCTGGCATGCGTGCTGCCTGGGTTCAATCCTCAGCACCACATACAAACAAAGATGTTGTGTCTGTCGAGAACTGAAAAATAAATATTAAAAAAAAAACTACACTATTGTGAGGATGGCTTTAGGCCTGGCCTAAAAAAACTCCATATTAAAAACTTCAGTTTGAAACATGCAGCCTCACCAGGCATGCCTAAAGAAGCCTTCAGTATTGCCCTCAGACATAAACAAATCACTTCCCCTCACCTTGATAAACAGAGTGAGGCCTCTGGCAGGTTGTCCTCACCTAATAAGAGGAAAGGGTGAGAAGACCAAGGTGCAGACCACCAGACCAGATGTTTCTAGCCCTAGAGTAAATGATGTCATGGAAAAATCTGGTGGTAACTAACAAGGATTAAAAAAAGGGTAAAAAAGCTGCAAAATTCAGTATAAACAGTAGAGCAAATGAACAGATGTTCAGCCAGCTCAATAAAAAATGCACTTGAGCTGGGGAGGCTGATGAGGACTTGGAATGACATCTCATCACTTCTCATTGTTTGTATTATTCTCACCACTCTTAAACTCTACAGCCACACCTTAGTGAGAGGGAGAAAGGTAAAAGATTATGTGATGTTCTTCTCATGTGATGAAAACTTAATTTCAGTGGGGAGAAACCCAATGGGGAAAATAAAACCAAGAGGCAAGATCTCCCACACACCCAAAATATATACATTCATGACTAAAAATTTTACCAAAATTACTTTAAAATATCATTTAACTTTTGTGCTCTCTGGTCTTATGAGAAAGAAAATTTTATTTTAAACTTCTAAGCAATGTCCTAAGGCATTAATATTTTCCCAGAGAGAAAAACAATATAATGTATTAGTATAATTTAAAAGTTTCTAGTATTCATAATAAAAATTAAGGACAGATTAAATCAATTTAATAACTTAAACTACTATATCTAAAATATTATTATTTTTGAAAATATAAACTGACAAATAAATAAATGTATTTTTCAAGCTTCATCCTAAAATTCATTCTTGACCTCTCAGGGATATCTATGTTCACCACAGCTACATTCCATGTTTGAGATCTATAAATACCTTGACCTCAGCAAGATAAAAAAATGGACAACTCAGTTCTGTGTCATAGGTTATGGAATAAACATACCAAACAACATTCTCTCAGGGCCAAAGAACAGGCGAGACTCTGCACTTTGAGAGGTAAGCCATCTACAACTCAGAAGTGTACAAAAGTGGAAACTGTTTCTCACAGGATTCTGAGCACAGATCCATTTTCATTTTAGATATTATACTTTAACCAAAAGAGATTGGTATCACTGGAGAGAAGACTCTAGGTTATCAGATCATCAGTAACCCAGTAACTAGAGTCTAAACATTTAAAAAAAATTATTTTGCAGTTTTGTCTTTAGCCTAATGCAGAGTTGTGATTTCATTTTTCTTCTTTAGTATGGGCTACTCTGAGAATATCATCAAACATTAAAGGCATAGAAGTCTACACATATTTCCATATAATTCAATAAAGCCTGTCAAGAGATTAGAGTTCAAATTTAAATTACTAAAATTTAACCAGTACCTATAAGGCACAATATATTTTTCACATAACTTCTGTTCCACATGTGATTGAATCCTGGCATTCAGCCCATGTTTAGTGAATTAGATATCTATCACTGAATAAGAAGAAACCATATAAAATTATTGTCTCAAGTGTGGGCTTATCATCAATTAAGCCTGGGTTCATATGGGATCTATTTACTGCATTAGGTGATAGTTGGTAAGGTTACTAAACTTCAGAGGGAGATATGGTTGCAAAAAAAGCACCCTTTTTCTCAGTATCAAATAAATTAACATAGGCTCATTCTCATGGAGGTGACAGTGTGATGAAAGTAAAAACAAAGTATTCAAAGTGTTTCCTGACTAATACACTTTCAAAGTCACAGATTTACATAAGTCACTCATAAAAAATAAGAGCTTAGATCCAAAATTTGGGAAATATACTCTGCACTTTGGCTACAAGAGGAGTAAACACACATTGTCAATTTTATGTGTACAGATAGGGCTAAAGAATTGCTCATATGTTGACACTCGGTATCATTCTGCTTTTTGTAATGGATGAGGTTTACATAGCTGTTCAGTGTGAAAAAAAAATATTTGAAAGGTCTCCTGAATATTAAGCAACTTTACTGGAATTCAGGATCAATTCTCTGTGACCCCAAAGCCACAACTCACATCCTCTAGACTACGTGAATTATAAATCTTTCATTATTGTTTTAGAAGTTAGATAGTGGCACAAAAAAGCAGAATATTTTTTTGTACCAAGGACTGGACTCAGAACACTTTATCACAAATCACATCTTCAGCCCATTTGTTTTTAAAGACAAGCCAAGTTCTCACTAAGATGCTTAGGCCCCACTGAGTTGCTGAGTCTAGCCTTGAACTTAAAATCCTTCTTCTAATCCTCTTTAGTCACTGAAATTATAGACATGCATTACAATATTGGCTCTTGTTTCCTGGTTTATGAATAGGCAAAATTGAAATGATAAGCAGAGAAGCAGCTGTTAAAATCACCTCTTTATTGATTCTGGCTTTATTCCTAAGGTTTAAATATTGAAACCCATATTTGAATGTATTCTGAAGGTAACATTATCTATTATAGTCAACAGTCTGTTGATCTCCATTTTATCCAGAAAATTTTTAACTGCTTAAACTTTGATTTAATTTGAAAATGTTACTCAATATGTTTGAACTTCTGGTTTTTCTTCTGGCATTATTAGGATACTAGGTTCAAACCATATAGCCTATAGAAAATTATGGTGTGGTTATAGCTAAAGAGAAGACTATATGATAAATAAAATTTTAAACTCACGAGGATGATGTATTTTTTTTATTTTTATGTAACCTTGGTGAGTAAGATACAGAGTAAACAACCAAACCTTAAATCTTACAAAGCAGGCTCTAACTCTAGTTAATAAAGAAAAATATTAAATACAAAAAGTTGTGTTGCAAAATCACATAGCACTTGGTTTGTTATCAGCAGCACAGGAATGGGTTTCTGCCATATAATAATATCAATATGACTTCAATACATATGATATCTGTAGATGCAGTCACACAGCAGTTGATCAATGATAAGTTGTAAGAATGATGAGCTTGTTTAGATACCATCTGGAGATGGCTTTTAGTGATCCTAGACAGGGGGATTGTGTTCTAGTCATATCACAATACAGCATATTTTTTGAGGCCTGAGGATGCAGAGTTCTTACCTCCTTGGTGACAGTTCATTGCAGAAGACTTCAGGTGTGTAGATTTTTTAATGATGAAACCTGTAAGAGTGGATCATTGGAAAGGCCAAATATGGCTATAGCTACTCTGTTGTTGATGCTTCCAAAAGGTTACTGTTATTATTATTATGATTATTATTATTATTATTATCATTTATTTAAGTAATGAATACCTTGATTAAGTGTATACATTCATTGTCATAAACATTTTCTTCTGAGTATGTGTTCACTATGTAAAATATTGATCATGCACCTTTGTTTTCTGGCCTATGTATGAAAGGGCCTATGGAATGATGCAGGATTCTGAGGGCTGAATGCTCTGGGCTACTTGGGAGCTATTGTTACCTCTGCATAAGCATGACTACACTGCCAACTCTTCCTCACATCTCTCAATTGCTAGAGACCAAAATTTTACATCCTGGGTCTCAACACCCACAGAGCAACTCACATAGTCTTTATTATATTTGCAGGTGAGAGATATCTCAGTCCTGATAGATTAATGGAGATTTTTAGGGGAATAGTGGCAACTATGGTCACGAAGAAGCATACATCACTTTGTTGCCTCAGTCCAATTACAGTGAACTCCTGTGGAGAGCTGTTACATAGTGGGATTTGTTCCTTGTAAACAGAAATAAGAATTCTGACTGCACTGTGTGCAAACATAAACCTTGGAAGTTGAACTATCAATGAACTGCTGAAGCCCAGGCCTCAGCCCCGGGCCAAATAAAAAAGTGGCAGCAGTGGCATAGATGATTTGAAGAAGTAGTCAAATGAGTCACATGCAGCTGCTCTGGTAATGGGATGAATGGTTTCTATAGATCTGACAGCAAAAACTGATGCAAGTGTATGAGAGACTACCAGAATGAGAAATTGCAAAATAATCAAGAAGTATAGGAATCCAAAGTATATCCAGTAGAGTAAGATCTCTGTATTTTTAAAATACCCATCAACCTTCTCCATTGTGATGATTGAGTCTGGGGAGAAGAAGAAGGATAAAGGCCTTCAAGTCAAGTCAATGGATGATGCATAAAATGAAACGACAGTAGCCAATGGCTCCAGTGAACAACTGGCATGGTCATCCCAGGTATCCAAGTTTACTCCATTTTAACTGTTAAGCAGAACTGGTGGACTTAAAAAATAATTTACCCAGGTGGCAAGAGAGCAAGATTATTATTTTTTGTCTGTAAGAATTAGAGATAAACAGCATTCTGTGTTGCACCTTAAGAATGGAGAGGTTAGCATTGCTCCTTACAGTAGAAGTTGTAAAATGCTCAATGCCATGAGGCATTTAAGGACAAAAAAAAGACCAAGTATGTTAGTACCTGGCCAGGCTTCCAGAGGGCTGTATTTTTAGCAAGTAACCAAGGTCTTAAACAATCATATTCAATCTATGTACTCAAGATCAAAAACATTTATTTGTGAACATGCTCTTACCTCAGTAAAATGTTGTTGATATGCCTTCTTTGTCTGACCTGCATTAAAAAAGTTCTATTTAATAATTTGGGGGGCTGAGGGATAGAAGCTAGAGTTTGGTTATGGGCTATTGCTGCCTTCAAAAGTAGCATGCCTACCATCCCAAAAGTTCCTCACATCTTCATTCAACTGCTTGAGCCCCAAACCTTGCTTTTTTGATATAAGCCCCTGCACAACAGCCACAGATGTGAAATCATTTTTAATTTGAGACTATCACAAATCCTCTGCTTTATTCAAGGGGTATTGTGTTGTTTTGTAAACATACTCCCAGATAAAATTCATATAGTGGATATTTAGTATATTATTTATTTTAGATTACACATATGGCCTTAATGTTATCTCACCCTCACTTTTTTAATGTAGTGTTTCATATTCTCCATTTACAAAACTTTTGTGATACAGATACAGTCCTTTTGTTGCAGTTTCCATAGCATCCTGCATTTTCATCATGACTGAAATGAAATATGCCTGTTTTCAAATTTCTCCTGATAAGAAATTTAAAAAATATTGCTTGTTCTTGATTTTTCAATTCAATTTTCAGCAATTTCCCAAGTTTATTTTAATTCCTTGCTATAAGCTTTAGACTTTTTTCTTAAACCTATTATCCTCATTGAATAAAAAGTTCATCAGATGTAAAAATTTTGTTTTTCTTTTTTTCATTCTTTCTTTTCTTTTTTTAAGGGGAGAGGAATGAGTACTTAACCCAGGGTATTTCTACTAAACCCCTATATCATCAGGCTTTTTAAATTGTATTTTATTTTATTTTTAGTTTTCACACAAAGTCTTGCTTAGTTTCTTAGGGCCCTCTCATATTATTTAGGCTGAATTTGAAATTGTGATTCTTCTGCTTAAGTCTCCCAAATTATTAAGATTGCTGACATGAGCCACATATGTGTGTAACCCCCCTTTCCTTTTTGAATAAATGTCACTACTTAAAAATAATGATGAATCATGGCTTCTAAAGGAGGTAAGTTCTGCCTTTGTGTCAGGCATATTTGATCTTGATATGTACTTAAAAATTGTGGGCACACAACACAGCATCTTTGTAAGATCCTGTTTCAAAATAAAGAAAAAGAAAAGAAAAAAATTGAGAATATACCTCAGGATTATTAATTCTCTCAGTTTAACCACCAGCACTACACTCATATAAACACACACTCACACACACACACACACACACACACAAACACACACACACACACACACACTGTACTCGTGGGATTTTGAAAATATTTTTTGACATTGAACAGCTGTATAAACCTCATCTATTACAAAAGGCAGAATTAGTGACATAATATCAATAGTCCTTTAGCCTTATCTGTGTACAGAAATTTGGTAATGCGATTTTACTCCTACTCTAGCCAAATGCAGAATGCATTCTACAAACTTTGGGTCAGGGCTCTTCTTTTTTTATGGCTTTTATAAAGTTGTGGCTATGAAAAAGTACTAGTCAATTATCGAGTTAGAAAATATTTTTTAATGTTTTTGCTTTTTCTTTTAGAACACTATCTCCTCAATGAGAACAAGCTCACCGTAATTTATTAAATTCTGAGATATCATGTGAAGAAGATTCAGGGTGCTTTTTTTTTTTTGGCATCCAGATCACCCTCTGAAGTTCAGTAATCTTAACAGCTAAATATATGCAGCAAAAATATTGCAGATGAATGCAGTTCAATCCAAATGTGAACTAGTAAGTTTTAGAGTGACTTCTTATACAGTTATAGACAACAATATACCCACTGGAGGGAAAATGTCAGGTTTTAATTATATGTGGTACCGTGAATATCTGGAAAACAGCACATATCTTATATAAAGTAGTTTAATTTCTTTTATTTAAGTTCATATCCCCAGACCTGATCCTTAGTCTTTTAACAATGAAAATGGACCAGCTTGCATTTTGGACTTGATTCTGGGCCCACTTGGCTTAGGTTGGAGGCAGTGCCTGAAGACTTGTCCAATAATCTCTTAGGTGCCATTCTTTTAATAATTTTGTAGGCTTTCTGTCATAGATCAGGAGCCCAAATTTCTGTGATAAGAAGAAGCTGAAAACAAATCACAGGGAGAACTCTGAAAACCCTGAAATCAAGAAAATGATAAGTGTGCCTTGTTATATTGAGACTGGATAAGTAGGTTGTTTGAAGCTAGCAAGAGTGGCAATGGTGGAAAATGAAAATTGTGGCTAGGGACTTGTTGTGAGGGGGCAACAATTGTGATATATGCAGTACAGGAGAGAAATAAAGAATTTCTATGCACTTCTGCCCCTTTCAATGCTTTATTCATTCAATTACTCAACATAATTTCACTCTATAGTTTCTTAATCAAGAAAACAACAATTCTTAATGCTAGGTACTGCAATAGACATAATCCATTTAGAGCTAACAATTATAGATTAATTCTAAGCCCTGCAAAGCACACGTGTTAATGACAGGCTAATTACAGACATTCCCTCTGCATGCTAAGTTCAAAAGTCTCAAGCATTAGGCTTTATGTACAGCATATGCACACTCACTCAGACCAGGGTGATCAGGACAAAAACCAAGGCGGAGCTTTCTTGGTGTAGATCAGATGACTGGTTGAGACATGGCTCTTGATATAGCTAAGGTTTAAGATGTTCTTGAATCAAACAGTTTAGTGGGGATACCCTTTTCTTACCCTGTTCCACCAATACTTATGTGATGAACACAGAAAAGTACATTTTACAGCCATAGATTGTATCTTGATATCCATTAACCAGCTTTAAAAAAAACAAAAACAAAAACAACAACAACAACAACAAAAACCTTGTTTTAGGTTACAGGGAGGATTAGTCAAGAGGATGTGGAAAGTTTTGTGGAAAAGTTCATAACAGTTAACCATAAAGGAACTGAAAGCAAATTTTACCTAGTGCTCCTGGGCTGGTAATGTCATTGTTACGTATAAAGAGCAGAATCCCAATGTAATACATTTAAGTGGATATATGGTTGTAAATACTCGCCATTTTAGCAGAATCTTTTATTTATTTTTTCTTGCAGAATCAAAACCATCCTTGACAGTTGCCCATACTTGTCAATACTGGCTCTTCACTGGTATCCTCAGCAAATCAATGGGCACAAGTTTGAAGGAAAGGAAGGGGATTATATTAGAATTCCAGAGAAGTTATTGGATGTCTCAGATGCACAAATAATGGCTGGGAAAAATTCATGTAAATTAGTCCAGTTTATAGAGTATAGCAGTCAGCAGTGGTTTATAACTGGTAACAATCTTCCTGCTTCCTGCTGACTGCAGATAACTATTATGAAAATGAAATATAGTTTAGTATGTGAAATTCATTCTTAACATTGATTCGAAAATGTCATTGAATTTTCTATTCCTTTTGTTATTACAGGTATTGTCTTTGAGTGTGAAAGATCAGAGTTCACAACTCCTGAATAACAACAATGAAGTCCTCTACAGGATTTATGCTGCTGAGCCTAGAATTGTTCCTCAGACATCTCTCTGTCTCCTTTGGAATCAGGCTACAGCAAGGTACGTATTAACAACTTTTGAAGATTAGAGTTTAGTCCTTCCACATACCAGCACCATTAAACCTATTTTTTTTGAACTGGATATAGAGGTGGCACTCAGTGACCTAACACCACAGAATAATCTCTACAATAAGACAGAGGAGCATAGGGAATGGTCTAGTATCATTCAGATGGCAAGCTTAGCCAAGTGATTTAACTGTGTGTAGCACATTTATTTGTTTATTATTGATCCTTTTGTAGGTTGTGACATGAGTCCTGCTCAATTCAGATAACTTTTCTGAAGTCATCAGTTAGTTTGCTGGAAAGGAAGGAAATTCATTATTTGTCTTCCTTTCACCTGGGCTTGTGGTTCAGGAGCTGACACTTTATGTTTAGAGAGAACAGCAGGATTTATAATTCTAGTCCAAACATGTTGGATATATTTTAGGATTAAAGCCAGGTATACGAATGGGAAGAAAAGCAATTATTTCTTTTCTCTTGACCTAAGGTCACAAGTTTCTGAGTAGTTACTATCACTCAGATCTCAGTCAATAGTGCAGGGCCAGGCAATGCTGGCCAAGAAGGTCTAGGATTGTGTATATTATTGAGTTTTAGGCACAAAAGCTAAAATTATAACTAAATTTAATATCTTTGTTGGGCAACCAACTGTCTGATGAAACAGCAAAATTTTGGTTAGTCTCTTTCTTTTTCTGTGAAAAAAACATTTTGAAGTGAAATTCCTATGCCTGAAGGCATATCTCAAACCTAATGCAGATGGTCCCTGGCTTAAGATGTTTCAACTTAGTATTCTTCTATTTTAGAATAGAGCAGAAGTGATATACATTCAGTAGAATTCATACTCAAATTTTGAATTTTGCTCTTTTTCCTTATGGATGGTATGTGGCATGATACTGTCTCATGATGCTGAGCTGCAACACTAAGCCATGGCTCCTGGTCAACTGCATGATTATGAGGGTGCACTGTGTAGCTAAACTATGATATGCAGGAGGTTGTATAGGTTAAGTGCAGTTGTAGCTTGTAATACTGTAGACTTATGATGGGTTTATCAGGAGTTAACCCCATCATATGTCAAGGAGCATAATTACATAGTCTGAAGTCCTCAATGTATAATTAGAAATAAAGGTTTCAAGCCCAAATGAAAAGTTTCAAGCTCAGATCCACAGTTGAGGTTATGAAGTTATATGTCCTTAGAAAAGTCATAGACTCAAGATGCATTAAAAGGGAAGGGAGCATAAACCTGTAATCTCTGGGAATGCAAAATGAGTGAAAATTTATAGAGTGAAGCATTTGAAGTACATTAGAAAACATATATAATTGGCTCCAATTTTTTTTTAAAAAAAGGTGAGGAAGGAATCTTAGAATAGCATACAAGTAAATTATGTGGTTCAAAATACAAGAACTTATGAAATCATATGGAAGGGCAAGAACTACATATATCATGGCTATGTTATCTCATAGGATTTTAGAGTGATAGAGAAGAGTGGGTCTGTCTTACATTTATAGGCAGGGACTGGTATTACTGTCGGAAGACCAGCTTCTTTGGTACTGAGAATGCTGTGGCAGGTGTAGTTGTATTTAAACTGTTTCTTAAGGTGTCTGGTGGAATTTGTTGGCTCACATCCTGAACAAGATGTTCCCTTTGGTGTTCCTTCTTCAAAACGTGGTCTGCTTAGGTCTTGAGTAAAGAACACTTAAGTTCAGCAAGTAATTTTTTCTTCAAAAGACATTTCAACATCTTAAGTACTGACGAAAGAGGAGTAGTGACTATTGTGTTTTGTTCCAGCTGGTTGTCTGGCATTCAGTTTTGCAAAGTGGTTGAGGACACTGCAGATTATGTGGAATGTGCCTGTTCACACATGTCTCTGTATGCTGCCTACGCCCAAACCGACAACTTGTCTTCATACAACAAAGCCTTTTTCTCTTTTGGATTTATATGTATATCAGGTCAGTGATAGTGTTTTCAAGTCAATAATTTTAAATAATTGTAAGAATAAAGGTCTGTTTTTCCATAATTTTCCCCAAAAAACAATGTCAATTGATATTTAGAAAAAATATTTACTACACTTATTTCTGAGTTCAAATAGTATATATTTGGTTTACTTGTCTTTGTACATTATACAAATGAAATCATATAGTTCATTTTGGCTTTGACTTTTCCCATTCAATATTTTATCTGTGAAAACCATTCATACTTTACATACGTGGATTGGTCATTTAAAAAATATTTTCCACATTTTTATTGGTGTATCATAGTAGTACATATTGATGGAGATATTTGTTGTTACATATTTGTATGTGCACACAATTAAACAATATAACTTGACCAATATCACTCCCCAGCACTTTTCTCCTCCTTCCCTCCCTCTCTGCCACTCTATGGTTCTTTAATATATGCAAGATATGAATATCATTATTCATTTCCTGTTGTTTTTCTATTTGTTTTATTCATTAATTCACACAATAGATATTTATGGAGGGCCACTTATAATACAGACAGAGTAAAAAGTATAGGACTTAGTCCCAACTCCTAAGGAATATATATAACACAGTCTAAGAAGCTAGATAGTAAGAAAGGTTATAATTTGCTGGTTTAGAGGACAGGTTCTGTGAGATAGAATGTCAGGATTATTTGAGATAATCCAGTCAAAGAATTTTGTATTTGCAATAGTTAAAAAAAAACAACAACAACCCTACCCTTTGGTTGATTTTTATTCTACAGCTTAACCATTTTAAATATGGCAAACACTGTATTAAAAAATCATCTATCATTATTATCCTATGTACATATAAAATTACATAATTGGTGGGATTCTACATCATGTATAACCAGAAGAATGTGAAATTATATTTCATTATACATGATGTGCCAAAGGACATACTGTCGTATATAACTAATTAAAACAAATAGAAATTATTTTAAAAATCATCTATCATTTTCCATATCCAAGCCTTAAATTGTATTAGTACCTGTCAAACTAATCAATAGAATTATTCTCACCTACTATATTAATTATATGGTTGGAAGTTTGAGAATTCCTTACTGTATATTTCTGCCCCCCATCTTCAGCACTTCTGTGCCTTAATTCACTTTTTAAAAGCTCCACAACTCTTTCTGTGAACAATATGTTTATTCTACAGAGAACTAGGTATAGAGTAATGGTTTAAAATACAAAACCTGAAGCCAGAATGTCTGGTTTCAAATACTTGATCTGCCATTAGTGAGTGTGAAACCTTGAGTAAATTACATAGTTTCCACATACCTCAATATCCTCCCGATGATGTATGATTATAAATGATATCTACTTAATAAGGTGGGAAATATATTGAATCAGACATTTCTGATATTCTACTTTGATGATGTTTTATCTGTAAATGTAATTGACATTGAGTTTTTCTGGAGACAGAGTCAAGCAATTAATTACTGTTCTTAGTTCAGTTGCTAAAATATTTCCAATATAATTTGATTTTATATAGCTACAAATTTTCCTTAATGTATCTTAATTATGAACCTAATTTAGATTCAATAGCAAAAGTTAATAATTTCTTATTCTTTTTTTAGGGGGTTACCCCAGCCCTATTTTGTGTTTTATTTAGAGAAGATAAGGTCTCACTGAGTTGCTTAGCACCTTGCTGTTGCTGAGGCTGACTTTGAACTCATGATCTTCCTGCCTCAGCCTCCTGAGCCACTGGGATTATAGGCATGCCCACACTCAGCTAGTAATTTCTTATTCTTAGTAATGTCTTTCATAAATTTTATAATTTCTTACTTAATAGATTCTTCTTTGTCCATTACAGTTACAAAATAGGTAAGAAATTCCATTTTACTTTAATGCCAATGAATTTATAAAGCAAAGAAATTTCATAGGCTGATGAAATGAAATTGAAAGGTACAATATTGGAATAAAAATCCTGTCATTTTACATTTCTCCATAGATATAAAATTCAAGTGTTTTTATGACCCACAAAATTTTCTTGTTTTGTTTCAAATATTGATCATCAAAGCAAAGAGTTTTTAAAATTAAACAGAGAAAGTCATCCTGATTTTATGGAAACTAGCAGAACTATAACATTTTTCCTGGGAGAATTGTTAATAAATATTTTTTTCTGTAGCTTACTCTAGAAAAAGGCAATATATATTTGCTGATGTATTTGACAACCAACAAACACCAAAACATCAGTATCTGCATTTATTACTTTCAAGTTGGAACTAATTTCAGTAATTTGAAATTCTTGGTTTTTCCCCCTTGTCCATGACACATTGTTCTGTAATTTGCATGATCTGTCAATAATGACACTTAAAGTCCTGTCTTTGTGCTTTAATTTTAGCTTCGCAAAGGGGTTTGTGGGAGGAGAAAGCCTATCCTCTGTTGGGCCTCAGGAACCAGAAAAGAGAATGTTATGTCTTATCTATGCTATAATTTGGGTCAGGTCCTATTGAATATCCCTCTAAATTTGATAGTAATTAACTAATTATTTTTATGAAATATAGTAATATATAGTTAGAAAGGTATTTAACCTTTCCTTGTTTTAATCACAGTAGATCAAAGTTAATCTATTTTGTAGCTCTATGTGAAATCAGAACAACCAAAACAATCAATGTGTAAAGTAGGCACAGAGGCCAAAATGCTTAGCAATCCTCAGTTTAGAAAGATGAAAGAGGCATATACCAAGACTTAACCATTTAAACAATGCCAGAAATTTAAACAAGGGTCATTCTTTGAGGTGAGATGGATAGGAAGACAGAATGAGAAAATGCGTGCTGTGTGCCTTGAAATATAGTTTTATGGAACTTAGCCACAAAACAACATGGAAGAAATATAACTTAAAGCCAGCTTCCTATGATTATGCAATATGTTTTCATGTAATTATTCAGGAACTTCAGCATGGTTTGGGCACACATTACTATTTGGATGATAATGTCAAAAAATCTCCTTCATTGTGCCCTGCTTTGATAGTATACTATCAAAGACAGACTTTGGATTGTGTGTGTCCTGATTTTAACATAAGCCCCATCCATAGTCTTATATTCTCAAAGAGAACCTACAGTATTTCATATTTCATGTTTTAATATCAGTGAATATGTGAGGTGCTTTTGATATGCTTGCAGTAAGTCTCCCATGTTTACAGTGGATTTAAGCAGAGGCAGAGCTGGGCCAGGCCTCATATGTATTTAACTTTTATTTTGTTCTCTTAAGGTAGAGAAATCCTTTAATGCAAATTAAAGCTTTCCTTTTTAATTGACTTAACTTTTACTTACCTTTTTATAGGCTACTAAATATATTATGCTATATATAAATGCCAACACAGTTTCAAGTTCACTGCAAATAACTGTTTATAAAATGCTAAATATAACGCTTATAGGTTAAGTAAATTAACACAACCCAAAGTCCTTTGAAGCAACATATTTTTTGTTCAATGCTTATAAAAACTGCAAGAATATTCAGATTGCACTTTTTGTTTTACAAACTAAGATTCTAAAAGTTTTTCCAAAAGAAAAAAATAACATTGCAAAATGTTACATATTTACTTCAAAATTGTTTTTAAAAATAAGATAAAATTTTCTAAAACTTTCTATTAAGTTCTTACAGAAACTAAAGTAGATACTATAAATGTGATGAGTAATATATCAAAACATCTTTATTCTATTAAATGGATAAAATATGCTTAGAATAGAAAAATAATATCCTTAAATAGAAAAAAATATGTTTAGAGCTTAAAAAAACTACAGTTGAAGAAGTCAGAAAACATAGTTTTAATTCTGACATGGCATACAGATGTTTGGTTGTTACATTTGTATAGGATATTGTTTAGAATGACTTTGGCTGCAAATAATAGAAAACAACTAAAAGGTTAAAACAGATTTAAGGTTCCTGGTTTAATACCTTGATGGTGTCATTAGGAGCCCAGCCTCTTCTCATATTTCTGTTTTGCTTTCCCCAAAAACGTTTTTCTCCCCTGAGACTTGTCCCTACATGGTCTTGAGTTGGTTGCAGTAGTATAAGCATCACACTAACAATGTCCAGGCGTACCAACGGAGTACACTGTTTTAAAGCAGTGAGATCTTCCCTGAAAGCCACCCACAATGTTTTCCTCTACATCTCTTTGACTGGAATTGTGTTGTGTCAACTTTCATAAGCCAGTCTTTTTATGGAGGAAAATACAGACAGATTTGTAGTGAAACAAGCTCTCAGAGAGCAGTGAGTATCTTTTTGAACATCGCCCAACCCAATCACTGACATACACTAGTTTTCATAGATATTTGTTAAATTAATAAATAAATATTCCTTTTAAATTTAATATTATATTTTTAATACTTTTTTCTGAAATAGTACATATTCATATTCAAAATAGTTTAACAAAGTACTCTCCCTTAGAGCTTTCTGTGATGGGTGAAAATGCTTTATACTGTCCAATACAGTAGCTCCTAGCTACAGGTTGTTGATGAGCCCTTGAAATATGTCTAACACAACTGAGAAGCTGAGTTTTTAAAATTTTTCATGAAAATTTAAATTTAAATAGTAATTTGTGACTAGTGGCTATTGTGTTGAACAGCACAGGTTTAACACCCTGATGATCTGGAGGTGGGTCTCCTTGACAACCTCATCCCTCTGGAATAAATCTTTTCCCTAATACACAGTTGTATGTATTCCATGGTGCTTCATACAATGTCCCTATTAGAAATCTTTTCAGGGTTGACTATTTCCTTTTCCAGACCTTAGCTTATTGGTAGCAGTAACAAAAGGCATTGTACTCATGGAAGAATTGCAGAAATATGGGAATAAGTAGATATGAGTAACAAAAAGTAGAAAGAATGACAGGTACTGCCAGCATTAAGTGGGGGAAAGAACAACTAACCTAAAAAGCTGATAACTTATTTAATAATAAAATAATTAGAATTGGGCTGTGTTTGGATTATTTGTAGAGAATGTCAAAATTCATAAATTGGTAGATTAGTAGATGATAAATATTTTAACTAAAATCTGTGGCAAAATATACTAATATTTATCATGTGATGGAATAAACATCTGTTAAATGAAAAGTGTACCCCTTTTGTAAATGATGCTCAAGAACAGAGATGTTTTCTGGATATGCCAGTTTATATGCAAATAATAATATATTTATATACATGAAAACATTAAAATATTATATAGATAAATAAAACATTAAGTCAGGTGTGATAATAGGAAAAGACTAAACGTAGTCTCTTGAGCTTTTCTTACCTAAATCAAACATTATCTATCTTATCATTAAGGGTAATTTATAATTTACCCTTATTAAGTTTAATTTATCTTCCTTCTCAATTTTGAATCATGCAGCAAAGTCATTTGTGTCAAAGAACTAATTAAATGTTCTTTTCCAAATGAACCAGGATATACTGCCAGGAAAAAAAATAAAGGAAAATTAGTGAGTTGCTTGTTTTTCTATATAATTGTGAGGAGATCAATTTTTAAAACCTATAAAGAGTAAACCTGTAGAAGTACCTGGAGTTGTTATAGTTTATTTTGTCTAAAAAGTTTTATCCATGTTTATAACATTTTATACATTGTGATTTGCCTAATTATATTAATGAATTTTAACAGAAAAAAATCTATGTTTAAAAAATTAACTTATAAGTTTAAAGTTTATATGCTAAATGTAGTTATTCAACTTCAGGTAAGAAAGTAAATATGTTATTTGCTTAAATTAGTATGCTAGTATATAGTGTTTTAAAAGCTTAAATTACTATATGGTTTTTAGAAACCTGGTATCTAAAGTATTTATTTTTTAAAACCTTATGTAGTTAATATCCTGCCCAACAACAGCTAAGTTTCCTTAGTCTAGGACACAGGCTGCTTAAGGTTTGTAACAATATTCTTCTCTCCTAAATAAATAATGTAGCAAGTAATCATGACATATTACAGTTAAGGCTAATAGAATCTAGCCTGATTCCCTGCCCCTGACTTTGGAGCTTGGTCTACCACGAGGTGTCATGTTAGCATTTTAATTGAAGCTCAGGATACTTGGTTAAACATTACTGAGCTTGTCTGATTTAATCCACTAAATTTGTATCATGAAAAGGGAATATGATGAGGAGCCAAATTTTTAGATAAAAAGTCTTGACTAATACGGAAACTTCCTTCTTGTGGGGCTCTTTGTCTACCTGACTGAAATATTTTTACCTTATTGAAATATAAAAGTATATGGGAATATTTCCCCCAAAGGAAATCTGAGAGGCGTTTTTGAACATAAAATGTGTCACAAGACCCCATGTGGGCATTTTGCAGATGCCCAGTCCATTTGTACTAACATGTGATATACTCTGAAAGCTTGCTCATATAGCTTCAGAGAAGATAATGGAAGAAAACAAAATGTTAAATCAGAGATCTGTTTGCCAAGGAAGCATTGACATAATTAAGTGAAGTGCTGCATGCAAAGTATGTTGCAAAACACCATGGGAATGCCAATTGTTGCAATGCTTCAGTAATTCTTAGACAAAATAATCCTTTTGAGGACAAGGCTAGGGTAAAGGATTTAAGTGAAAAGCACATGGTTGCTATAGGCAGCACATTTAAATTTTAAAAGGCAGAAAATATTTTAAAGTATGTATGTATTCTGCTTTTAAAATCTAGCATTAAAAGAAAAATATGTGTCAACCTGCTGACAGTGGACATCATGAAGATAGACTCAGCCCCCTAAAACCTGACCCCTTGCCTCATTTGAATAGCTTCTCCTCAATAAAAGGGGTCAGCATGTGCTCTCTCTCTCTCTCTCTCTCTCTCTCTCTCTCTCTCTCTCTCTCTCTCTCTCTCTCTCTCTCTCTCTCTCTTCCTGTGGACCCTTAAGGTCAGATGAGCCATCACAGCGACCCTGATGAAAAAGAGGAAAAAATATGAGAATTGCAAAGATTGTGGATTAGTGCTGAAGTTCTAATCATCCTCTTGAAATAGTGTAAATAGGTGAATTCAAGTAGACTTAGAGATAATAAGAATAATTTTCTTCATACCACTTAGAAATTTAAATCTTTAAGTTAAAATTCATCCTGGGGATAGAACACATTTTCCCCCTGGTTT
The DNA here is from genome assembly GCF_052094955.1 of Ictidomys tridecemlineatus. Classification (NCBI taxonomy): domain Eukaryota; kingdom Metazoa; phylum Chordata; class Mammalia; order Rodentia; family Sciuridae; genus Ictidomys; species Ictidomys tridecemlineatus. The sequence continues at coordinate 742,596 of NW_027523416.1, read as the reverse complement.
TGGCATGCAATAGTGTAAAGTTGACTTTAAAGTTCATAATTACCTTTGGTACAATTATTTACTGTTTCTAGTAGATTAAAAAAAAAGGGTGAGGGTAATTGCCAAACCTGAGGTTTGGTAGTTTCCTTCACAATTTTATGCCTGAAAATCACCTCTCTAAACATCTCTATTTAGCCAAGCCACCCATTCTTAGAAAAAAGATTAGAATTTGATTACTTTTTCTTAAACAGTAAAACTTGATGAATTTAAACATAGAAAACCAAATCCTTTTTAAAATTAATATGCTTAATTCATTATTTCATCAGGGATGCAAACATGTAGATATTTGAAAATTAAAGTCATTCTTTGGGCTTAATTGATATACACAAAGAATTTATACATTAGGTAAAATGTACCTTTTCCCAGGGGTGATGTGTTTTGCTATGAGCCATAGTAACAGATGATAGGCCTATGTGCTAAACTGTCCCAAAGATTTCCACTGTGATACTGTTTGCCTCTTCGTGGATTACAAAACCACACATGGCCTCTTTTGTTTCCTCAGGTCTTTGCTTGGTGGTTCTTTCCCACATTTTCTGTGCCAGGTACTCCATGTTTGCAGCTAAACTTCTGACTCACATGGTGGCAGCCAGCTTAGGTACACAGGTAGGAGAGCTCTGGCATGTCTGATTTATATGAGGTGTATGTTTTTTCTGTAATCCTTGGAGTGACTAAATACAGTGAATCTCAACTGAATTGAAATAAGCTCATTTAGTTTTGCAGTAGAAGAGAATGAGGAAGGAGAGCAATATAAGGAAATGAGAAATTAAGGCCTAGAATCTATATTTTGTGAACTTCCCTCAAAGAGAAGTATCTTGATGTCACCTACAAGAAAATGACAAACATCTTATTGTCAACCAATATATTGATAACTTATATATGTTAATGTGAACATATGTTGTTTAATCTGGTGGAATAAAACATAACTCTGTTATAAATTCTTCACCTAGAGGGTGTTAAGATGATATGTACTGGGTCTAGGGGGTATAATTCAGCAGTAGACCATGCTTGCCATGTACATGGTTCTAGCTTTAATCCCCAGCACCATAAATGAATAAACAAGATGATATACACTTTAAAACATTGGCATAAATAAATATTGTTTCATTTGACCTAAGAGAATACAGTTTGAAAAAACAAACTCATTTGAAAAATTGTTCCATTTCTCAAATTATTCATTTTTGTGCAATTTAAAGCATCAGAATGAAAGCACAGTTGAAGACAGAGAAGGCAGATCAAAGGATGAAATTAAATTCCTTTTCTATCCTTGAGTTACAGTGTAGGAAGTATACGTACATGTATATAGCTATAATTCAGTGTGATGTGGGAACACAGCTATTTGCAAACTACTCTGTGAATATCATGGATAAGGACTTAATCCATTCTGTGAAGGTCAAGACATCCACACAGGAGATGATATTTGAATTAGACTCAAATGAGTAACCAACTCATTCACACAGTTTACTGATAAGGGGAAAGAAAGGCATAGACATTTATAAAGACAAAGGGAAATAAACATAATCATTTGTATGAATCTAGCAGGTAAGAATATGCTATGTAACTTTATTACTGAGAGAACTATTCAATAGTATATTTATTTATATACCAATACTATTTTATAAAATTAGGAACTCTCCTTGTCTGAATGGAGGACACTTCTAGAAGACAGACAAGGCTATGCTTTTTGACTGGGTGCTGGTTATACACAAGGCATCCAGTTTGGGGAAATGTGTTGTACTATTTACTTACAATTTGCTTACTGGTTTTTAGAATGCTAAAGTGTACTTTATTGAACTCTGAACAGAGCCTGAAATTTGAAATGGAAAGTTATCTGGTACATTGGCATTCTGTTGCCTTTTTGGATCCAGGGACCTATTAATTTCATAACTTCATATTTCAGAGAACAATCAGGTGCTAGATTCCAAGTAGAGGGTCCCAGATTGTGTTTTTTAACATACCTGTGAACTACAGAAGATATCAACTAGGGGGCTTGCATTGAATTTGACAAGGCTATTTATATTACCTCAGTAGCCTGTCTTAGCTCTCTGATCTTGCCTTTCTTCTTGGATGTAGGATCTTAGAAAATCCGCCTTCCATAATTAGAGTTTACTTGGCCTGTATTCACCACCCATTTTGGTGATGTTTTGGCAGCAGAATTTGTACAAGACTTAATTATAGCACTGCAGTATTATAGAAAATTCTTAGGTATTCTAGCAGACAAATTTGCTCATGTCTAGGGATGTGAAAGACCAGAGTTTATGTGTTGAGGCATTGCCTTCCGATTCACTTTGTACTTAGAACTGATTTTAGAGAAAATAATTAGTTGAATGCAGATTTTGAGCATATTTTTAGAATAGACAAAGCAATGTGACATGAAAAAATCATATAATGTATGACTAGTGTTATGAAATAATTAAAAAATAATTTTCCTATTTTGTTTCTGGGAAACATTGGTATGTGATTGATAGAAAGTATTGTTTTCTTAGCATGCTTTACTTATCTCCTCTGATTTTTAAAAATACCCTCAAAGTCAAAAAGAATAATTATCTCCCTTAAAATATTTTTTATCTAAGGCTTTTAAAAAAATCTTAGACCCTCCAAAATACGAAATGAAATTGATTGCAGGAACTAGGCTCCACTCTTTCTAATGTTAAAGTTGTTCACAACTCCAGTTATAGTATCTTTCCAACAAGGATGTATAGTTTCAGCCTTAGAACTCTCATTTGGGACCCTCCATCAGAGTTATGTCAATATCCTTAGAGTTTAAATTTACTGTAGAGAAGTATTCAAAAATACAGACTTGGTCTGTCGTTCTTGGTAAAAATCTTATGATGCTGACTTCAAATGTCAGAGTTGCACCTATACTCTGTGGACAGGTCTGCCAAGATAATTTGGCTTCAAATATTTAATTGAATTGACTAGTGAATGTGAGGCCATCCTACTTGATACTTAGACCTTCATTTTTCTCAGCACCCTCTTGGAACAAAGAAGTTATGGGCAGGGGGGTGGGGGGCTTCAGATGTTCTCCCAATGTTTTTCTGTACCTGTTGCAGGTAGAGTGGTGCTTCATTGCTTGGTCTGTGTCAGTGCTGTGGGGTGCCCAGCAGAGGCAGAGGCCTTACTTGCACAATTCTCTTTCCTCTCCACAGTGGCAGTGGCTATAACATTCTTGGCTAGGTCAGATGCTTTTACACAGTTTCTAAAACATTCTTAAGTGAACTTGTCTATGTTTAACAAACAGCCATTTGGGGGATCCATAGCTGCCTTCATAAATTGTTTTCCACAGATGAAGCACAATGAAATAGAGCAACTTGAGTTTTTACCCAAGTACTACCTGTCTCAGAGAGAAGAAGTTTGAGAAATCACTCCACATTTTATCCCAGGAAAGGGTAACTTAAGCCCTATTTGGGGGTCACATTTATGGCCATCGGACCTGCCAATGAGTCAAACCAAGTGTTTTGACAGCCTGGTATCTGCCTGGTCTATTCCAGCTTGGTCCATGTGATGTAGCAAGTGATAGAGTGCAAAGTTTTGTGTCCAGCCCAGCTTTTACAACTGTGCCCTATGTCAAGCTCCTTGATGGCTCTCTGAGACTAAGTTTCCACACTGGGAAAGTGAAACACAGTAATGGCTTTGTAGCAGCCTTTAGTGATATTGGTAAACCTGTGCTGGTCACCAAGCAGCAAATGCAGATTCCAGTTCTACAGGCCTCAGGAGGTAGTTCAAATGCACATCTCCAGGTCCCGGGGCTGGGCTGGATCCATCATCCTTTCTGGCACCTAAATGTGGAATTTTTCATAGAATAGTAATTTAAATGGACTTTAATTAACCATTGGCTCATTTTATTTTGTAAGTGAGAATATTGAGGCCCACCATAATACTTCTCCAATCATATATGACTAGAGCTGATATCTATGGTTTATAAATTAATGCTATCAGAAATAACAGGTACAGGAAACCGATGTAGCTATGGACACATTAGAGGTTAGGGACAAGGGCTTCAACTCACTGGTGAGGCAAAGCGAGGCCTGAATCTCAATCCCAGTTCAGCTGCCTTTCCACTGTGACTTGGGACAATTCTATAACCTCTCCATGCTTCAGTTTCTCCTTCTGTCAAGTAGAGTTAAGGGGCTGGGGTTGTGGCTCAGTGGCACAGCACTTGCCTAGCATGTGTGAGGCCCTGAGTTTGATCCTCAGCATCACATATAAATAAATAAAAAATAAAGGTCCATCAACAACTAAAAACATATTTTTAAAATCAACAAATAAACTAGGGTTAAAATACATACATCGCAAAGGTATTGCAAAAATTTAAAATGAGATTTTGTATATGTGTTAGTTTGCTAATGTTGCCATAACCCACTCTCACAAGCCAGAGGAGGTTTAAACTTCTGACACGAATTTGCTCACAGCTCTGGAGGCTAAAAGTCCAAGATCCAGGAACTGGCAGAGTTGATTTCTTCTGAGGGCCATCTCCTCCCTGCATCATTACATGACTATCTTAATCTTCTTATTCTAAGGATACGGTTCATATTGGGTCAGGGTTCACTCTAATGTCCGCATTTAAAAAAAAATCTTAATTACCTCCAAAGATAGTCATTTTTGTAAGTGCTGGGGTTGAGTACTTCAACCTATGAATGGGAGTGGGGCATGATTCAGATCCCAAGAATAAATAGCACTAAGGAAGCACAATACACATACATAATATCTGCAATTAACATATTCTGTCTTGTTCCAAAGAGGACAAAATTAGGAGGGAAAAAAACAACAATGATGAAAGCTAATATTCCCCCGAGAGACACTTGCAGACTTGATTATTTTTAGGGCCACACACTTGGCCCGAAGGCTCTGGGAAGCCTCTTCATCTGCACACCCAGTACATGGCCTGTAGGCTGTGTGTGTGGCTTTTGAGCCCTTAAAATGCGGCTCTTGTAAATTGAGATGTGCTGTCGTGACATTAGTAATAGTTTGATATTTTTTACATGCTGAATGGATAAATTTGTTGAAATAGCATATAGGAGTAAACAAAATATATGATGAATATTAATTTCAACCTTTTAGATTTTTTTTCTCTTTTCATATGACTTCTAGAAAAAAATTAAATGACATCCATAGCTCAGGGTTTATTTTTCTTGAACAGCACTGCCCTAGAAGGTGGCAAAGGTTGTATTAGTGAGCTATATTAGAATTCTTAAGCTTGGTTCGTCATCACAGATACTTAAGGGAGGAGGGGTGGGGAGATTATCCTAAATACTGATTCCCCAAAAATCCTTCCTTAGAGATTCTATTTCAGTAGGTTTGAGAATCTGCATTTCTGAATATGTGCCAGGCATTGCTAAAATATGCATGTCTTATCTCCCTGAACGCCCACAACCAACCCATGTAAACAAATTAATTTTGCAGATGAAGAAAGAGGGGTTAGGGAAGATTAGGGTATCTGGCCCAAAGCCTGTCACCTAGTAAGTCATGGAACTGGGGCTGATTCCAGAGACCCCTGATTTCACAGCACTTAAGGGGCACCACTAAATTCTAATGACCCTTGAACCCCATAAAATCCAAATCTCCTAATTTAGAGTGCAGGCCCCTGAGCCTAGCTAGCTGCAGTACACATCACCCATAGGCAGAGCTATACTTTTGGTGCTCTGGGCTCTCAAATAGAGGGCCCCTGTCCAGTTCTTACAGGGACATCTCTGGAGAAGGTGTGGAGGTTGGGTCCACACTTGAAATGATCGAATCATATTCTCATGGGGAATCATAAGGAGAGGGGTAGGTGATGATCCTAAGTTCCAATTGTCCAGATGGAAAACTGTGGAAATGAAATTTGCCAAAAATTACGACTGGAACTGGGACTAATTTCCCAGGTATCACCATGGGAAAGAAAGTCCAATGCCTTTTCTCCGCTCCTGATAGTGTTTCATGAACTCCTGTTATCAGTAGCTTCCTATTCTGAAAACAAAACTTCCCATGAAAACCCAAAATACAGCCAGGACTGATGGTGCATGCCTTGAATTCCAGAGACTCCGGAGGCTGAGGCAGTAGGATCTCAAGTTCAAGGCCAACCTCTGCAACCTAGCGAGACCCAATAAATAAATGAATAAAAAGGGATAGGGATGTGGCACAGTGGTTAAGCACCCCTGGGTTCAATCCCAGTACCAAAAAAGAAAAAGAAAAGCCAATATATAAAGAGTGTTACTGGTGCAGGAGTGGGCCGGCTAGATACCTGCCCTCTGATCATCCTGGATCCCCAGGCAGGCATCCCCTAGAGCTCTGCTCTGTAATGCAGTTTGAAGGCCCTAACCACCCTCATTTTTCCACCCATAACATTTTGTGTGTTAGATGCAAGGAGCACCCAGCACGTGCCAGACACTTTCCTATACATGTCCAACAGGCATGAATTCCTTTAATTCCTACAACAGCCCACAGTGCAGTCACCATCTGCATTTTGCAGATGAGGAAACTGAGGCACTTCATGGTTCCATGACATGGCCAAGATCTCACAGTGACGAGTAGGTGCCAGAGGTAGGATTGAACTCAGGCTGTCTGATTGCAGAGCCTCGGCAATGAGTCCAACAATCAAGGCAGTTAATGTCCTTGTTTCCATCTAGCTTACAGTCAGTAGAGGTGGACAAACAACTGATCCACAAATAACTGAGAAGTCAGCACAGCCTTGAGTGCAAGGAGGTAATCAGACTGAGCTGTGATAGAAGGGAAGGGCTAGGAAGGAAGGGTGCTGAAGGAGCCCTTCACTTGGGCTTGATGGATATGACAGGAAGGAAGGGATGGGGAGCCTTCCAGACAGGGAGACGGCAGGTGAAAAGACCCTGAGAAAAGGAAGCTTCAGGTGCTTTGGGAAGAGCAGGGGGACCATTGTATCTGAGCAAGGTGGGACCAGGAGGAGGAGAAGTGGGGGTCAGCAGTATCCTGCTATGGGCTCATTCAGATGCTCTCATGCACAGGAAGTCCCTGGAGGGTTGTAAGCAGGAAGAGATCAGCCTTTATTTTTTTTTTAAAGATCACTCTTCGAAGCAGGGAGGATATTCTCTTAACAAATGGTACCGGGGCCATTGGGCATCCATTGGCCAACTGGACAAAAAAAATCTTTGATCTAAACTTCACGCCTTATAGATAAAGAATTAATTCAAAGTGGATCACAGATGCAAATGTGAAATGTTGAACTATGAAGCTTGTAGGGAAGAAATAATAGGGTAAAATCTTCAAACCTTGGTCTAAGGCAAAGAGTTCTTAGACAGGACTCAAAAAGCTTGATCTATAAAAGGGAAAAATTGATAAATTGAATTTCATCAAAATTGAAAACCTCTGCTCAGCAAAAACCTTGTTAAGAAGATGAAAAGACAAGCTGCAGATTGGGGAGGGAGAGTGTCGGCAAACCACCTACGACGATATCAAGATCTTGAACGTGGCAAATAGGAAAGTCCACCTGCCTGCTGAGGGGCAGGGCATTGCAAGGGGCAGGAGTCCGTGAATGGTTCCTGCAGGAATCTACACAAGAGAGGCTAGTGGCTTGGACCGAACCAAAGAGTCTAGTCCAGAGAGTATTGGGTCAGGATGCCTTTAACTGTGGAGTCGCAGGATTTCCCATGGCTTGGATGTGGAATGGGGAACATGGTGAAGAATTAGGGATGACTCCAAGTGTTGGGCTTGAACAGCTGGGTCCAGGAGAGGCCATTCACTCGGCTGTGGGAGCATAGGCAGCCAGGGAGGGAAGGAGGGGACATACAGGACTGTGAGCTGCTGGGGATGAACCCCCATTCACTGACCACCTTCTCTGCATGTCTCTTGGTCTGACCTCAGATGGCCTAAGCCTTGAACAGGGCTGAGCTCTGTGTTCTCACTGTATCCTTAAAAACTTGACACAGCAGCTTTCACAATGTCTGAGTATTACTTTTACCAAAAATCGCCAGTGCGGCTCCCCTATGAGTGAATGGGCTCAGAGGATGTGACCACTACCCTAGCCCCAACACCTTCACCTACACACCTGTCCTGCATGCCCAGCCCTGTCCTGTCCATCCACCATCCCACCTGTCTCCAACCTCTCCCACAAACAATGGCAGAGTCAATGCCCTCAAGAGAGCAATGCCAAGGAACAAGCACACACGAAGACCCCCGAGCAAAGCAGAAGTCCTGCAGCCAGCCACTCAGGAATGGTGTGGGGAGGAGTCTGGGACCCCTTGCAGAATTCTGCGGCCATGGGGCCTCAAACCAGGCCACTTCTAGCAGGAAATCAGTGGGCAGAAAAGTCAAACCCATGTGACCTTCAGAAAACTCTTTGAATGTAGGCAACTTGGGAAGCAGAAGCTGGGAGAAAAGTGTAGGATAATGGGAACCCACTCCATGCCCATCCAACCCAGTGATGGGTGACAGGCCTGAGTTTCCTTTTGGGACACAGTTCCTGTAATCCTCTTCCTATAATCCTGCTCATGGCTCGCACCCCTGCTTGCCCTGAGTCAGGCCCTGTGCTAAGCTTCTCACACATGTTAGCTTATTATACCCTTTTCACAGAGGACAGAACTGAGGCTCAGAGCAATTAAATAGCTTGACCTCAGGTACTTGGTTTGGTAGAGCCCAAGAGTCAAATCCAGGCTGCTGTTAAGTAAATAGCTGTTCAGGACAGAGCAGGTCCTGCTCCCTGCTGGGACCTCCCGTCTGCCCTGTGGACTGAGTCCATCACCTACATCCTGACTCCTGAGCATGGGCACCTCTGACCTTCCCCTAGTTGGGACTGCACCCACTGCTTGGAACCTGGTGAGATTCTAGGATGTTAAGTGACTGACCCATGAACATGGCTGAGCCTGGTTTCAAACACAGGTGTCTCTAACTCTAAAACTTGCTGAGTGTGCCAACTTGAAGTTGCTTTCCTGTATCACTTGGCCCTAAGTGGTGGTGGGGGGCTGTGTGTTTTTACCCTGTCTCCCCAAGAGTGAGATGAGTTTCCACTTCCCTCACTTGCTCTTTCTTGTGAGCTGGGGACACCCTGGCTTCAACAGGGTGGGCATGGATGTCTCAATAATTTGGGCAGGACAGAGTGTATCTTATCAGTGCAATTGGGGTCTTCCCCCCGCCAGGGGAGGCAGCATGGTCTGGCAAGTCAACACCACAGCTTCTATGACCAGACCCCTGTCCTTATGCCAGTGGTCACCCACCAGCTATGGGACATGGTGCAATCTGCTCACTCTTGGATCGAAATTCCCTGGTCCATACAACAAAGCAATGAGCGTCCTTTCACACAGGATGGTGTGAAGAGGAATGAACTGGATTTTAAGGTGCCTGAACACTGCCTGGCCAGTGAATTTTCCTTGTTGTTATGTTCTTATCACCATCTGGTCTATTCTATTCAAACCCCTTTGCTGCATAATCCTTCCCTCATCCTCACATCAGGAGGCGGGACTTTCTGCATCTGCTTCTCTTCCCTGCCTTCCCGCTGCCCACCCCCAGCCCAGGGATGCTGGAGAGGAGCTGGGGGTCTCAGGCCTGTGGGCCAGGAGAGCAGAAACCCCGGGGAAGGCTGGTTCTTCATTCCCAACACGAGACAAAGGCCTGAGCTGGCTTTGTATCTAACCAAACTAATTAAGCTGCATGTTAGCTGGGGATAAAGCGTCTTACCGAATAATTAGACTTTTGCTGAGCCAGGATGATAAATTCATTCTTAATGCATTGATAATAAAAAGAGATTTTTCTTTTCTCCCCACCCCACCCCCTGCCGCCTTCTGTTATTTCCCAGAGGCTTGGGGGCTTTCTCTGTGTGGAACACCGCCATCTAGAGGGAATATGGGGAATCACACTCCAGGCAGAAGCAATTTTTTTTTTTTTAAGGAACATCAGAACTTAACACAATCCACAAGAGGTTCAAAGCAGACACCCTGGGAAGCCAAATGTGTTTACAAAATGACTTCCAGTAGTTACTTATTACTCTAGAAATTGCATCCTTCTGAATGTGTGCTCTGATGCACGCCTCAGTTATTCCGAGACTCCTCTATCAGATGCAGCTTTGGCTCCTGTGAATATCTTATCCTCATTGAAGGAGTTTTGAACATCTACTCTGTGCTAAGTACCATGCTAGCACTATAAGGCATACGGAGAGGAGCAAGGCATGACCCGTCCTTATGATGTTAAGATGCTAAAAAGTAAAAGATGACTTTAAAAATAACATAACTCAGAGTAACCTCAGTGCCTTATGAAGATGCAGATGGTTATCCAGAGAGGGAGCTTGGTGGGATCAGAGGAAGCAAGAAAGGAAGACGTTAACATGTCTACTCTATGGGTCTGGGTATTGTCTCACTTAATGTGCTCCTCACCCCATGAGATTAGATAATGTTCCACATCTCCCCCCCAAAAAAAGTGCACAGAGGCTCAGAGAGGTTAAGTTTCTTGCCCAATGCTACCCAGCTGAGAGATGAAGAAGCCAGAATTCCAACCCAGACTTGTCTTATTCAAAAGCTTTCTAAAATGCCAGGTTGCCCATTGAAGGAGAAGAAATGGATGAAGAAATCGGTTCTTGAATTATCTCAGTGGTGAGATAATTTATCCCCAGGAAGTTAATTTGATTTTCTGAAATAATCAAAAAGTCTTTCTAAGCCAAGTCATCCAATGGATAATGGGATTTGAGGATGTATTTTTAAAGTGTGAATTTAAAGCACATTTTTCCCCTAACTCTTGATAAAGTGGCTAAAAAGTATTTCTTGAAGTTTGGCAAATAGCAATGGCAGGCAGAGGGGGTGTGGCTGGCGGAGATGACATTGACAGGACCATCCTATCAGGTGCCTCTGCCCTGTGTGCGTCTAGTTCCAAGGCAAGATCTTTTTTGCAAGTACTGATGGAGGCTCTGCAAACCCTTCATGTTTCCTCCCCAGATCTAAACAGGAGCAGCTCTTCTATGTTTTAAAAATAAAGAAACGAGTTTGAAATGAGAGGGAACCCATGAGGCAGCTCAGTGAGGCTCAGTGAAGCCAACACACAGGATGCAGAAGAAACCCAGCCTCCCTACCTCCCTCTACACCCCAGTAGGGGGCGTTGTAGAGCAAGGGAGTTGAACTCCCCATCCTAGGATCTCACGCTGGCACACACACCCCACGGTGGATAAGACAGTCTGTGTAGAAAGAGGTATTCACAGAAAGCTTCTCAAGAGGTGTTGCCAAAGTCCACCTGAGAGGAAAGGAACAGATGGTCACTGATTAGTGACCTCCATAACCCCAAATCTACTACCTGGGAAGACTTTTAATGATGTCACAAAGGCTGCAGATGTTGACCTTTTTTCCGATGTGCACCCAGTCTGGATGCTCATTTTCCATTCCAAGGTAGCAAGCCAGCTGGGGCGGAGCAGTCTGGATGCAGGTGGTGAGATATGGACCCTCTCTGTGCACAAGAGCCAGGTCTCCATGTAATTGTGATTGACCTCAGGCTGCAGCCCAGTTGCTCAATGGACATGCCATGTGAGCTGGGGGTGTAGGGTGGAAGTGGGGGTTTTCCTTACTACCAGAGACTGTACCATAGCAGTCATAGTAAGCCAAAGAGTAAGTCCCTGCAACTTTGCCCTTCAAATCCCAAGATGCTCCCTGTTGCCCATGCTGAGGCACAGAGAAGTTATCATGATGAAGGATGATAATGGTCCTGTGAACCAGTGCAGCATTCATACTGGATCCTTTCCCCATCTGTTCATCCATTGGATAATTCAGGGGGTGGAGTATAGGCAGAATCCCACAGAGGAGGGTGCAATTCATTCTGAGAAACTCCAGGAGTTCAGAAGGATCAGAGGATAGACCCGAGGGAGGTGGTGAGAGATGAGGTCCTACACAGACTGGGTGGTTTATAGACAATCCCTTCCCAAAGGCTCACCTCGGAATAACATCCACAAGTACATTTGGAGGTGGGGCACAAACATTCAGTCCACGGTGCCTGCCTTGTAGGAATGGCGGAAGGCCTGAGCCAAGGCACCGACCAAGGGAAAGCACAGATGGTGGAGACGCTGATCTTGGATGAGACCCCTTGTTAGCAGGGCATTATGCTAGGTCACCCCACAGCTTCCTGAGTACTGCTCTTTGGGAGATGCCTCCTGTGGATTTTCTGTCCTTCATTTGGCTACCATCAGGGCCTCTCCCACTAGCTTGGATCCCCATAATCTGAATGCCCATTAATGATCCCTAATGAGTCCGAGGCTCAATATTCATTGATGAAAACATCATTGTACCCAAGAAGAAGTAAAGTGGCTGCCTTGTCAGATGACTGTTCTGTACTGGGGGGAGGGCCCTGAGGATATCCAATCCAGGGATGGTACACGTAGCAGACACAGCTGGTCTCTCCTGTCTCGAATCCAGATGGCACTTCTTTCCTAACAGAATCTTAGTTTTTCTGAGGTTTAGAAACGGAACCAACTAAAATGCTTCTTTCTCCAAACTCCCATTCAATGAGGTGCTTCCATGTCAGACAATTTTAGCCAATGAGGTGTAGAAGTCTGTTAGAAATTCTTGGAAAACGTTTTGTTTCTAGACACAAGTATTCTTCTCTTCTTTCTCCTTCTTTCTTTATTCTCATTCTTCAAAATGGAGGCAGGAGGCTGAGTGGGACAAGTGTGGTCATAAGCAACAAGGACAACAATGACACTGATGGCCCCTTAGTGAGCCCTCCTATCACCATAGATACACCAGAGGCAGACATCACAAGTCAATCCCAGCACTCTTTCCTAAGGAGCCTAGACATTACTGCAGACTCTCCTTCAACCCAGAACTCCAAGAAGTCACTACCGATTGATCAAGATTGGCCTTTGGATAAAATCCATTAGCCATATCTTGTTTTTTTGTTTTGTTTTGTTGTTGTTGTTAGAGCTTTATAGTTATACCCTAAAAAACTCATATATACATGGAAATTGATCTCATTTCATGATCTCCCATTTCCCCCTTCCCTCCCTCCTCTCTCCCCTTCTTCTTCCGTTCAATCCTCTATTAATTTATATTTGATTGGTTCTTTATGTTTCCCTATCCTTCTCTCCCCTTTCCTTTATTTTACTCTAGCTTCCATATATGAGGGGAAAAACATTCAACCTTTGAGTTTCTGAGTTTGTCTAATTTTACTTAACATGAATATTCTCTATTTCCATCCATTTACCAGCAAATGCCATAATTGTGTTCAGTTTTTATGAACTTCATTATGTGTGTATATACATATATATATATACATTAAATACATTATAGTTTTTATATATACATATATATCAAAGTTTATTAATCCATTCATCTATTGAGAGGCATCTAGGTTGATCCCATAATTGAGCTCCTGTGAATTGCGCTGCTATAAACATTGATGTAGCTGCATCACTGTGTTGTGCCAATTTTAGACCTTTTGGGAAAATGCCAAGGAGTGGGACAGTTGGGTCCATTAGCCAAATTTTGCCTTGGCCAAACTCAAACTTTGCCTTTACCCACATCTTGAATAAAAATGAGGCCTGGGGAATTAAAAAAAAAAAAAAAAGCAATCCTGAAATAATGAATTAATGTTGTAAGCCAGAGTTGAAAATGGGCTCCTAACTCCTAGCTGCCTGATGCAGTGGGGGGGGTCTGAGTCTGGGAGACGGAGGGCCCCAGTTCTTATCTTGACTCTGCTGCTTCCTCTCTGTGTGACATTGAAAATGCCATTTCACCTCCCCGAGCTTTAGTTTCCTTAACTGTGAGATGGAGATAATGCCGCAGACCTTGCAGACTAATCCTATGGAAAAGGAATTAAATTGTAAGACATTCAGTAGATCTAAGTGCGTCTTTTTTTTCCCCTTCTCTTTCCCAATCTGGTGCAATTCCAGAGAGAAAATGGCCAAAGTTAGAGAAGCTTAACGAGAAAGCGAGGAAAGAGATTGGTCTGATTTGCCCAAAATTAATTATATTCATTCCCAACCTGCCATCCTCCTGTATGAATTTGTGACTTTGCCAAAAGAATGAAGAAGCTCACTCCCTGATCAACTTGGCAGCAGGCTCCCTGCCTTTGGAGGTTTTAATGAAAATCTTGGTATGAAAAATTGTTAGTAGGAAAGAAACAGCTCACCTCTGTTGCTCTTGCTTTCATTCCAACCATCCCACCTCTAGGATGTAGTTGACCACAAAAGCAGTTAGTTAACCATACACTGAAGAAAAAAGAAAAACAGCCACCAAAAAATAGTTAAACTCTGTCTCATTTTCTGATATATTTTCAACTCTTATGCAGTTTCAACTTATTAGGTACAATTTTTTTAAAGTCCCTTAGCGAAACAGATCATCCAGCAAAACCTTAGGAATTAGAAGCATCTTTCTGCCCATAAACTAAATGGCACTAAGTATGTAACTTACATGTACCCCTCTTCAACGTTCTCATCTGCAGTAGGGAGAGATGACAGCAGCTTCCATTTATTAAGCACTGACTCTGTACAAGGCACTATACTCAACACATTTTATTATTCTTAATTCTATCAAGCCATCTTTACCTCCTGCCAACAATCTCATTAGTTAGTAATTATTATTACATATCTTTTGAACAAAGAGGTTAAATAACTTCAGCAAGACCATACAGCTGAGATTTGAACCGTCATTTTTTCCAAAGGCAAGTCTTCCCATTGAGTGTGATACAGTAACATGCCTAGCTGATCCTTAACTCCACATTCGTTCTCTTTCCTCTTCCTCTTCTACAGCTCAGGTAGTAGATGCACAAATGTGTAAAAGTGGTTTCTAATGCGAATCCCACCAACTGCTCCCCAATAACCTTTGCTGGGTGTGTGCAGGCAAGCGCCCTCTGCAGGCCTGGGACAGGAACTCCTGCAAGTTCAACCCTCAGCCAAAGCAGATCCTTGGCACCCCAAGAGATGCTCATGGAAGCTCAATGGGGCCTCATCTTGGGACCAATTTGTACACACAGACACAATCTCAAAGAACAGGAACACAAAAGGAGAGCGAGAGAAAGGGAAACAAGATATGTCATCTGGACATAGAGTCAAAGAGATGATACCCAGAATTCCAGAAGGCCCTGGAAAGGGCCCCTGAGCAGCATCCCTTATGAAATAACTCACACCATAACTGCCAACCTAAGTTATTAAGGATTTTAACTCTTGTCCTATCCCCAGAGTTGTGTGGGATCAAAGCTCTTAGTTCATTACATAATGAGCAATAAATGTGATTCCTGTCCCATCCCCACTGGTCCCTTGAGCAGGACAAGTCCCTGCTATCCCTCTTGCTGATGTCCTTCAACCCTGGGTGCACAAATCCAACCAAGGCCACAGATGCTCCTCTGTGTCAGAAGGCACTATCCCCTCCAGCCTGCAAGTGCAGAGCCCTGTCAGAGACCTCTCAATTAGTTTCTCTTCTGGAAGACAAGTTCTGCTATTGTCCCAGGGGGGAAATTGAAAAACCAACCCTGCAGGTTTCAATCTGAAAAGCATTAATGCTATGAAGTATTTCAATCCTAACCAAGGAAAGTGATAAAGCTGTGAGCACCCAGCAGATGCAGGATGGGGAATTGCCGTCTCCACGGGCCTTGATTACAGAGAATTGGTTCCTGTTCAAGAAGCAGCTGGTGACAGGGGTGAGAGGCAGATTTACAACCTAGAAAATGTGGTGGGGTGCCTGGGAAAGAAATAAGCATCATCAAACAGCAGTCAGAATTGGCAAAGAGTGAACTTCTCCATGCCCAGAATTGTGGTGGGTGCTCTGTTGTCAAAGAATCGTAGTAGTGGTAACAACTACAACAACATCAATAGCAATGAGCTTATATTGAGCCTGGCCCTTGCTGTTGGTGGGATCAGCACTAGAAATCACTTTTACACATTTGTGCATCTACTGCCTGAGCTTTAGAAGAGGAAGTCCAGAGTCTTCCATTTGACCGAGGGAGATGTCGGGGTTCAAGGAAATGAACAGCAATCTGCAGGGATGGAGCTGGGACTCGGGTCTACCCCAGCTCAAAGGGTGGCTTTTAATTAACTCAGCAAATAAAGTCTCCATCACACGTACTTGGGGACAGAGAAAGCAGTCAACTTTGAGGACTCTGCTTCCTGCAGCCCATCACAGAGCTCAGTGAGATGATAGAAGGGGCTGGCCACATGTGGGATCCCTTGAAAAATCCTAGAGAACCAGCTATTCCATTTCTTAAACTCCTACCTAGAGCCTCATGTCGGAGAGCGCTCGGCAATGCCCAGTCTGCTATGGACAGAATATTTTTGTTCCCCACAGTATTCACACGTGGAAGCCCCAATCCCCAATGGGGTGTGTCAAAAGATAAAATGACAACAAACTTAGCTATAGATCCAATTGGCTTTTATTCACTTTCATGAATCAGGGGAAGCCCTCACTCTACAAAAATAGAATAAGAGCTCACATAAAGCAATGGCAGGATACTGCGTTTTGAAATGAAACAGAGTAATAGTGGGAAGACGTCGGTTGGTCAACGTGAGGTTGCTTCATGTTGCTTTTCTGTAAGGGCTGATGTGACACTGACTCAGACTGGAATCTTCTGTTTGGGGGAAAAACTGGCCTGTTTGGGGATCTGTCTGCTTCCTTCAGTATTTAATGTGGCATTTAGCATGGGTGAGTCCTTTCTGGTATGTTGAGACCCAGGGCAGGTGCTCAGTTCAGAACAATGGCTCCCCTAACTTTGGTATTCGGAGGTGAGCCTTTGAGAGGTAATTAGGGCATAAGGGTGGTGCCCTCAGAAGTGGAATTAGTGCCTAGAGAGAGAAGACGTGGAATCTCCTCCTCTGCTCCCCACCATGTGAAGGCCCAAGAAGGCCATCTGCACACCCAGAAGAGGCCTCTCCAGACCAGGTCTGCCCAGCACCTTGATCCTGGACTTTCAGCCTCCACAACGGTGAGAACTAATCAAGGTTTGTTGGTGAAACTCTCTAGTTTGGGCTAAATTGTTAGAGGAGCCCAGACTATAAACAGAGTCCAAACCCATTATTTGACAGATGAGGAAACTGAGGTCCAGAAGAGAAAGTGAGTTGTCAGAGGCCATCAAGCGAATCAACCACAGGTGTTGGGTGGCAGCGCAAGCCTTCTGTCCTCTAGATGTCACTCTTACTACTGCAACTCATTCTACCCTGTCCTGATCCACCATTTCCCACATTTCATTGCGAGAATTTCACCATTTCCAACAAAGAAAACAGAAACACCTCTCTAATCTGAATTCTCTGCTTTGATAGGGAATCACTTCTTTTCACACTTAAGGCTTTTTCACCCAGGAAAGAGCCACAAATTCTTCATTTCTCTGTGGACAGGCGAAGATGGTACATGCATTGCTGACACCATCTGCAGATGCCTGCGTCTGAACTAAGGGTCCATAAATACAAGAGTCCCAGCCTGAGGAAGAAAGAATACCGACCAGGCGTAGGTGTTCATCTCTGGGTCTCCTGTGCCCGTGGTGAGACCTGGGACAGTAAGCTTTCAACCCATATTGCCAAGGGAAATGAACGTCAAATAGGCAGGCACTGCTGGCCTCTCTCTACACAGTTTCATCTCCTTGGTCGGAGTGCCATTTCTGGGCTTGTTGTGGATTACCAGGAAAAGAGTTGAAAGTGAATTTGTGGTGTAATGGTTCTCTCTTTAAGCATCTTGCTATTGGAGTTCTGAGATTCTAGATCTCTTAGATAATGGAAACAAGAGTTGTGGATTGTGTTTTAAATTAAACTGTTAGAGTCACTTTGTTAAAATGTATATGTAACTTTTTTTTTTTTGCAATAAGGAATGCCTTTAGCATGTTCCCACTTCTAAGAGAATCTATGCAGATGTTCCATGCTTTGAGTTAATTGGAACTAAATCAATGAAGCCACAATCCAATGGGTTAATTATCTCCAGACTGGAGAATTAAAATTCACACCTATGGCAAACAAAGTTTACAGACTTAACTAACACAGTTTTCGAAACAAATATTCTAATAAATGCAGTGTCTTAAAAAATAAATATTCATGGCCTTAGAACTTTTTAAGTCTTTCAATAGGTCTCACACTCTTTTTTTTCCCGGTAGTGTATAGAATGAATGGAATCTTTAGGTTAGGAACTAAGTAGAGATTTAAGGAACTAAGTAAAGATTTAAGTTGAATTTTATGAAAATTGGTATGCAGATATACTTTAATCTCTGTCATTATATGTGAGCTGTTTGTCAGTTAATTGATTCAAGGGTGACTTGAATTCTTAAAATTGTGTCAATAACATCTTTAAAGTTTTTCATATTTCTGGCTCAAAAATAAATTGTGACCTCTAATTTCAACTTTTATTAATCTCTTTTTTTAATGTGTGTGTGTGTGTGTGTGTGTGTGTGTGTGTGTGTGTGTGTTGCTAAGGATCCAACCCAGAGCCTTGCCCATGCTGGGAAAATATTCTACCACTTACCTAAATCCTCAGCCCTGAACTTTTTCTTTTTATGATACAAACTAATTTTGATAGCTTTGAGGCTTTTTTTATTCCTACACTTATTAGCTGATGTTTAAACATATTTGTATGAAATCTGTCACTATATCACACCCACACACACAAAGCTGAGAAGGTTTTCTCCAAAAATCATAAGGCATGTTTCCAATGGTCTGATTTAAGATAAAGGTCCCAGCATAGTTCAGGAAATATACTTTTGAAAGCCTTGGCAAAGCCACAGAGACAGGAAGGCTAAAACTAAGGTTCATTAGGGTGGAGAGTGAAACCCTTTGAGAGGCTGTGCCTTGCATCATGAGGTATCAGAGATGGTACAAAAAAAAGACAACAAAAACCAAAAAACCAAGAGTTCTCAAACATGGGCCTCGAATCTAGGCACCTGGGCAGATGCTCTGAATCACACTTGCCAATTTGCTACTGAGCTACTGCTCCCATGAACTGCACTGTGCAGCCTGTTCCAGGGGAAAATAGCAGCAAGGATGTTTTCCCATTTAATGATGGCTGATAATTGTCATAAGCAAAACCTCCAGGTCTCCCCGTATGTATGTATATGTCTGTGTCAATGTCTATATTAATTCGTCAGCATCAAAATCGACCGACCAATAAAATAAGCTGCCGAGGTGGCACTGGGCCAGAGTGGACTTCAGTACTGGCACCCAGGATGAGCCCAAACAGCTCTCATTTCTTACTGTTTCCACTCCCAAACAGAGAGCATAACTCTCAGCATATAGACTCATGTTTACTCATCTACCATCATTTTTCTTCCAATTTGTCTGAAAACCAATCCCACCATCAAGGTAAGAGAGTTAAACATTAGGCAAAAAAAAAAGTAGTTCTGCAACTCAGAGCAAAGTGCTACATGACTCATGCAGGACATACTAAGAAAGCCACACACAAATACAAAACAATCCCAGCACCCTGGAGGGTGAAAGGTTGGAGCTTGAACGTTAGAGGAGATTCATTCAAAGAGAGTTGCCCTGGTAGGTATTAGGGTGTTAGCTAAACTGCTCCTTTCCACTTCAGAAGTGGATTCCAGGAGACCACTTGCAGTATAACATACCTCTGGGAATCTCCTGAGCCACCTACAATGGCAGGGACCTAAAGGGTCCCTGCTGAGAGGGTGACTTGCCCCTCTCTAAGCCCCTGTGCTAGGAATAGAAGCCAACATGGCGAGTGTCCCAAGGCCTCCCATGGGGAATACATGGCCCAGCTCCCCTGAGCCATGGACCCACAGGAGGGGACTGCAAAGACCTCACACAGGCACCCAGAAGGAAAGCCCCTTCTAGAAACATCTCCTCCGACTCCAAGTATTACATATTTATCCCATAAAAAAAAGATCATGGCAGCACCCGTCAAGCAAAAATGTCCATGTTCTCTATCTTTTGCAAAAATCTGCTGACTTCCCAGAGGGACCAGGAATAATCCAGGCCAGGTAGAAAAATAAAGGACCAGAGCACGAAGCCACTTCCTATTCCAGGCTTCCAGGGAAGCTAGCGGGAAGCCTGACGTTCTGAAAAGTTTAAGAATTTCAGGGGACTGGACATTTTATCACTGAAATCACACTATTTTGAGACTTCGCAGTGACCCAAGGACTTTTCATTTCCTGAAAGTGACAGGAAATTGAGATATTATCAATTTATCATGCCTGAGATATCATCTTCGAGTCAACAAAAAGGGTTGATAAAGTAAGTTTGCCAGACAGTCCAGAGAGGAGGGGGAAAAATAAAGAAAGCTGCTTCACCATCACACCCTGTCAAGTTCCACTCTGTCACCCTTGAGGTAACTTTTGGTCCACAGCTCTTTCTCCGGCAGAGAGCAGGGATGACTGGGCAAGAGTGGGTGCTGACCCCAGTGCTGGCTGATGATAGTTTGATAGATGGGCCATCTTACAGGTCAGCACCAGATGATGTCCAGGAGGAGGGCGCACAAGAAGAAAGCAGAGATCAGGAGCCAGGGAGGGAGCTGGGAAGAGCAGGAGGTCAGGCATGTGAGTGAATGCAGGGGGGCCAGGGGCTTGTTTTCATGATGTTCTCACGCTGAGGTTCCGAGGGCACTGGCTGCTCCAGCACAGGAGCTTCTGTAAGGAAGGACTCCTCAACTAGCAAAGACTAGAGAAAGGGGAGGAGGGCAGGGCCCAGGAGGAATGTGAATGAAGCAGCAGAAATCTCCTAGTGCTCAAAGCAAGCAAAGTAGTTAAACAAGGAACAGGACGAGGAAGACCAGCAGAGAGGCCTGTGTATGAAGCAAGGCCGGCTGCGCTGTAGCACCAATCCCCAGAAATCTCAGGGTCCTTAGCCATGGCCACAGTGGGCTGGCTGGGATTTCACCTGGGCTGTCCTCACTCTTGGACCGAGCATGAAGGAGCAGCTATGTTTTGGATCATGTTCCGTGACTACCAGCAGAGGGAAGAGAAAATGTTGAATCTTGTGCACTGGCTCCTAAAACTTCTTCCTGGAATTGTCGCATCTCACCTCCAATCACGTTTCTTGAGCCAAAGCAGTTTACTTGGGTGCACTCAAAGGCCTAGAGAGAGAGGAAGAAAAGCCAACCTAGAATGATGGATCTGAAAATGAGGGAGCCCTATTGCAATCCATCCCAGTGCCCAGGAAAGAGAAACAGGTCCTTCTGAAATTGGAACTGGAGAATGTTCCTGGACATAGTGAGGAAGACCTTGAAGATCTGAAAGCCCAGGGTTACAGATGGGAGCTAGCATCCCACAGGGGACCAGCCTGACCTGCCATTCAGGTGACCTGAGCTCAATGAACGGAATGGCCAGAGCCTGGTCCTAAAGCTGCGTTCCTCTCCATTCATCGTTTATTCATCCCCTATATAGGTACTTATTGAACTCATACTATGTTCCAGGCACCATGCTACTGCCTGAAGAGAGACCCATCACCAAGACATGTGATCTTTGACTTCTGAAACATCAGTCAGGAGACTCCTAACCCAAGGTCTCCTCTTGAAGTACGGAAATCAGGTACAGCATGACTGAGGGGGAAAGAGCCCTGGATGTGGAGACAGAAGACCTGATTCTTGCTCTAACTTAATGACATAACATGGGTCAAATTCATTCTCCTCTGTAGGTTTCATTTTCCCATCTTATGCCAGAAACTTGCCATTGCAAAGGATGGTGCCCCGGTCTACCAGCTTAACTAAAACAGAGCACTAAGGAAGAACAGAAAACCCCACAAGAGACCAGAAATCATGAATGATGTTCCTCTCTGTTGTTCCAGCCATGCACTGGAACAATGAGTTGCTGTTGCTCCACCCATCTGCAAACATCTCACCTCCCCAAGTTTGTATCCAACAATGGCTGTTCCAGTGTGGACCCCTGGACATAGACATCCTCTTCAAGTCCAGTGCTAGCAAATTTCAGAGAGTATGTGTGTCCTGGACTGTCTCATATATCCACTGCTAGTGCCATCAGCTACCAGAGGTGGAGTCTTTTGTCTACTCAGTAAGGACTTTCAGAAAAGTAGATGCAGAATGGGTCTCTAAAATGTGGGGCTGAGGGGGAAGCAACGGGCATCATCTCTTCATGGAGCGACTGCAAAATGATGACAGTCCCATTCTGGTCGTCACAACCCTGCATTCAATGATACTTCGTTTCCGAATTCTGTGTTAGTCAGCTTTTCATCACTATAGAGAAATACCTGAGAAAATCAATTTATAAAGAGAAAATGTTTATTTTGGCTCACAGTTTGGAGCTTCCAGTTCATGATTGGTTGACACTGTTGAGCATGTTCTAAACAGTTGATAACTTTTCTGCCCTACTGTTGCTTTGGTCCTGTGGCCAGGCAGCACGTGATAGCAAGAGCATGTGACACCATCCAGGGAGCAATCAGAGCAGAGGAAGGGACCAAGATCCCACAATCCCTTTTGAGTACACACCCCCATTGACCTAAAGACCTCTCCTTAGGCCCCACCTTTTAAAGGTTCCACCACCTCCCCAAAGCACAGCACTGGGGACGAAGCCTTTGTTCCTTCAGGAGACATTCAAAATGAAAATTGTAGCAGACCCCAAACTACAACTTATTGTAAAAGTGACTTACTGCAGACCATATCAGTCTGTTCTCTAGAATAGCAGCTCCCATGACCCATCCCTTCACCCTTACCCCAATCCTTCCCCATCCAAGGGCCTGGACAAGGGGGTGTAGGCTGCAATCCCGGAGCATGTTCTAAATGGTTGATAACTTTTCCATCCTGTGTGGTCTCCTGGGTCCCCAGGCCCAAGCTGGGGTCAAACCCTCCCAATAAGTCTGTACCTTGGTGGTCCCACATCACCATTCTTCTCTGGCTGGGCCACCCCACAGCCCTCCAGCAGCAGACATGCCATGCTCAGCATCTGCTGTCCCTTGGGTCTGAGTCCTGCTGTGGGCACTTAGGACCTAAGGAGCCACTCATCTCTCCCTGTAGTTTAAGAAGGTTTGTGTTGCTGATGTTGGTAGTGAACCAGGATTCCATGCCCACCCCAGGGAATGCTGACTGTCCTCACTCGGCTCCTTCCCATCGCCTGACTCACAGGAAGTTCAGGTCTCAGTGGAACTGACTGCTGGGCCTTGAAATTAGGCTCTGGAAAGGGAGCTGCAGGAAATGGCCCTTGGGCTGGGGAGGTTGCAGGATTTAGGAAAACCATGCTGTCAGCTGTAGGGTGGAACCGCAAGGGAAGGCAAAGAACAGTGAGCGTGAGGACAGTTAGGGTCGACTGGGCCCGCCTTCCGTCATATGTAAGTGACCCCATGAGGTCATGAGTCATTTTGAAACCATAAGTTTTTCCCTTGACGATGGCGTCTTTTGAGCCATGGATCAGGTGTGCCACGAATTCTGCAAGCTCGTGTTTTCTATCCCCGGCTGAACGCTCTCTGACAGCTGATTGATCTGTTAGGTGGGCACCAGGCCATTCCATATCAGCAGCATGACCCTGGAGCTCATTGATTCAGCCCGATGCTCAGTCAGAGCGGGCATGGGTTCAGGTTGGGGCCCTGGGGTCCCTGCAGAGCCTCTTTCTTCAGCCAGCACCTGCTCCAAGGTGGTCAGTTCCCCACAGTTGCACCAGCAGATTCAACCCAAATGTAGCTCAGTTGCTTTGGAGTTTTTACCACCTGGATACGGGTACTAAATCCATGCTACAAAATCCCCTCAGCTGTGCCATCTTAGGAGATTCTATCCAAGGGAGAGGGTATGGGTCAGCAAGTGGGTGGCCGGAACCATGTGCAGAGAGGGAAAATGGAGGGAAAGAGGAGATGGAAAGTGAGAATGGACGTGTCCTAAACTACTAACCCAGGATTTATATCAGACAATGCTAGGTGCACCCTGGCCTCGGGGCACCCAGGCCTCCCTAGGCTGCGATCTAACAGAGTGTGGGTGGATACCTCAGTGGGCCAAACCACTGCCCTGGAACAAAGACCAATAGTAGAGAAGAAACCTGCATCTTGTTCAGGCTCAATGCATAGATGGGTTTGTTACAAAGTAGAGTCCTAGGGATGGGTCCACTTCTAAGTGTGAGGGAAACAAGCAAGAGAATGAATGACCACCCACAGACCACAGGTCTAACTAGCCAAGAGGAGAAAGTGGAGCCATCCTCCCAATAAATAAAATATGTCCTCTTCTTTTGATTTAGAAATATATTGTCATAATTACCTATTATTTATCTATATTGATAGATGAAGCAAAATTATATATATGTGTATATACATATATATGAATATATACATTATATATATACAAATGTATGCATATCTCTCTTGCTTTATATATAGATAACATAAAATCTTGCTATGTTTACATACAAATATGTGGTGTATGTGTATATATATGGACAATTCATATATATTATATATAAACACATAACTTGCTTTATATACATATATATAAATAATCTGGCTTTGGTTTTTATCTGACTGAAAATCAACGAAACATCCAAGATGACTAAGTTCAATGTTTACTGCACATATCTGGGCTTTCTGTTGACAACCCACTGCTGTTCCAATGAGTAATATAGTGAAAACATACATTATTTACAAGTATTACATATTTATCCCGTAAAATTTATGTTTTCCTGTCTTCATGAGAGCACAATCACTAATTGTGTGGTGATAGGCAATATTTTTTTTTGTATTATATGTGTTTTATTGAAAGCCCTGTCAGATTAGACAGCTTTGCTTGACTCATTGGGATTTTTTTTTAATTCATCGCCATTTGGACAAACAGCTCTGCTGAGACAAGTTGGGACTGGAATTGTCAACAGAGGTATTAAAGCAAGGCCTAGGTTTAAAACAAGACTATAAATTTTATATAAGGGTTCAAATGCTGCAACGGGGCTGTGTAGGGTAATCACGTCTCTGAAAATATTAAAAATGTGAATTTCATGGAAGATTCCTGTCTCACATCCTGCTTTTCATTAGTTTTTAGAGCAAAGTCGGTAACGAATCTGTACCACACTCCACAGATGCTCCACCTACATGTGTACACACACACACTTGAGGGCAAGATAAACTCTGAGTTTTTATTGCCAAAAAAGGCGCTTGGGCTGGGGAGGTCACAAGATTTGGGAGAAAGGTCATGCAACATGGCCTTGGCCTCCACCTGCAATGCTCCTGGTTTTGTGACTACCACCCTCCGTCCTAAGCTCTACCAGAGCCACCCATGTAACCAAAGAGCAAGTGGGCAGATCTGCTCTTTACACAGAATCCACCATTTTCATGGTGTCTGGAAGGAAGGATTTGACGAGGTAATTAATTTCTCTTTCCGCTGGCTGAAGGCCTCTGCAGCTCATCCCCTCCTCTTCCTCGGGGACCGGCAGCCCTGCAGCCCTCATGGCCTGGAATTCTACACAGCTCAGTCTGGGGGGACGCAGGGCTCGAGATGGGTGGGAAAGGCCTTTTTCCTGAGAGTGACAGCGTTAGCCACCAATGGTCAGTAAGGTTCCACGTTGTTCTGTATCAATGCTGAGCCGCGCATCCGGAGGGCAGAGTACAGAACAGTGTTTCTAGACATTTATTTTTTTGTGCACCATTATCCGTGGGGCCCTGTGAAGTCATGGGGTCCAACACAGGCGGCCTAGGAGCTGTGTGGCCCACCCCTGTAAGAAGTAAGGAGCAGCCCCGAGTCTCTCTGCTATCACCAAGGCCACAGAGGGCAGCATGCACAGGGAGGAGAGCGAGACAGAGCAGGACTAATGACCAGCCATGGGCGGCGTGTCCATCTGTCCTTCAGCAGGAGGGACTGGGGGACACCAGGAGGAACTAGCAAGCCAGAAGATACCTTTACTTCATTCTCATTAGCACAGGGACAGCGGTTCAGCCACAGAGGAGGATCTGCCAGCGGCTCACTGCTTATACCTTTGCTGGGGCTGCGGAAAGGGGAGGGAAAGGCAGGTGGGTTCCAGCCACTGTAGGAACCTCATGGCAGCTTCCTGGAGCTCCTCTTCTGGACTCAGCACGGGAGTCCGCTCCAGGCTCCTTCATGAAGGGCAAGACCTGGAGGCTTGTGATACATAAACACCTGGATTTAGAGAAGGAGAACACCTCCGTATGGCTGTGGTTGGGGACTGAGTGCTTTAATGGATCATCCAGTGCCTTTGGGGGGGTGGTAAGATCTGCCAAGCAATGTGCTGGGCTTGGAGCATACTGGAAGGTGAACCACGTTGGCCCTCCGAGAGCTTGCTGGAGAGCGGGGGTCAACCATGGGAGGAAGAATAATGATGCAAATAAGGATGTAGAGAGGACGGAAGGAACCAGTGACGCATCAGGGGACGAAGTGTCCGTGGACATCCACAGAGCGCTGAGCCTTGACTCAGGTATCCCAGGAGAGCTCCCAGGGCCCCCGTGTGGTGCAAGGTGGTTCCTTCAGTCTGGTGATGGCTGGTGGGCAGGGCAGGGGGCAGGGCAGCACGTGACCTGAAATATCTGCTCCTGTCTCGCTGAGCACACATGTGAATGGCCAGTCCACCCAGTGGGCAGCTCTGCTTCCCATTCCCCATGTAATTGAAAATTATCCCCAATCCTCTGCCTGTCGGCATGAACAAGCTTGATCAATGATTAAGGTGTAACTTTCCAATGGACCATAGATTTAAGGGGCAGGGCCTATGGAGGGCCTGACCATGGCTCATCAGTGACTCTCCGGAGCCTTTTGTCTGGTGACTGCTTATGTGCTTGATGCCAGCCTTCCTGCCTAGGGTGGCACAGCCAGCCCTGGCTCTGAGACAGCTGCTGGCAGAGTCAGCTGTGGGCCTTCCAGACACCAGCCCCTCATATGCTGAGTGTGTCCCAAGCTGACTTGATGGGACTGTAAGATCAAGGGGCTGTGGCTTTAGGATTATGAGCTTGAATATAAGACCCCACACGTGGACCAGGGAGGGACCTCTGTCCAACATCAGAGCTCAAAACCACTCTCCATGGTCCTGCCAGGTGCACACATGGGAGCCCCCATAGGAGGGCAGGGCTCACCTTCCTGCAGTGGGACCCAAAAGAGGTTTGGGCGCCCTGGACTGGGGAAGGCACCCCCTAGCCCTGACCCTGGCCTGGCCAGCAGGGATTCTGCAAGCTGGGAAAGCTGGTAGACTATCTGAGAACCTCTTTGGGAATCCACAAACTACACTTAGGTAGCATCCCAGAGCGACCCCAGGAGAGGGACAACAGAATCAGGAAGATGCCATCTCCAGTGGAGCATGCAGTACTCATTTCCTGTGGTGGCAATAATAAATCATCCCAAACCAGGTGGCCTGATGCAACACAGATGAATTCTTTTGCAATTCTGAGGCCAGAATTCTTCCACAGGCCCCACGGGGCTAAAACCAAGATGTGAGCAGCACCCTGCTCCCTGTAGAGGTTTCCCACCGTGGCCCAGGTTTCGGTGGCTGCCACGTTATTTGGCTTGTGGCCACATCACTCCATGTGTTCTTCATGTTGCCTTCTTTCCTCTGGAGCCTAATCTCCCCCTGCCTTTCTCTGCCTCTCTCCCATAAGGACATTGTGGGTGATCTGTTGATGATAATCTTCTTATTGCAAAATCCTAGACTTCATCCCATCGGCAAAGTCTGTGTTGTCACACAAGTAACCGTCACAGGTGTAAACCCTGCTAAGCTAGGACTACGTGTCTTTAGGGGGCATCCTTCAGCCTACTGCAGGTGCTGAACTGTTATTTGATAAATTTGGTAATTCCAGTTTGAGCACAGACCCTGCCTTAGACGGGGGGCTCCTTCTAATAAAGAACACCAACATAGTGGACAAGGGCCTCCACTTGTGGCACTTTCAGGGTAGCTGGGGAGGCAGATGCATCATCAACTAGCTGCTCCCAGGAGCAGGAACCTCTCAGAGACCCAGGACTGAGGACTCTCGACTAATTCAGGGACCAGCCTGCCGGGCTTTTGTTCAAGAGGTCTTAGGGACACTCTGTGTAAGAGTGTCCATGTGACATCTGAAGCTAGTTGCTAGGGACCTTCACACAACGAATTGATCCCTGATGCTCTGGAAGCAGAATCTGAGAACAGCTGATGCTGAAGGGTAAGAGAAGGAGGAAAAGATAGACAAGGAAGAGATTCACACCCTTTACCTGATGGAGAGCAGGGATGGATGGGGTGGAGGGGGAGGAAAAGAGGGAGGGAAGAAGGGAGTCTATTCCACCTTCCCACCATGCTTTTTATTTTATTTGTTTATTCAATTAATAATTTTTTTGAGAAATTAGTGTATGGAAAAATTAAGCAGAAAGTTTAAACTGTTCTCTCCTCCAATCTACTTTCCCCTACTGTGAACATCTTATATCTCTGTGGTACATCTGGTACAACTGATACACCAATTTTGCTACATTATTACTAACTAAAGTCCATAGTTTGCATTAGGGTTCACTCTCGGTGACAAATATTTAATGACATGAATCCACCATTGCAATATCATACAGAGTAGTTTCACCATCCCCCAAATCCCTTTTCCACCCCAAATCCTGGCAACCCCTGATCTTTTTTAACTATCTATATAATTTTCCCAAATGTCATATACAGTTGTTTAAATCACACAATATGTAGTCTTTTCAGACTGACTTCATTCATGTATCAATGTATTTGGGATTCCTCCATGTCTTTTTGTGGATTGGTAGCTCCTTTTTTATCACTGAATAATATTCCAGTTATGGACATACCACAGTTAGTTTAAGCATTCACCTATTAAAAGACATTTTGGTTGTTTCCTATTTAGGATAATTGTGGATAACGTTGCTGTAAATACTTTGTATGTGTGTAAATGTAAGTTTTCAACTCATTTGGGGATATGTCTAGGAGCTTGATTACTTGTACATACGGGTAAAAATACATTTGAGTCAGGTACGTTGGCACCAGCAGCTAGGAAGGGAGGCTGAAGCAAGAGTATCACAAATTCAAAGCCAGCCTGAGCAACTTAGTGAGGCCCTAAGCAACTTAGAAAGAACCTTTCTCAAACTAAAAAAATAAATAAAAAGGGCTAAGGATGTGACTCAGTTGTTAAGCCCCCCTGGGTTCAATTCCCTAATTCCCTAATGTATATTTGGTTTTATAAGAAACTGTCAAGTTGACTTCCAAAGTGGCTGTATCACTTTGTATTTCTTCCAGCGATAAAGGAGAGATCTCTGTTCCTAAACATCCTTGCCAGCATTTGATATTGTCAATGTTTTGGATTTTGGCCATTTTAGTAAGTGTATAGCAGTAGCTCATTGTTTTAATTTATAATTCTCTAAGAACATAAGAGGTACAACATCTTCTCATTTGCTTTATCTGCCATCCATCCAGATCCAGACTATGAAATCAGCGATTAAAAACAAATGGACCATCAAGCCAAGAAAAGACATCGATAAGCCTTAATTGCATCAATACTTGCTATTTTTTTCTTGGGTGACCTGACTGTTCAGATCATTTGCCCATTGTTTTAACTGGGTTATCTGTTTGCTACTGCTTAATTTCAAAACTTCCTCATCTATTTGTGGATACGAGTCCTTTACCAGATACCTGATGCACACATTTTTCTCCCATCTGTGTCTTGTATCTTCCTTCTCCAAACTATCCCGCCTGTTATTTATTTATTTATTTTTTTTGGCTTGATGAAAGTTCTAGGAGTGTGCAGTATGCAAATACTTGAGGAGGAGAGAAAAGATGTTAGGTGAAGTGGTGCTGAGATTCACTTTAATTTCCTTCCAGAGATAAGAGGGCAAAACGCAATCCATGTTCAATCTTAATTTTAATATGCTTGCTCTTTGAAAGGGCCATCCCTCAAAGGGGCCACCAGCCCGGGCTGCAGCCTCCACAGGGCTGCATGTCTCTGCAAAAGAGATCCCACTTTGTGAATCCATCCATATGCCCATCTCTCTGCCAAACTGTGACCATGTAGGGAAAAGGACTCAGCTCCTCCCTCACCGTCCCCCTATGCCTGCTCTGCAGCAGGCAAGTGTGGAATGTTGAAAGGACAACTTTAACAAGAATAAAATCAAAAGCATCATCATCCCTCTGTGCCTGCTCCTTCCTCTGGCTTCTCTGGACGAGCTGAGAAAAGTTCAATGTCCAGCATTCCCACCAGCCATTTGGCCTCCCTCTCAGCATGCCTAGAACGTCCCCTGAGTCTTATTATTCTATAGGTCAGTCCATTCTCTGCAGAGGCAGCCCCTCTGCCCCTCCCTCAGCCGGTGTAATTGTGTCTCCTGTGGACTCACCTGAAACCATTCTGCACCGGAACCAGGGGAAAGGAGACTCAAATAACGTCAGGCTCCAAGTCAAGAAGAACTCAAGAAACACGGAATTGAAACATCATGCAAAAGAGTTGGAAAAAACGCAAAGGATGAAAACTTAAGGGATGGCGAAGTGTTCGTGTTTAAATATTCCAGCACTTTAATATTTCAGGAAAAAAATCAATGGGTTCAGAATTTTTAAAATTCAATCTTAAAAGCTATGCCCTTGAGCTACTTCCTCTCTTAGATCTCAAGTTCAGCATCAGTACAAAGGGCAAACTGGCCATCTGGTTTCCAAGCACCTTTCCATATCTTATCTTTTCAGAACGCAAGCAATTTCTGTTCTTTCTGGAAGGTGTTTTCATCATTTAAAAAAAAAAAAAAGAACCCCCCAAAATATTTGTTTTCCTTCAGCAATTCATGGATTGGCCACTAGATGGCAGAATGAGACCACAATGGGGCTGGCTGGAGATCTGTATGCAGCCTCGGGGGCAGCAAGCTAGCAAGCCTTTCTCCTGCAGGCATCTGATTAATAATAGAGCTGTAATTATCTTTACACAATCCTGATTGCAGCTCTGTTGTAGCCTAGCTGTTAAATTAAACTGCTCAAATAAATACGCTGGGCAACTCTGCCTCCCTGCAGTCCCCACTCTGGATGGCTTCCAGGCTTATTAACATATCAAAACACAAACTCAACCCTCCCAGCTCCCTTCATTTTCATAACAAAAGGGACCCCCTTTCATCTCCCCAGCAACCCATTCTGTATTTAAATAGCTCTGTGAAGACTGATAACATTATTTCTTTATTTCCCCAGTCTAGCCCAGGGGATATCTCCAATCTGTTACCTCTGGAAACTGGATGGATGTGTTTTATTAGGAAAATGAATCACCCTCCACCCCAGCTTCCTTAAGCTCAGGGATGGATGTAGGTGGGAAGGAGAGCAGGCGGGACACCTCTCTTGGAAACTCTAGAAATCACTGATCAACCCTGCTGTTTCCCTCCCAGGCCGATCAGTGTTGTCTGATCTTTCAAAATGATCAAAGTGGAAATGAATGAAAAAGTAAAGACAAAAAGCAAACACAATATAACATTCAGATGCATTCTGCACGGGTTTGGGGTCACAGGCATGGGTTAGAGTTACAAGAGTAGGGTCCTGGCACTTGGTCATCTTGGAGTGATTAACCACAGGACTCTGGGGAATTAAGACGTCTTAGGAGCTGAGAGTTTACTTTAAAAAAAAAACAACACTTCCCCCCAGGCTCTTAGGGGGCTGCTGAGTACACTTAATTTATTTTGCCACATAGCCTCTGAAGGAGCACATCTGCAAAGAGCATCCATTTTTTTCCACTGAGGTGTTAAGCTTTAAGAACTCATCTTCCTTGCCTTGCAATCTGTTCATTGAAGGATGAGGAACCAAAGTCCAGGAAAGAGAAGAGTGTGACCCAGGGTCTCAGGCTGAATCCTTTGCAGAGTGGGACAAGGCTTCTCTGGGTCCTCTAACTCTACCACTTCTAATCGCCTCAAACTTGATCTCCACAAGTCTGTGTCCCCCTCAGGAATTCTGAAGACCTGTGCAAAACAACCCTGTTCCCTAGATCTAGACAGACCAGGTCAGTAATAAACAAGAGTTAGGAGAATAAGTGAAGGAATGCATGAAAAGCCCAGAAAGGAGCCGCCTTAGATCCGAGAGAGGCTGCTACCCAGAGCTGGTCCCCCAATTGGAGCACCCACAGCCCACAGAGAAAGTAATCCAACCCAGAGAGTCACCTGCAGTAAGACTTCAGGGACAACTTAGCTGATCCCCCCAATCCTGTGTCTTTCTTCAACTTGGCTCAGGGTGGGGACAGGTCTGAGCATAAAGGCAGGGGGTGAGGGAATGGAGAAAGCAGGGCAGATATTACAGCCCACTCTCAAGAATACTTCTGGGTAATTTTATAAGGAAAGGTTTATTTATTTGACTCAGGGTTCCAGAGGTGGGGAAGCCCCAGGGCATGGCTGGGTTGGATTCCTGGTGAGGGCTTGAAAAGCCAAACTAACCTAAAGGGGAGCAAACCTGGGGTCTGCAGCAGTCTGTAGGCAGCGGTGGAATGGCACCTTTTCAGAGGGATCTGTGTTCATAGGTCTTAATGAGAGTTAACCATACCAGGATGTGTAGTGTGACTTAATCCTTAGAGGCTGAGGGCTTGTTGTGGGGCAGTCAGGAAGCTAGTTGTGCAAGTTAAAAATCCAACTCAGGAAAACAGTTGCAAAAGCTTGAAACTCATTGCTCCTGGGTTGAAAAATCCAGAGCCCAGAACCCATTTGTTTGTTTTCTCCTCTGGGACTCAGTGTTACTGGGAAAGGGTGAAAGCCCAGAGCCCAGGACTATGTTCACCTTCTCTCTCCTCAGGGGACCCATTGTTCTCCCTCATCCCTGGGGGCTGTCCTTCCCCTTTTGGGGGTTAGGGTTAGGGTTAGGGTTAGATGAGAGAGTCAGGGGTCATGCACCAGAGTCCTCAGCCAGGCCCTGGGGTACAGCTCTGGCTTTGAGGGTTTTTCTGGCATCTGAATGGCACCGCAGGGCGGGGGGTGGGGCCAGCCTCTTTTCAGTTTTTCAGCTTGTCTTGATTGCCTGTAGGAGGCTGGGATGGAGAAATGATTTAAAAGGACAGCTTCCAGGAACAAAGTGGAGTCATTCTGGACCACGGATCGGCCTTCTTAAAATCCTCCAATTTTAAAGGAGGTGTTGTTACAGCATAGAGTAACGATTCCAGTCTTTGGAAGAGAGAACTCACTTACTCCCTTGAGAGTTCACCCCTCTCAACTACCTATCACCTCCTAAAGGCCTGACCCCCAACCTGCCAAGGGCGACCAAGCTCCTCTTGAGTCCGGGAAATAGCGATGGTCCTAGCAGCAGGGCATCTGGCACTGTGATAGGTCATGGCAGGCCATACAAAGATGTCACCCTTTCCTCCCTCAGGGAAACAGGTCCATCCAGGGACAACTCCGTGAGGTGTGGGAAGGAGCCATGGACATGGGGGGAGCCCTGAGTAAGAGCCCTGCTCAAGGGCCGGACGGTCCAGTTCCTGCACGGATGCTTGGGACCTGGAGCTTCTGTTAGGTTCCTAGGCTGAAGAGGAGAAACGGGGATACCCCTCCTCCCTTTACCTGGTGACCCTCCTTCCACTTCCACTCCTCTCCTGCTCACCTCTGCTCCACTGAGTGGGTGTCTTCCTCTAGTGGAGGGAGCCTGTTGGACTAAGCAAAGGCGAGGTTCATGGGGGAAGGTTGATAATGTACCATAACAGAAAAAGGTTCTCCCTCCTGGCAGGTGACAGGGCCTGGAGCATGACAGAGGGGCC
The DNA here is from genome assembly GCF_052094955.1 of Ictidomys tridecemlineatus. Classification (NCBI taxonomy): domain Eukaryota; kingdom Metazoa; phylum Chordata; class Mammalia; order Rodentia; family Sciuridae; genus Ictidomys; species Ictidomys tridecemlineatus. The sequence continues at coordinate 709,151 of NW_027523416.1, read as the reverse complement.
TCCCGGGGCAGGAGGATCACCCCGCTCCCCGTGGGGTCACAGTTTCCCAGGAGGCTTTGCTCTTGCAGCTCATGCCCGGCTTTCTCAGGTCAGAGTCATGCCACTTCCCTTCCCGCTCACCTCCCCAGGAGGGAAAGAAAGTTGGACCCCTAAATGCCAGTTTGTTCCCTCCTCACCCCTGGGGAAAACATCCAAAGGCACAGGGCCCCCCTCAGCCCAGGGCCTGGAGGAGCGCTGTTGCCCCTTGGCCTATTTTTCCTGGAAGAGAGGTGGAAAGACATCTGGAGGGGCTCTGGAGGCTGCCGTCGCACAGGGCTTAGGTTCCCTCTCGCTGAACTCCGGGGGGGGGGGGGTTAAAGGGAGCTCATGCATTTATGAATTGCACAAATATTAATTAAAAGTCTGTTGTGTACAGAGTATTACACTAATTACTGAAGAGGCCCAGGAAGGAAGACAAGGACATAATGAAGCCTTGTATTTGTCGTCCCAGAGCCCTAAGGCAGCTTTCTCACGTGGCGCAGAAGCTGGGAGGTGGAAGGGACCCACGGAACCCCCCCCCACCTCACTGTCTCATTTTGTAGATGAGAACAGAGATCAGGAGGGGCAGAATCCTGGCCCCCACCCCACACCAGGAGCTGAGTTGGTGAAGTGCGGTCCTGGCTTCTGTCGGAAAGCTCTACTTGGAAGAAAATGAAATGTCTTTTATTTCTCAGGATCTTTATTCTCTGGAGAGTCCCGTGGGGGTAGGACTGTTCTGTGTCCCCTCTCACAGAGCTTCAGCTGGAGCCGGGAGCTTCCTGGGATTGCTCAGGATGCAGGCCAGGGCTCCTGCCCTGAAGGACGGGAGAGTGAGAGGACCCGAGTATGAGGCCGGAGGTTCCAGAGTCCAGACCTGGGAGGTGGGTAGTTAGAAAGGGAGAAAGCCAAGCTGCAGAGAAGCAGGCAGAAGTCCTGGGAGGCAGCCCAGGAAGCGGATGGGGAGCAGGAGCCCCCACGCAGCTTGGCCGTCAGAAGAGGGGCTTTGCAGTTAGACCGAGTGGGTGCAAAGTCCAAGTGCATTACTTGGAGGGTGTGTGTGTGCTCTGGAGAGTCACTTTCCTGAGCCTTGCCTTTCTCATCTCTGAAATGGGAATAATGGGGTACCTGCCTCTTAAGGTGGTCGAGGGCCACGTGAGAACAGCAGAATGCCCGGCTCATGCTGAACATTCCATTAACATTGGCTTCACTCGTTCAAAACCAAAGTGCCTGGAAGTCATGAAGAGGACATCAGAGGACAAGGTTGAGGCTAGGCACACGTCAGAGCTGGCCTCAAGGATCATGGGAGAGTGTCCTGAGGACCCTGAAATCATGGCACAAGGGAGCCTCTGCCACTCTCAGACCCTTGGCCTTAGGGAAATCATCGTCCTTCCTGGGCTTGACTTTCTTCATCTTAAAGTGAGGGGTTGGCCCAGATGTTACCTTGGAACACTTTCAAATCTCAGGTCTATGGGGCCCAAGGGGAGAGAATTGGGAGAAGCTGGGGGTGTTGGGGTGATATGTCCTGATCAGGAGCAGCAAAAGCCTCGACCCACAGAGCCAGTGTGGACAAGGAATGCCCAGGACCCGGCCAGGGGCAGCGAGGACCTGCAGACCCCCCCTTGGTGCCCCATGGCCACAGGAGAGCAGAGTTGTACTCTCTGTCTCTCCGTTACAGAGCACATTCACCTCCAAGATTCATGGGACCTATACAAGGACACTAGGAGGCTGAGTAGAGATGGTCTTCACAGCAGAGGACACCATGGTCAAGTTGGCATGGGTCTATTTTCAGTCCTCTCAAAGTATGTTCCTAATTCTCAGTGACTTTTTTCCTCCACTCATTGATTATTCAGTAGCGGGTTATTTACTTTCTGTATACTTGTGAATTTTCCAACTTCCTTTCTGTTCTTAATTTCTAATTTCACTTCCTTGTAATCAGTGAACACATTTTGAATAATGTCAATCCTTTCACATTTATCAAGGTTTGCTTTGTGGCCTAGCATATGGTCCATCATGGAGAATGTTCCATGATAAAACAGAGAGGAAAAAAAACAATCATGAAGGCCCTGGAAGGTTAGGCCTGATTTCTGTAGAGTGTCCTTCAAGTCTTCTATTTGTTTGTTAATCTTCTATGTTCTCACCATTATTAGAGGTGTAGTATCAAAGTCTGCAGCTCAGTTGTGGAACTGTCTCTTTCCTCAGCTGGGTCAGATTCAGCTTTACATATCTTCATAATTGTTACAGCTATCTGATAGGGTAATCATTTTGTCATTTTAAAATGATGTTTTGCAATGATAACTTTTTTTTGTTTTAAAATCGATTTCATCAGATATTCATAAGCCACTGTAGTTGTTTTGTGCCTTTTTTTTGCATAATATCTCTTTTTCTATTCTTTTACTTTCAACATTTTTCTATCTCCAAATCTGAACTGTATCTCTAGTAAATAGCATATTGATTTATTTTTTTTAAATTGAGTCTGACAGTGTCTGAAGTAGAAGGAAGTTGGGTCTGCCTTGATGAACCCCAAGAGTCCTGGGGTTGCTCTAGGTCTTCCTTAGGTAGTATATTGCAGCAGATATAAATGCAAATGCTTCTCCCCACCAGGGTTAAGCCTCTGGTGCTTCTGCATAGCAGGCATAGTCACCCCCTGGGTGGCAGTGGTTTTAGCAGAGTTCTTTAAATGCCTCTTACCCATCGTCTCTGCTAAGCTGTACACCTTATTGGGTCTCAAACCTAGTAGATGTGGGAGGATGGTGACTAGGGCACCATCTGGTCAAAAGTGATCTGCTGTTTCTACATTTAAGACCAACCAGACCCCTCATGCCTGGGGACAGCTGTGTTCTGGGCCACTCTGCCCATTTCCTAGTTGCTAATCTCTAAGAAACACCCTGTATGAATCCACAGTCCCCATCCTGAAGTTGTTTGTTGTATTGTTCCAGTCTTTTAATCTATTCACCTTTGTGCTTTATTGATATTTCCTTCATGTAGCCATCTTATAGAAGATACTAAGTTAAGTATGGCTCTGTCAATTTCGCCCCCTCTAGAGGAGATCAACTTGTCCATCAGCCAATTTTCCAGCATATACTCTCATTAATGCTAACAGGAGAGACCACAGGGCAGAGGTGGGCTCAGTAGGTGGAGTGAAGGGTCAAAAAATCCTGCTTCAACCAGGCACAGTGGGCCCACCTGTAATCCCAGCAGCTCGTGAGGCTGAGTCAGGAGGATTGAGAGTTCAAAGCCAGCCTCAGCAAAAGTGAATTCTGAGCAACTCAATGAGACCCTGTCTCTAAATAAAATACAAAATAGGGCTGGGGACATGGCTCAGTGGTTGAGTGCCCCCGAGTTCAATTCCCAGTACGCTAAATAAAAATCCTGCTTCAGCTGCTGGTGAAGATAAGTAGGAATCAGCCCCAGCTTACAAAGGGGGCAGGGCAGAGACATTCTGGGTAGTGCAAATAGACTGTCATTAGAGAAGCCAAAGCATCCATGTGCAGAGCTGCAGGTGGGTCCCTATGGCAGGAGCATAAGGTACAAACTGGAGTGGACAGGGGTATGACCAAGATGGATCCGGTCCCATTCTTGCTTTCTTATGTCTAGGATGATCTGAATGCTTAAAAGACCCTGGTCCACAACTGGCCTTTACACTCTCTCTGTACATGCTCAAGTGAGATCCAATTCCAGGCCCGCTTCTCCCAGAGTCCCTGGTGCTCAGAAAGCACCCAGATGTCCTCAGGGTCTTGTAAGTTCTAGTCTCAATCACTGGCCCTTCCTCAAGGCAGGGAAGTCAAGCCTGATATGCTCACTCATTCCATGGGCTCCATCCAGCTACCCCTCCCCACCACTGGGCCACCCAGCAAGGATTCATGGGTCAACTCATTTCTCTCCATCAGCCCACACAGATCCCCTGTCCGAAACCCTGGCAGGGCATCCAGCGTCGGGCTTCAGGGGCTGTCTGAAAATCAGCAAGAATCAGTGCTACAGCAGGCCTCAGCCTGGGCAGGCTGCTCGGGGGCTGGGTTTGCAGCGGTTATGTCTGAGTAGAGCAGGAGAAAATTGCATTGTCTGTCACTGTCAGTGTTATCACCAGCAAACACAAACATTTTAGAAGCCAAGATGGATAACTCTGGCTACAGGCAATGCCCAGAGATATTGCTCAGTGCCTGCCCAGGCTCTCAGGGACTATTTCACCCCCCTGCATCAGTACCTTCATATCTTTATGACCCATCAGAAATCTCCAGGGTGCTGAATTTCGAATCTTCCCTCCACTGAATTCTGTAGCCCAGCCAGGAAGAGGCCCCCAAACATGCTCATGGCCCCTACCTCCTGGATCTGATTTGGCCCTCCTTTTAGCCCGTGTGGCAGGCACGATGACTATTAACGTCCCCACTTCACAGATGAGGAACATAGTGCGTCAGTTGGTGATCTGAGGCTATCAGATGGAGGAACTGGACAGCAAAGCAGATGTATTGGTTCCAAGGAGAAAGTGCTTCCCAGCTTACCAGTCCTTCTTGGCCTAACAAGCGAACCAAGAAATTTAGTATCTGGAAGCACAAGGAGTGTCTTTCTTACCCCTCATGTCTTGGCCTTCCTGGATGCCTCTTAGAGAGCTCTGTGCACTCCCAAGGCTTCCTGCCTCCACCTGAGCAAGCACCCACTCTGGAAGCTAACACAGGGATGAGTAGATGTCAGGTAACAGGTGAGAGGGAGTCCCTGGGGTGCCAAGGGGATCTTAATGCAGATAGCAAGGTGTGTGTCTTCTCACTTCTTGCAATGACACAGTCCTAGGGGCACTAGGATCTGTATGTTCAGAGATACCAACAGAGGCTTAGAGAGGTGGAGTGATTGTTCTCCACAAAGCCAGTCCCATTTGGTCCTAGAACCATCCCCACACTGTCTTGCAGGGGCTGAGCCATATGCTGCTGGGTCACCAAGGGAGATTTGATGAGTTAATTAAAGGGTGTTCTTGGAATGTCATGGTTGCAACATATCCCTGTCATCCTGCACTGAAGGAGAGGGAAAGATCTGTTCCCATCTTTCTCAATGGATTTCTAGCCTCCTAGTTCCTAGTTTCTGTTGTAGCCAAATTATTGACACAATTTTTGGTCCTTGGGTGGCAGAGCTCTCTCTTTTTCAAACATAGTTGGGCCCCCCCTCTCCATTATTCTAGCTCATTCTTCAAGCCTCAGGGAAACCAGTGGCCACCCAGACACCCTGTTCTCCTCCCTGTCTCTGAGCTCTGATGGCTACCATCTGACCCACCCTCTCTTCTGTCCATCTTTCCTTTCATTTTTATCTTATTAATGCAGTTCTGACACTCATGACTTGTCCCCCCTCCTAGCCTGAGGTTCTGGACATTTTGGTAGCTTCTTCAAAGTCTGCCACAAAGATACTCACTGGATGCCTTTGGGAGGTCTCTGGGAGTGGACAAGATCTAGCCCAGCTTCCCACCTTCATAGAGACATCTGGATGGGAGCTCTGGGCCAGGCTTAGAGGTTGGGGACTTGCTACAATTTCATTGAGTAATATCTCTGCAAGGGCTGCTCTCCTGGCTGTCATGCACTTGGGGTTTAGAATGTGTCCAGAGCTGTGGTCACCTTTATTGAGGGTTTTAAAGTCACAGCATCACTTTCTTCTCAACTGTCTTCAACAATTTTATGGGGAGGGGAGCTGAGACCTATGACCTGGCACATTTATTCTGTCTCGGGCCCCTGGTTCTTCATACTGAAGCAAAGAGCATTTTTGTCTTAGAAGCTCAATTCTCTTTGACCTCGTCTTCCTGGTGCAGTCATGCTGTCAACTTTGCAATTTTCAGTTGGAACTGGGATAGTTCTTCCCATCTTAGATAAGGGCAGCCAAGGACAAAAAAAATCATGGTGGTTTGGTCTTTTCTTCTCCAGAAACTTCAGAAACATTTCAGGTCAAGCCTGATATGTGAGCTACAAGTCAAAGACATGGACACGTTCAACCTTGAAAAGGAGAAAACTCAAGAGCTGACTTAAACCACCAGAGGACGGTTCTATAGAGACTCAGTGAGACTTGGTCAGCTTGAGGGGGAGGACCCAGAAGACCCAGCACCAGTTGGTGTAAATGCCAGAGAAGAGTTAAGCATTGTCTCAGTTTTGTCCTCCCGTGCCCTCAGCCCAAGAAACAGACCAGAGACAAGAATCATCAGGTGCAGATGGTTTACTTGAGAGGTGTGAGGTTAGCAGGTAGAGAGGCTAGTGTGAGTGTTGCAGAGGGGTGGTGGTGAGGATGTCAACAAGGGACTTGACATCAAGCCAATTTCCACTGAGGGGGATGTAGCTTACTGCTCCAGAAATTATTTCAAGACCTGTGTACCCCCACCAACACGGCTAAAATCCCCCCACTTGAAGGTAGCGAGTTGGTTAATTGTATCCCAGGTGCTTCTGTGTTAGTAGGCAGATTCAATTCTGGCAGCCCAAGGGTAGATCAGGTGCTGTCCTTGGGAATATACAGAAACAGAAAGGGTCCTTGGATATGGAGAAGAGATTAACAGCAACTGCTGCGAGCACCACATACAAATTATGTAATGATTCAAACAATCCAGAGGAGGAGGGGGCTCTCTGTGAGGTGGTGAGCTCTCCACCACCAGCCCCAAGGCCAAATGGACTGGGCGGGGTCTCCAGTTTTGAGTAAGGAGTTGGACCAGATATCCTCCTAATTTGACTCTATAGGCAAGGTCTTCAGGTCCTCATGCTACTGAGAAGGTCCCCTGGCTTGCCACAAAAATGCAAGTCCTTCCTGTTTTAGTCTTAAGGGCTAATAATCTCAATTTCTTACCCACTGCTTTTTTTTTTTTTTTTTAGAGCTTCATGGTCATTCATGGTAGTGCGCTTCTTTCTGACAAACTCAACACGCATGAAAATCAATTTCAGTTGACGATCCCCTCTGTTCCCTTCCCCTTCTCCCTACCCCCCTCACCTTCCCCTTTCTCTACTGGACTTCCTTTTGCTCTTCTATTAATTTGTATTTGATCAGTTCCTTATATAATCTTATCCTTCCCTCCCCCTTTCCTTTATTTTACTTTAGCTTCCGAATATGAGAGAAAATATTTGAACTTTGAGTTTCTGAGTGACTCACTGGTTCTTATGTGGGTGGATTAACACTGAACCAGCAAGCTGTGATCCCGCGCTCCTGTTTGGTTCCCGTCAATTTTTCATTGAGTTCTTCCTCGCGCCCAGAAGTGTGCTTGGATTGGAGAGGCAGGGTCATTTCCCATATCGAATTGGATGGAAGCCTAAACGGTTTGCAAAGTGAGTTACTTTTAGGTCTAACTGGGACTTTGGTTCACTTTCCAAAGAAGTCACCCTTTCCTGTACCTGGGGATAGTGGACACTGCATGCGGGTGGATTCCTTCCCATAGTTTTTGGAATCCGCTCAATAAGAATGGCTACCATTGGACATTCTACTGCACACATTGGCTTTCTCTGAATCCTCACAGCCCAAAGAGCAATGCACTCTTTATATCCCCATTTTAGATGAGGAGGTTGAGGATCAGAGAAGTTAAACAGACCTATAATCTGTTGCAGCTTACAAGAAATAGTGTGAGTTAAACCCTGATCCAAAATTCTAAGAATTCTCCTAGTCCATTCAATTCAAGGAAGCCAGCCAAGCCTCTCCCAGGGACTTTGACTTTCTCTTTAGGAAAGAGACTGAGGGTTCTACCAAGGTCTTTGGAACAGGGGGTTCCCAAGGTGGTTTAAGTGAATGGTCCTGGCTTAAAGAGAGCAAACTGGGGACACATCCTGTCCATAATAGGGATGTCTGTGCTGTGGGAAACGAATCTGATGGACTGATTAAGATGTAAAATGGGCATATATTTGATCTATAATCCTACTGCTAATATTCTATCTCACAGAAGTAAAACCTCAAATGTACAGGGAAAATGTAGAACAGTAGGGATACAGTTGGATTTATTATTTTTATTTTATTTTATTGGTATTAGCAACAAAGAAAAAAGAAATGGAAGCAATTTTGACATCTGCCAATAAAGGAATAGATGAATAGATATGCTGCATTCAAGCAACAGTTTATTAGGCAACATTAAAGACTGTGCTATAAATACTAAAACTTAACAAATCATACATTTTATTGTATTTCACACTTCCTCAATAAAGCCACTTTAAAAAAAAATCACATTAGATCCATGTGTGCATCTTGATCACGAAGATGTCCCTGATACGTGCCTGGTTGAGTAAAAGCAAGCTTCAGAGTACAACGTGTGATTCCGTTTGGGGCACAGTCGTGTTTGCATCTGTATGTGGGTTTATGTGAGTATCAGGGATGTTGGAAAGGTCACTCTATAATGATCTTGGTGAGGAAAGTATAATGGGCAGGAAAAACAGGAAGACTTAAACTTTTCTATATTTAGTTCTCTGTTATTTGCCTTTTTACAACATGCTTCAATTGCTTTTGTAATAAAAAATATTGTAAAAAAATAATAGTGTCGGTGAATCATCACAGAAGCAAGCCTGTCTATGGATCCAACTAAGATCACTCGCCTCTAAGGAGACAGGTGCCTGTGGGTTTCACCGTCCCCTGGGGTTGCCAAAAACACTGAGGCAGGGGATTGTCCTGGCTCCAGCCACTGAATATACAGTCGTCGATGGGACAGTCTGAGTTTGGAATAGAAACATAAAGGTCAGTCGCAATAGAAAATGTATTTCCTTTCCAAATGCCTGCATGATAAAATATGGAATTTTAATAATTTCACAGGGTGGGAATTATAGCTGCCTAGCTTTTATCAGTGCCTCAGGCATTGGACTGACCCCAGCAAGACCTCACATTTCCTCTTCACCAGCAGAATGATTTTCTACTTCATCATCTTTTCTGTCATTGTGGGAGGAAAAACAAATTCCCCAGGTAGCCTTCCTGCAACCCCAGCCCAGCAGAACCATTGGGAGCAGGATTTCGTCCATTTGTTCAGCCAGAAAACATTTACTGAGCCCTATTGTCCCAGTTTTCTTACTTTGCTTGTATTGAAGACTGAGGATACACAAATTTCAGGAGATCTTCTGGACAGCACCCTTAAAAGTGAAATTACTGAACAGGCAGTCTGGGAAGGTGATGGTGACTATGAGAGTTGAGAATTCATTCCTTCCTTCATGCATGCATGCATGCATGCCAAAGGCAATTTTGGAAAAACAGACATCTTGAGCTTTGAAGATGGAAAAAAAAAACTGTGAAGTTTTCCACGGAAGGAAAATAAGATTCATTAGCTGTGGTTCTTAAGTACAGAACTAGGACCCTGGAGTCATACAAAGGAGCAGAGTTGGTAGAAAATGTGATGAAGTTGATCCAGAATCTATGCAGATGGCAGTATTCCAAGAGTAAGGGGGATGTGAAGGGCACCTGAGAGGGCAGTGTGGGTAATGCATGAAGAAAAATGATCATCGCAGGGGCAGAAGGATGGAAGGCAGGGCACAAGAAGGGCTGGCCTCAGACCTGAGCTCAGACTGTCCATCCTCTGTACCACGAGGCCAAGAGCAGGCAGATGTGACTGTCTTGGGAGGTGGGAGATTGATAGATTTTTTTTCTGGCTCCTTCTATTTTCTCAGTAAAATTTAATTCAAGGCCCTCAACCAAAACCAAGGAGGGGGTGCTGTCCTGGAAGTTCCAGGGCAGAGGAGAGAGTGGGAAGAAGTCATCTCTGAGGACAAAAGAACGGCTTGACCTGGAATATAGGACAGCACTGTGGAGCAGAGCCCGGGGCTCACTGGATGTTGGTGGCCATAGTGAAAGTGAGACCAGTCGGCATGATGGTGCGTTTTTCTCCAGATGCATTCCCTTCTCAGATCAGGGGGAGAGTAGAACGGTAATTTCATCTCACCAGATTAGGATTTAACCAGGCAGTCCTAAAAGATGGAGAGAAGGTGACCACTGTGACAAGTCCCAGAGGCTCAGTGGGGTATGGAGAGGAGTGACAGATGGAGAAAAGATGGTAGGTCCTTAGCCACAGCAGGAGCGGGAGATGGTTAGCCCCATTTTGCCAGTGAACTGAGACTCAGGGAGGCAAATCATAATCTCTAGAAAAGTCGTGTTCCTGGGACTTCAGGATATGAGAAGGTGAGAAGCAGAGAGTAAAGTATTTCTACTAGTGATGTCTCCCTCTCTGTCCCCTTCTCCCTCTCAGGGAGCTCAGCACTGTGGTCAGCTCTCCGACTTGTCTGGGACTGGGCCCTATCAGGGTGCAAGACGTTCAGCACTAAAACTGAGAATGTCCCAGGCAAACAAGGTCGATAAGGCCCCAACCAACACACGTGTGCATACACGCAAACGCACATGGGGAAAGAATTACAATTGATAATTCTGTTGACAAGGCCATCAAGGGGTTCCTCTCTTCTGCAGAGGTCAGAGTTGGAAGTGAGGGGGGCAGGCTCAGAGGCAACAGTTACATTCTATGTTACCATCTTATAAACATGTCGAAATTATATTTTGGAGGGATAGGTAACAGCCAAGTGGCTCAAAATTCAAAGGCTTCCAAAGAGTAAACAAGGAAGATTCCTGCCCTCTGGCTAGAGTCAGAAGTGGGAGGAGTGAATTGTGTGTGCTTCCACTGAGGCGGAATGCATAGCCGGCAATTACCTTAGAGCCTGCAACTTGATCTTTCTGTGTGGGAAAAAAAAAAGATCACAGAGTTCATTCTCTCTGGGCACATCACCACCAGAATATAAGCGCTGAAGGTCAGGGACTGGGGCTGTTTTCTTACTGATAGCTCTTCAGCACTTAGAACAGTGCCTTGGAGGCGGGTGGAATCCAAGGATGTCCCACTAATTGAAGGAGTCCTTTGTTCTCCATGGCACCCCACTGAATGCATGTGCAGCAATGTCTAATTGTACCCTTTTCTGCTTTCTGATTGTTTCCACACTTTTGATCTTATAATTAATGTCTCAGTGAATAACTGCACACATATGCCACTTTAGATGTGTGTGAGCCGATCTGTAGGATCAACTCCCACAAGCAGAATTGCTGAGTCCAGGGTCTGTGCGTCTGTAATGGTGATGGACAGGACCACATTATCCTCTATGTAAATTTTCAGTTATTTCATGGTTTGCATTCATCATACGTTTTTCCTATCACCATTTGTCTTTGGTTTTAAGCCACCTTCAAGTGTTCTGTCCATCCGGCCCTTCATGGTTGGCCACTGTAGCTTACCACCTCCCAATTTTGGGACCATCCTTTTTTTATGGGCTTTTCTGAGCATCCTGCCCAGGAGCCTACCTTCCCCAGGGTGGGGGAGGGCACACGGGAGAAGAGGAAGTCCTGCATCCAGGTATCTGGGATTCCTGGAGTGGTGTGCAGCAGGAGAGAGGGCCAAAGTACTATTTGGAGACAAGCCAGGAACATTGGAAAACCTCATTCAGTTCAGCCTTTCTCAGAAGCTTTTGCTTAACATCCTTGGAAGGGGGTGATAGCATCCCATTTACTACTAAGCAAACTTCTCCCATCAATTCTGTTTCTTAAATCCTCAGCTCCTTCTAATTGCTTATTGACTAGTCCCAGGAGGACTCTAGCATAGATGGGGGCAGCAGAGAGATTTGTTTTCTGGGCCTCAGGAGAGAGAGAGAAATTTTGTTCAAACTTTGCAGACTCTTGACTCTCAACTAATTTGGACCCAACTCTCTTTTTGTACCCCTCCTGATACTCAGTCTCCCTCCAACACTCAATTCCAGGGTGATGCAGGAACTCCCAATGATATTTTCATTCCCTCTAATGAGTAGCACTTCTGTGGCATTGTCTGGCTTGAAAGCCAAAGACCCTCAAAAGCCTCCATAGGTCTACTCTCCAAGGGACATTTGAGAGGGAGTAACCAGGGGTTTTGTTCTCCCTAATAAGTCTCTTCTAGCTATTTCCCTGTAACTGGAGTGTTGTGATGATCCTTTGAGGTGGCGGAATATACATAGGGTGGCTGTGCCCTTGTGCTGTGAAGCTCATTTATTCAGACTCTGGTGCATGCACTGGTTCACCCTGTTGGCTCACTTCTGAGCAGCAATTGAGCGTCCATTGTGAGTTGGGCATTGTGCAGGACAGGTAGAGGAACACAAGTATGAACCAAGATGAATGCTGAAGATCAGGAACCAGGCACCGTTTCCATGGGCACTGTGAAGAGCTGGATCAATGTGAGAACACATCAAACCTCTTCTCCAAAGGAAGAATGGGGGAGGGGAAATACATTTTTCAGCTTTGATATTTGGTCCCCGTGTCTTAATCTTTGAGCTCCCCTCTATCAACATCAACCACAGAGAGATAAGAGACAGTGTCAGATGCGGTGGGAGATACAAACAAGAAAAAGGAGGGAAGGAAAGATAAGAACTGAGTTCAAATTCTTCAACCAGGACAAATCCAGGTAAAAATGTTCCTGCCACATCTCAGGAAAGGGTTCATGAGACAAATTAGCAAGATAAGCAAAGGCTCAGGAGAGAAATGTTTTCCATACCAAACAAAAGCTAATTTTTCCAGCCTCTTCAAGCATTTCAAAATCATTCATTTACATTCAAGTGGCTAATCAGATAATTTTAGATCAGGCATGTCTATTCCTGAAACCCATGGATGGTTGAGCGAGGGAATGGATGAATGAGTTCCGTGAACCGGGTTTTTATTATTATATGGTTTCAAAGTGACAAAGCAGTGCGGTGGATTCTCAGTTCCGACTTTTCCGCTAACTCAGCCTCATTCTCCCACAATTAGTCCTCATTAATGAGACCTCACTGTCATCGCAGGCATTTGAGATCTGAGGTCCCTGGAGAAACGGTTGCATTGGAAAATCAAAGTCAGAAGTCTATTAAGCAAATTAATAGAAGAGGCGCAGTTTCAAAAGAAATATTTTGCCAATCAAAGGAGGTAGGAAGGATTTTTTATAAACATATTTTTTTAAGTCATCTATTCACAGGTAAACTATACAGGTGCTAATTAGAAGCCATTCTTTTGAACCCATAAAGTCTGACCCCACCAGGCCCGTATTTCAATCTTGGTTAATCACCTGAAAGCCCTGAATGTCGCTTAATATAATAAAATAGTTAAAATAAAGTATCCCAGATTTCTGGCTAGAGTGAGGCAGTGAGGCATGGGAAAAATCTCGGGCTCTCCATTTAAATGCCAGCATTACCAATTTCCAGCAAATGCACGGCAGGCTTCAAGGTTCTAAACTGAAGAGCTGCATAATTTGGATCAACTTTCTTAACCTTTTTGAGCCTCAGTTTCCTTACCTAGACTAATACTATTGGAGCGATAAGAGCCATCCATATGCAAAGTCACACACACACACACACACACAGCATGAGGCTTTACTGCAGGTGCGGACACACAGCAACTCACAGACTGCTCTTTGCAACCCTAATGGGGGTAGTTTGCTAGCCTGCGAAGAGGAGGACCTGGAGAGAAAGGCAGGGTAAGGAATTGGCCCAGTTTGAATGGCTCGGATAGCAGATGCAGACTACAGCCAACCAAACTTCTGGAGTCTGTGGGTGTAACTCTTACCCTGCACTACCGCTCATATGAGCTGTTTAGAGAAGCCTAGAATCTCACCAGCAATATAGTACCCACCTATCCAATAATGGGTAATCTTTTTTCTTTTCCACTTCTCTGGAGTTAGGTGAATAAAGTTGAATTTGCTCAGTGATGATATTGTTGGGGATGGGGGGAGGGCCCAGCAAAGACTGAGAGCTTTCAAGTCCAGAATTTCACCTGCCGTTAGGAATTCTGCATCTGGGGCCCTGAGCAGTTCTGGGGCCCCCATGGCATGCCCTGTGCTGCTCCTTTGTAGATGATGATCCCTTGGGTATAGACCCTGGAGGCTTCAAGACGACTCTTCCTGAGCCTTTCAACTCAACAAGATCTGCCCCCAAGACATTCCCTCCCTAACTCACAGCTCCACAGATATAACTCACTCTCCCCTGACTCACTTTGGAGATGTTCCCTAGGGCCCTGGACCCTCCTCAAAAGCTAGACGGTCCCTGTACTGTCACACAGACCCCATCATGACCTGTGGGTCCAAATTTTAAATCATATGTACACCCAGAGAAAACCAATTTCCTTCTGTGATCAGTTCTCTAAGGAAAGGTCAGGCCCATAAATAACTGTGAAGGAGGCAAAGATGTGGTCCCTAACTGCATGCTACCTGGTACAAGGGAGCTGGCCTTCCACAAATGGTGCTTCTCCTTTGCTGTTAAAGCAAGGTCACAGAGGTCAACCTTTAAAGAGTAACATGAGGAAGGAGGAGCGTCAAAGCAGAATGTCATTTTTAGGTGAAGGGAGTCCCATCTCAGCCTGATGCCATGGGGAGCTCTGGGGTATTGTTTACATGGCAGGATTTGTCCCATCTGGAAGTAAGCCCCTGGGACTCCACAATCTCCCAGGAACTTTGTGTGTCTTCTGAGGGAGGTGCAGGTGTGAGCCAGGCAAAGCCTGCAGAAGGAAAGACATTCCAGAGGGCAACAGGGACCTCAGGGGATCCTGGAGAGGACTGGCACAGCCCCATGCTCCTTCTCCCATACGCCTCCCTTGTTATGTTTTAATATTTGGTTTGCTCACCTTCTCCCTAACTAGCCTTTGGAGGGCAAAGACTTCAAACCCCAAGGTGCCTGAAGAACACAGATACTTGTAGGGGAGCAAGAAACAGCTTCATTCTGCCCTTCTTGTTATTTGGCTGGGCTACGAATTAAAATGACCCATTGCAGAGTCACAGGAGAAAACATCCTTTTAATTAAGCATGTCAACCATGGGGTCCCACAAAATAGATGAGTTGAGGAAGGGTAACTGAGGCTGAGATAGCTTCTGAGCTACTGCAAGGAACAGCCACGCGACGCTCTGGAGAGGGGACAGTGGGAACCCAAGTTACCAAGCAGAGGGGAAGTAAACTTGCAGAAGAAAAGTCACCCAGGTAGTAGAAGTTTTCAGGCTCCGAGGAACAGGTGACAGCCTCCAAGGAATAGGTGACTACACTGAGAGACACCTCCAGTCTCCGCTTTGGTTGATGTGATTCCTGTGGTACAGATTTGTGACAATCGAGTTCCCTTTGAAGGGTCTGTCCTCAGGTACATCAGGGGAGCTCAGAGAAAGCGGGTTCCGCATCCACTGTTCCCATGGTACCCTCAGTTCAAAGTCATTGGCGCACCAAATTGTCGTATTTTGGAGTGGCATTTCCCGAACTTCTTCATGTTCCATAAATATTTGCTGATGCCTGGGAGATAGGAATAAAGTCTGGCTCACCCACAGACTACTGACAGGTGCCTTATCTTGAAGAAATTCCATCCTCCAGAGCTGAGGAAGCTCACACCAAAGGGCCACTTTAAATTTAGCATAAAAAAAGTCAAACAATTTATGCCCATTTGAGGTCATGATAATGTACTATTTATTTTAATTTTAATTTATTTTATTTTCTAGTACTGGGGATTGAACCAAGAGGGTACTTAACCACTGAGCCCTATTCCTGGCCCTCTTTATTTTTATTTTGAGATGGGAGTCTCATTTTTAAATTGCAGAAGATAGCCTAAAACTTGAGATTCTTCCTGCTTCAACCTCTGGAGTCCTAGGGTTAGCGATGTGCCACTATTTCTGGCTACAAATATTGTTTTGCCAATAAGAGTTTAAAAGCACATTTGGTGCCCCACACAGATGTGGATTTCCCATGTTGTCCTCTTCAAGACTGAGAAACTGAATTTGGGATATTTTAATTCCAGGAAATTCGCCAACCACTTGTAAGCCATCTCCCTTTATCTCAGCTGTACCTTCTCTATTAATAAAATTGACCAGTTCAAGGGTTTCTACTATTTTTTGAGTAAGAGACCTGTTTATGAGAGCAAATTATCTTAAAGGCTCACCTTTGTTATTTATTCACCTCTCTAGTTTATTTTGGTATTCATTGAGAGAATATATAATGACAAAAAGCTCCTAGAAGATTCAGGCAGTCTTTTAAATAAATTAGCATTCATGAGTCAGAGCAATTTTTCAATTAGTAGCAGTAGGCAAGCAAGATGTATTATTTACTTATTCTACTGGAAAATTATCAGTGCATGTGGAGATGGTCACAGACCAGGTGTCCCTCAGCTTCCCTTCTGCCCTGAAGTGATCTTCTATAATCAGCTCATAAGGAGATTCCACCTTTACAAGTAATTTTAACAACTAACAAATGCCTTTGCACTTGGATTTCTCTCATTTAATCATTACAGAGCCGGGAGTCCCAGCTTGTGGTTGGCTCAGGGATCCCTACAGAACTGTCAGGCCAGATTGCAGGTTTTACCCGGTGTCGGAGGGTTTTACAGCTGAAGGAGAAAAGGGGCCAGACCTTTTGAAGGCAATTTCGAGGGGAAGAAGAAACGAGGACCATTTATAGTGTCTCAGAATGGAACTTCTTCCTGCTCCCTAGGCAGGCATCAGTAAATTCTTGCCACAATGGAGCGAGGGTGCCACAGTCTGGCTGGGCACAATTCATGAGCCACTTATCAAGCAGAAACAAACTTTATTTTTAAAACATACACTCTGCACCACACGAGCTCTTCAGGAATTCCCTCAAAGCCCAGCTGCCACCACTGGCTTCCCACAAGCCTCTCAACCCCCCACCCTCCTGCTCTTGAGGCTGATTGGCTGGGTTGCATGGGTGGAGCCAAAAGAGTCCCCCAATGAGCAACTCCGTGGTCTGAAAGGGTGGGGAAACAGCCTAATGAGCATCACTGCAGAGGAGCCAATCAGCTGGCAGCTGGAAGTTTGCTGGGGGACGGTGAGCCAATCAGATGGAAGTTTGCTAGGGGACGGTGAGCCAATCAGCTGGAAGTTTGCTGGGGTCCTTTCGGCTGTGGCTCTCAAGAGGAGGGAGGTCCACAGGCTGCAGCTAAGGAGGCTGCTTAGCAATGGTGCTTTTGGAGAGGGGGGACTTCCTCCCTGCCCTTCATGAGCTGCAGAGATGTTGGCAAACTGTACCTGCAAGGGAACACAAGCCACCTGCAGCTGTCCTCATTGTTGCATCAAAACAACCACCTTTTATTATCCCTCACAGTTCTATGAATTGCCTGGGTTCAGCTGGGTAGTTCTTCTTCTGGCTCTGCTTGGGTCTCTCATGAAGCTGTGGTCAGAGGGCAATTAAGATGCTAGAACAGTGGACCCCCCCCCACTTCCCTTCTAATTTCCCTCTCTGCAGCTTTACAAACTTTCTACATGGCCTTTCTAGGTAGCCTTTTCTGTGGTCTCTCTGGAAGTCTTGGTTATTTCCTACATGGTGGTTCAGGATTCTTGAAAGCACAAAATGCAAATGGCAGGCTCAGAAGTGGCACCACCTCTACCTACCTCCTGTAGGTTAAGCAAGTCACAGGGTCAGTTCACTTTCAGCTGCCAAGGAACCATACAAGGGTACAAGCATTGAGCGAGGAAGCTCAGGGAGTGCTTGCTCACAGCCCTGTAGCATGGCAAGGTGCCCCAGTTTGGGGCTCCTAGGAGAACGCACCTTGGCATGTCCTTGAGCTTGCTCCAGCACCAGAAAGCTGCAACACTGGTGAAGTGCTGCCCTCAAGTGGCACCCTGAGGGCATTGCAGGGCCAGAGCACGCCCCTGGGCTGCCTGTGAACCTTGGGCAAGATACCTGGAAATCCCAGGGAAATCTTGGAGTGGGTTGATGTTGCCAGCTTCCTGAGTTAAGAAAGAAAAGTAAAAACAACAAAAAAAGTTATCTCTTAATATTAGTACAATGCAATTGGGTGCACATGCTGAGGAAACCTGGGTTGGGGTGAGAAGAGGGAAACAAGACACAGCATTCTCAGTGTTCACCATAGCCCACGCTTCACGGAAGGGTCCCTCTGTAACTCATCTGATTTTGACTATGATATGACCCTATCTATGGGTTAATTTAAAAGTGCAGAAACCAGGTCTGGAAGATCCCACCAGCTAGCAAGGAGCAGAGCTGGGCTGGAAAATCAGGCCTGTCTGACTTTAATGCCCTGAATGAAACCTCCTAATGAGCCTGTGACCTGCATGTTTAATGTTGTCACTATGGTTTTTCTTCCTTTTAATTGAGGCCCTTACCAAAATGACATGTCCCCTACTCCTCCACGTATCCTGTACAGCTCCCTAATGGTGTGTTTACTCAACAAAGGACACAGAGGCTATTTGTTCTGACAGTTGTAGCACCTGCTGGTCAGCGTTCCCCGCCCTCCCCCCCATTCCCCAGCGAGAGAGACTGCAGGGAACAGAGCTCCATTAAGGAGAGCAGAAAGCAGAGGGCACCCAGGAGGAAGGCCTCACATTGTGCCAAGCCCAGGGACATGGGGGCCCATGAGAATCCAGGGAGGGTGTGGTGACAAGCTCGGGAGACCAACTTGCCTTTCTCATCTCAGCGGTTTTTCAGAAAAGCAGCATGCATGTTGAGTCCAATAAGTGTTAAGAAGACCATTATGGCTGGAGCAGATTAAAGGCAACTTCAGGATCTGTCTTCCCCACGGGGTGCAGCTGGATGACTTGTAATGTTCTATAGCTTAGTAGGGTAACTGTGGCTGAGGACAATTAATTGTGCATTTTGAGAGAGCTGGTAGAGAGCATTCTGAATGTTCTCAACACGAAGAAATGATCAATGACTGAGATGATCTGCCAATCACCCTCATCTGATCCTTGCACATTGCATACATACTGAAATGTTACACTGAACCTCAAAAATCTATCCAATTTTTATGTGTCTATCAAAAATTTAAAAAAATAAGAAAAAAAATATTTGTTTCTTTCCTTTCTAAGAAGAAAAGGAAAGGTAAGAGATATTTTATTTAAGCTAATGTGTACGTGAGCACCTGTGTTGATGTGTGGGTGGGTGTGTGCATGCGTTCAAGTTGGTGGATATAGATATGATATTTATTAATCCTAACTCAATTAGGCAATAGCCTTTTTAATATTTCATTGGTGTCTAATAGGCATTTCACACTTACCAGGTTAAAAATAAAGTTCTTGCTTCCCCTCATCTCTCAAACTGCTCTTGTTCTGGTCCTCCCATCCCAGGTACTTGGCAGCCATATTCTGCCAGACGCACAGCCAGGAGGTGTTGGATTCTGCCCTGAGACTCCCGTCCACTCTCCACCGCGCTCTGCCTTCCCCACTCGCAGCATTCACACAGGACCCCAGCCCTGCTCCTTCACCCTCCCATGACAGGGTCACCTTCAGTTCTCCCAGCTCCTCTTTTTTGACCCTTCACCCAGCCCACCTGGATCCCACCTCTGTCTTGCTCAGCCCACAGAACCATCCCTTCCCAACATAAGACTGACCACGTCTCTGGCCTGCCCAGAAACTTCCAGAGGCTTCTTGCCTCTCTCAGAAAGAAATCCTAAGTCTCCATATGGCCACAAGCTCCCACCAGATCCAGCTCTCTTCTGCCTGGCAGATGGCACGTACCCTCTTGGTGGTTCTCTCCACTGAGTCACAGTCCACAAGCACTAACATGCACAATTCCGAGTGTATGGCTCAGTGGGATTTTGCCCGGGTACGTAGCCAGGTGACCACCACCCGGTCCAAGATGCCGAGTATTTCTATTGCTCAGAAAGATCTCTTATGTCCCTCTCTGTTAATGCCCACCTCCACCATGGGGGACCGACTAGCCTGGCCTTCACCACGCAGGATCCACTCTGGCCTTATCCTTCATTTAAGTGGAATCCAGGGTACGGGCAGTTTTGTGTCTGGATTCTTTCATTCAACATAATTTTTGAGATTCACCTTCTGGTATCAGCATTTTGTTCTTTTCCATAGCTGAGAGATACTCTATCTTATGAATGAACCACTATTGATTTACGTATTTGGCTGTGGATGGGCATTTGTCTTTGCTTTCGGTTTGGGGGTCTATGCATTTTTCTGCTCATTTCCCCTGGGCTATACCTAGGAATGAAATTTTTGGTTCATAGGATATGTTTACTTTTATTAGCATTGCCAAATAGATTTTCAGTGTGGTTTTATACTCCTACCGGCCAAAGATGAGAGTTTTGTTTGCTTCCTATTCTTGCAAATACTTGATATTTTTCAAGGTGTTTTTAGTCATTGTTGGAGTGTATTATAGTATCTCGTTTTGGCTCAAATTTTCATTTTCTTGAGAAATAATAAAGTTGAACATTGCCTATTCATATGTTTTACCTGTTTCTAAAAGTTAGGTAATCTCTTTATTATGGATTTTAGGAATTTATATATATGTATATACATGTATGTATTCAGGGCATGAGTTCTTTGCAGGTGTGATCACACACGTCTCCTCCAGGCCTGTGTGACTTTTGATGTGACCTCCTGCTTTCTCAGTCACTTACTATGACCCAGCTGCACTAGTCTTCACGATGCTCCTGCCATACATGACATGCTCTGACCTCATCTGACCCCTCTGTGCTCACTCTTCTTCTTTTCCAGAATGTTCCTTCCTCAGATATCTGGATGGCTCACTCCCTCACTTTATCCAGGTCTCTGATCAAATCTCATTTTCTCAGAAGACTTTCTCTAACCATGGGTTCCCCAAAGCTATCCCAAGCCTCTTATATGTCCTTATAATAGGTGTCCCCTGAGGTCCATATTTTGTTTGTTGGTGTTCCTCCACTTGACTTATCTCTATATGAGCAGGAACTGGGTCTGTTCTATTCCCTATGGGTCTCCAACACCTACCAAGTGCCAGGATTTTTTTATTTTATTTTTATTTTTTTTCAGTACTGATGATTGAACTCAGGACCTAACACATGGTAGGCTACACCCCCAGAAACTTTTATGAAGTCTTAAAAATATCTGATAAAGTGAATAAAAATGGATTGACTGTATCAGTCAGATAAGTATTAGTATGGTGTAGGAACCAAAAACCCCCAAATATCAGGGTAGGAAGCCTCAAAAGTTTTATTTCTCACTCATGCCATGACTAACGTTGGCTAGAGGGGCCGTTCTTTTCATACATGTTACCCAGGGACTCTGGTTGATAGAGGAGCCATTATCTTATGATGCCACCTTCTCAAACCGACTCTGACATTTGCTATGGTGAGGGCGAGAGAGCCCAGAGAAAAGAGCAGTGACCATTAAATTATGTTCCTCAAAGTCACAAGCATCACCACTGCTCATGTTTTGTTGCTGAAAGCAAAGCAGATGGTGATGCCCAACTTCAAAGGGATGTGTGCCCAGAAAGAGGGAAGAATAGAAACTTCTGAGGAATACCATTAAGGTCTGCCGCAGTGAGTGAAAGCTTAAATGAACACCAAAGACTCAAACGAATGAATGAATAGAAAGCCAAGGGATGGAACTTGGCAGGCAGCAGGTTGGACAGCCAGTTGTTGACTCTCCTCTGCTTCTAAATCCCAGGCAGCACAATGGGACCAATGTCGTCCTCTGTTGAGAAATGGTCATCTTGAATAATGCCCTTGACCATGTTCTGAGGATTAGAAGAATAGCATTGAAGGTTTGCTTTGCTGCATTTTTTGTTATTTTCCAGACAGTGACCATGGAGTTCTACATTAATTACTAAAGTAGATGGTATGTGCCCCCATTGAACAGCTGGGCCAAGTAAGACCCAGAGAGATGAAGTAGATGGCCAAGTTCTCACCGTGGACTGCACCAGACCTTGATTGACTGTAAAGCACCTGCCCTCTGACTGCATGCTGAGAGACACACCCGGAAGCCATCACGGGTATCGCCCTGTGATCCCCTCTCCCCACTTACGTCCAGCTGGAGTCACGGGCATCGTTCCAGTATTGGATTCTGTTGGCTATTTACAGAAGCCCTGGGACCACCCCCACCCGCCACTCAAGTTATCCCAAAGGAGGTCAAGCTGGTTAATTGGGGAACTTCCTCCATCCTATAATTTAACCAGGCTGCCCATTCATTTATGTTTCTTCACTTTTGTCATTCACATGGCCACTCTTGAGCACTCCTGGCATGTCACATTGCTCAAGGTCTCAGGACCCAACACTGTCGTCCATGAATCAAGCTGAGTGTTCATGAATCCCTAAGTAAACACGTGACATTAAGTCACCTAAAACTTTGTCTTGCAATTTCTTCATTTGCAAAATGAGGATCGTAGCCACTCTGCCTTTCACAGGGGAAGTATTGGGTGAATAAAATGATCTGATGAATATTAAAGCTTTTGGAAACTGGAGAGAGAGAGAGAGAGAGAGAGAGAGAGAGAGAGAGAGAGAGAGAGAGAGAGAGAGAGAGAAATGGATTGTTGTTTTGTAACGATGTTGATTGGCATCAAAGGAAACTCAAAGCTGACTGCTTTATTACTGCTGTTCCTGGAGACACCACTTACTTTCTTTTGATTCTTTACAGAACAATACAAACTAGGCTGGGCAACTCTTCTCTTTCTAACCATCTCCCTTGGCCTAACTGGATAATATGCATTCCTTTTAGCTGTGCAGCAGAATTCCTTTGAAGGGGGTGAGTTTGAAGTTTGAACTAGAAAGAGCAACAGACCTGAAGCTCCTCTGGTCCCTCCTAAGCCCTGAGCTTATTTGGGGAGCCGATTCTCCTGCCCTCCACCATGCCCAAGGCAAGACTCTGACTTACTGCAGCCCCCAACTACATCCAGCTTCAAAGTGTTTACTGAAGGCTTCGCACCTGACTGTGGTCTGTACACTGGCAATGGGCCATCTGTCACTTTGCTGACATCTGAGACATATGCATTTATTATAACTGTTTTTCTAGCAGGTGGCAGTAAAATGTCTGGTTCTAACAAAATCAGTTGTGTTATGACAAGTTTCTGACAGATGCAAAGTAAGCATCTTGAGAGGGGCACTTTCTTCTGATCTGCGGGAAGGAGCCGGTGCACCCTGGGTGTGGGCTCTGAGTCGGGGATTGAAACTGGCTGCGTTGCCTGGGACACGATGCCAGGCAGAGCTGAAATCCCTTCCTAGCCTCTTGGGTCCTGGCTTACCAGCTCTCTTCTGTGGTCCTGGTGACCAAGCCCTCCGTGGTCTATCTTTCACTGTTCCCTGATCCATGCCAACTTCAACCTGTAAAATGGGATCCTAATACTTCAATTGCAAAGTGAAGGCACATGATCTAGCCCGTCACCCTGTCTTTCCCTCCCACAGTGCAAGGGCAGGAAGGTTCATCAGTTCTCACTGGTGCACCTCTAGGCACCAATGTGCCCCCAGGGCTGCTGAGCTGCCTGTGTACTCTGGTACTGGTGATCTACAAAGTCCCCACCAGGGTGACTCTGACAGCCTTGCCCTTGTACCACTGCCAGATAAAGGTGACCTACTAGGTTTCTATGATGATCCAGACCTCAATGATGGAGGTCAGGGCCGCAGGTGGCATGCCTGGGCATCCCTGCTCCTGGCGCTTGCTGACTCCTCTGATGACAGACAACAGTCAGCTGAATCTTGCTTGGGTCACCAGATACTCCCACAAGGCAGGAAGAGAAGGGGAGATGGAGCCTCAGCTGCTACATTTGCCAGGTAGGTCCCAGGGTTCTCCCTTCACTTCCTCTACCCCCCATCTCCCTCTACCCCCATTTCCCTTCTCCTCTGGATAGACATGAGTCCTGTGTCTCTGCAGGATCATGTCAGGAAGCTGAGCGCTAGTACAGAATTCTACCCACAAGGACATTTCCTGCTGGTTAAGCTAAGCCACCCAGTTTTTGCCCTACACCATGCGGGAAGTAGAATAGGAGCTTGTACCCACCCTGATATGTTGGGGTGGAGGAGGAGGCCTTTACCACAGGGGCATCCTCTCAGACTTCTGGGTCATCCTGAGATCTCGCAGGTGAGGGAGCTGATTCCATTTCAGGGCTTTTCCCAGACCCCTTCCACTCTCCGCCTAAGAGCCCTGAGAATGTGCAAAGAAAAAAAGAAAAATTTACTCTTTCCATAGATAGATGCCCCTCTTGAAATGGTAGAAACAGCTTTGCCACGCCTCGGGATGGTTTCATAAAGTTTGTATCGCTCCCTTTGATAATCATTTTTAATTGGCTTACTCACTACAGTAATAAATAATAATAAGAGGATAATACAATAACCAGAGAAGAGCTACCACGTACTAAGTGCCTTCACTGAGCTGAGCATTTTATATCTATTACCTCCATTTAGTTCTCACAGCAACCTCTTGAGGTTGGAGGAGTGGCTTGAGGTGTCCTTCAAGGACTCATGAGTTGGAAGCCTGGTGCCCGGTAGGATGGGATGAGAAGTGGTGGCGTCTTCAACGGGTGGAGCCTAGTGGAAGGGGATTGGGTCATTGGGGAGCATCACTCTTGGAAGGTACTGGTGTGGTTCCCATGGGACCCTGGGCATCCCTGCTCCTGGCGCTTGCTGACTCCTCTGATGACAGACAGCAGTCAGCTGAATCTGGTTAATTCTCAAGAGAGGCTTGTGATAGAAAAGACAACTGACCTCTCCCCACCCTCAGGCTTCCTGTCTTAGGATGTGATCTTTCTCTTTGCCCTGAAGTCCCCTAGTGATGCCATCCACCATGTGGTGACCCAGTCAAGAGGGTCCTCATCAGAGACTGAACTGATAGGGCCTCCCAATCCTGGACCTCCAAAACTGCAAGCTTCTCTTCTTTACCAACTACCCAGCTTCAGGTATTTTATTATAGTAACGTAAAACCAATACACCTCCATTGCAGGGAGTAATTGTCTAGGACGTAGAGAAGCTCTCTTTATGAGCACAGAGAGAACCATTGGGTCCTCTGAGACTTAGGCTGGGCAGCTCTTCTCCTGTAGTTGAGGTTAGAAGCTGCATTTCATGACTCTATAAATGGATCTTGGAAGAACAGCAGCCTTGAAAACCCCAGGAATCCAATTAGAGCAACTTAGGTCCATCCTGGATACAGGGCAGTTGGGTTTCCCAGAGTAGAGAGCCAGTATATCACTTGCTCCACTTGCTCCCACTTTGATTTGGACTTTCAATGCTCTTGGTGGGTGGGGAAGCCTCTCAGAGAGGCCCAGGCACCTCTGTGTTGGAAATGTCAACTGCAGCTGCACATTTGCCAAGCCCCTGTGGGCTAACCACCTTAACCATTCTGGTCTTGTGTTCCTCAGCAGCAGACCCCCATTCTATTTGAATTTGCTTACTACCTATATTTTGAGGGGGATGAAAAGTGTATTTTTCCCCCATAACATTCATTTTTACAGCCATTTGGTACAAGGGCTGAGAGCTGTCAGAGCGGTAATGCATTGCATCAAATTAACATGTTTTCCTGAAATGTAATTATGCCCCTCTTGTGTGCTTCTGAATACACATTTCTTGAAGTGTGAATGAGGTGCTGACCCCAAAGTCTCACTTTAAATCATCATTATTAGTGCATCTGTCCAAATGATTCAAGGGAAATGTCTGGCAGAGGTTTTCCAGCTTAGAGGAATTTAAAGGTGAGCCACGGAGCTTCTTTAGAGATGCTGGAGAGCCCAGCGTCTTCCGTCTTCCATTCACACCTGAGAACCATCTCCAGGCCCTCTATGCTATTGAACTCAGCTCCTCTTTAGGAAACACCTACTGTATGGAAGCACTTGGTTAGATTAGAGATTCCGAGAAGACTCCCTTCCTATCCTGATAGCCCTAGAAGAAACGAGACAGAGGACTTTTAGAGAAGAATCAATCAAATGACATTTGAAAATAGAGGATGACTCTGAGTGTGTGTGTGTGTGTGTGTGTGTGTGTGTGTGTGTGTGTGTGTTGGGGCAGGAGATGCATTTATGGAAGCCCCCAGAAGGTGGCATGAGAACCAGACCTTGAAGGATGGCAAAGATGGAGAGCTGATGTCAGTAAGAACATTCCAAGTTCAAGGACAGGTGATTAAAGCCCATGTTTAGAAAGGCACCAGGATCCAGTTCTCCAGCACCTGATGTCACAGCGAGGGATCAGGGCTTCAGAGATGTCCTTTGCCTTGTAGATCCTTCAAACTGGGTGTATCAATCGCAGTGTGGCTGAAATACGGGGAAGAGTTGGACAGGTGGCTAAACGCTGTATCAGAAGGGCTTTGCAAAGCCACTCAAGAGTTTAGTTTTCATCCTAAAGGAATAAGAAGTCTCTGGAAGTCTGAGGAGGGACATGATCAGATTTGATTGTGAAATATTCTTCTGTTAAGGAGATAATGGATTAAAAGCAGTGGTGTGTCAGGAAGAATCGGTCAGAAGTCTGTTACTACCAGCTAAATAAGTCATTGAGGCCTGGACTCTGATGATGGCTGTTGAGACGGAGATACATGGATGACTTTCACAGGTGTTTAGGAGACGGATCAGGGAGTTCCTGATGATCAGTTGATTATTTGTAGATAGTAAAAGATAAAGAGGTGTTAATCATTGTGTGAGTCGGCACTTTCACTGCTGTGACCAAAAGACCTGACAAGAACTCTTTTAGAGAAGGAAAAAGTTATTTGGGGCTCATGGTTCCAGAGGTCTCAGTCCATAGACAGCTGGCTCCATTGCCCTAGGCCTTAGGTGAGGCAGAACCTCAGGGCAGAAGAGGGTGGTGGAGGAAAGCACCTCAGGACATGGTACAGGAATCAGGGAAGTGACTTCCCATCACCAAGCGAAAAATAGATACCCTAAGGGTATGCCCCCAGTGGCTCACCCCCTCCATTCACACCCTATACAGTCACCACCCAGTTGATCCTTATAGGAGATTCATTCAGTGATTAGGTTCAGGCTCCCAGAACCCAATCATTTTACCTCTAAACTTCCTTGCATTGTCTCAGACATGGAGCTTTTGGGGGACACCTCCCATCTAAACCCTGGCAATCATGATTCTGAGTTCTTGGCTCCTGCAATCAAGGAGGGGAACAGAGGATCAATCGGGGCTGCAGAAGAGTCCATGGGACATGGTGCATTCTAGGCCCTCTGAGTTGTTCTGTTTCCGTGTCTGGAAGATGCCTCCATAACGTTAGGAACCGTTTGGGCTCTTCTTCTGATGCTGCCCCATAAGAACAGGGTCTTGTATGGGACGTGGCTGTTTCAATTGCAGTGAAGCAATGTGCACTAGAGCCAGCTACGGAAAGGAACGGGAGGAAGCCACTGAAGGGTGCAGCAATGGCCGACAGAAATCCAGCACCAGTGACTGAACAGGGGGAGGCTTCACGTGAACCAGTGTAAGAAAGATGCCAGGAATTGAGAGCACTCTGTCCCTCCTGCTCCAGGACTTAGGGTTTTCTGCAGTTCCAACACCCTACAAGAAATTTAGTGAGCAGCCTAACAATGAAAATCTCTAGGGCTCCGTATCTTAGTTGCAACCCAGGACATGAGTGTTGCTCATCAGCTCTCTGGCCTCTTTCTCCCTATCTCTCTGGCCAGGGAAACAGCCCTGCTTGGGCCCATGCAGGTCACGCCCTACACAACCCCAGAGGGCTGCATTCCCACAGAGATTTAGTCTTCCTATTAGGACATTTTCTTCATTCTTTCTTATTATTGAAAGTTGAAAAGGTGGCACACGCCTGTAATCCCAGCAGCTGGGGAGGCTGAGGCAGGAGGATTGTGAGTTCAAAACCAGCCTCAACTAAAGTGAGGTGCTAAGCAACTCAGTGAAACCCTGTCTCTAAATAAAATACATAATAGGGATGGGGATGGGGCTCAGTGGTCGAGTGCCCCTGAGTTCAATCCCCAGTACCCCTCCAAAAGTCAGAAACTTACCAAAATTATATAACAAATACTACCGAAATAACAATATTTGTTTGCTTTTTTAAAAGATTCTTTAAAAATATGTGAAAAAGAAATAGGATAGTACTGATAAAGTTGAAATCCTCCTTGATTTCCTCTTCAGTCTTATTCTCCCTCTTTGTCTCGAGTTCATCAAAACTCATGAATTTGGTCAATTTCCTTCCTGTTCATGGGTTTTTAACTTTTACTGCACATATCCACGTCCATAAACATAACATAGCCTTGTTTTGTGTGTTTTTATTTAACATAAATAGCATCATTCAGGTTGTGATGGTTTGCAATTTGCTTTATTTTTCACTTGATTTTGTTTTCAAGATCCAGTTCTATACATTCACATAGATCTGGTCTCTTTAATTGGTGCATAATATTCCACTTTAGGAATATATGCCACCATTTACTTATCGGTTCTCCTACTGAAAGGCATTTGCATTGCTTCCAAATTTTGTCATTATTACGCAATGAACACTTGCAATGAAATCCTTTTAGACGCTTTATTGCATGCATTTACCTAAGTTTCTCCAGGGTGAATTAAGTATGTATTAAGTGTGTAGGTAGAGATGGCACTGCTGTGAATTGGGAATTGAGTGAGAGAGTCCGTTTAAAATTGTTGAAGATATTTCCAGACATCCTCGGGTGGGAGGAGGGGTGAAGGAGCCCATGGAAAAATTACATTCAAATATGTCACCCACCCAGAAATTTGTACGTATTTTGTAGAGCAGGCACTTCTCCCCTCTAGGAAGATGTGGGTCCCCCACCCCATGAGAACCACTGCGTAAATGAGACATAACTGTTTTCAGGGAATGTGTCCCTGGTTCAGATATATTTAAGGAGAAAAGGAATGGAGAATAACTGACTTTAAGATTAAAACAAACAAACAAAAAAACCAAAAAAATAAAAAGACATAACTGATTTGCTTGGATGTCTTCACCTTAGTTACCAAATCTCCCAAAGTCTTGTTTAGGAGAAATATTGTCCAGAAATATTGTGCAGATCTCAAGGGATCACAGAGGACCAAAGTATAAAGTGCTTTGCTCCTAATAATCCCTTGATCAAGTTTTGGGGTGAGGATGCTCCTGTAGCTGGTCTACTTAGAGGCACCAGGGAGCAAGTAACCAGATCCTTCTGGTGCCAAGTTCTGGCTTAGGAACAATAAGGGTCAAAAGGGGAGTACAAATACGTCCAGAGCCAGGGAATGGAAGGAAGAGAATGAGAAGCTGTGTTAGGCAGCTGTCCTAGGTTAGAGAGTGTCCTCCCCGTACCTGAATCCATGTCTACCTGGAACCTGTGGCAAGTGGTCCTATTTGGAAATAGTGTCTGCAGGTGTGATCAGATAAGTAATCAAACGGGACCAGGGTAGGTCCTAAATCCATTGTTACCGGTGTCCTGATGAGAGGAGAGAAATTTGGACAGAGACACACACACCGAGGAGAATGTCATGTGAAGATGGACTCAGAGGAGGGGAAGACCGTGTGGTGGTGACGGAGAGCTTGGACCCCTGTCACTGCAAGCTCAGAAATGCCAGGGGTTGGTGGGAGTCACCAGATGGTAAGAAGAACCCAAGAAGCATCCTACCTGGGAGCTTGCAGAGAGAGCATGGACCTGCTGAAACTGGGAAACTGACAGAGCTGCCTTCCAAGGTGGTCCCCAGCAACCAGCCTCCTGGTATTCACAGCGCCATGCAGTCCCCTCCCATTTCATGTGGACTGGACCTCGTGACCCACTCCTACTAGTTCAGCAAACGCGATGGGGTGTCACTTTCAAATCATATCGGAACCACAGTTCCTTTGCTTCTGCTGATGGGAGGGGTCTGTGTAAGCTGCAGACCTTTGGCATCAACTCCGAGGGTCACAGCAGGCAAAGCCGGATTCTTCTCTACTAGTATCCAGAGGCATGTTGTAGCTCTCAAAGATGGGCTATGCCTGCCAGTGTGGCAGCAGATCCCAGAAGCTCACTGCCAATTTCTTTCTGGGTTCTTGTCTCACAAATCTGAAGAATGAAATCTGTGGACATGGAAGGTAAGAGTGAAAGAAGGAGGGTGTATTCAATTGTGAAGAATAGAGGTAGGGCAATCGGGAGACCCTGCAAAGGTTGCTGCCTCGGTATGCTAGTCTGGGGATTTATATAGCTCTTGGGTCAATGGATATTGGTCCAAATTTATGCTGATCAGTTTTCAGAAAAGTAGCCACACTATTGGTGCAAATGTATGATAATCACATCTTGGAAAATATCAAGGTTACTGTTCAGCTCGTAAGTAACTTTCCTGCAATCTCCATTCCTGCCCCCACTTCCATTTTTTCCAATGCTCATCAGGCAGGCAGAGCCACTGGCAGGAAATGTGACAAGTTGGGTGACCTAAGTCGCCTTGACCCTGTCTTGCCTTGGCCCTGGCTGGCTGTGCCTCAGGCCCACATTACATGGCAGGCTCCACGTGGCTGTGGCCCATGCACATCACCTAGGCTGGCCTCCCGGGCTTCAGCCAACCATGCCACCACACTGGTGCTCAGGGATTTGGCTTCATGGCTTGGCTTCAATATTATACAAGACAATCAATTTCTTTTTGTTTTTTCTTACCATTTTTCTTGCTCTCTGATAACTGGTAAAAAGGCATCACACTATGACTTAATGGAGAGGTCCATATGATAAGAACTGAGGAAGGGCTTCAGCCAAGGAAGAACTGAATCCTTCCAACAACCACGTGACTTGTGATGACCACAGTCCTAGTTGTCACCCTATGTACTGTGTGAGATCCAAGAGGCTGAGAACCTGCCAAACCATGCCTGGATTCTTCACTGGCAAGACACTATGAAATAACACATTTTTTACTTTAAGCCACCAAGTTTTGAGAGTGATATGTTTGCACAGCTGGTATAGAAGCACATTAGAGACCAACGTGGGTGACACATGTGGCCAGATGGTTCAGAAGGGAGAGGAATGGGCTCAGGGTGCTTTGCGCTTCTGAGAGCTCAGGCTGGACCTCAGATGCCGCAGAGGTGCACCTGCCCCACGGGACCTTGAAATCCTTGCCCAAGCTCAACACGACTCTCCCAGTTCAAAGAAGCCTCATGCCTAGCTTGAAACCAATGCTTAAAAAAAATAGCATGTTACGTATAATCCAGGGTCCATAGTGGGCAACTAATTTGGAGAACAATTTGGTGAACTGAGAGGGGGGGAGGCTCATCATTTTTGCTAGAAAGAGGATTTGCCCAAATATTCCTACCAATATGCTTAACCAGTTCATAATCTTCCTTCTGCCTCAGTTTCCATATTTGCAAAATCAAGAGATTAGCTTTTTATCATCCTTACAGGCTTCTTCAGCATTTATATGTAATCATTCCTTATATAATAATCAGAAGACCTGGAAATAATGTAGAAGCAAATGGACATTCATGTGAATCACTTCTCATTCTTCAAAACTTAGACCTGACCTCCTCTGGGAAGCAGTCCATAACCTCACCAGATAAAAAAACCCAACTGGGTTCTCCTGTTAGTGATACCACTCAGGGACACATCTGCCAATCATGATGTACATGGTGCTTGCTGACTTTTCCAGATCTTCTTCCTCCACTAGCCAGGCAACGACTTGGGACATTTTGAGACTGATTTATGTCAAATTCTTCTTTGTATGCACAGGACCTGGCAGGCTGCTTGGTACATAATATCTATCTGGTAACTATTTGCTGAGTGAGTGAGTGACTAGACAGATTCATGGAGCTCCTTGGCCCATGGTGAGAATTTTGATTCCTGGGGAAGCAGCCTAGGAAGCTGTGTGTGTCTCTCTTGCCACATGGCTTACTGGTGGTTGTGGAACAAGGTGGTGAGCCAAGGGCACACGTTGGTGCGGAAAGTCTAATCCCAGGATCCAGCAGACTCAAGAAGTTGGGTAGAAATTCCTCTCATTTCTGCTCCAACCATGTATGGAGCTTGGAGCAGAGATAATTAATTCACAGCATATGGGGAGACAGATGTTAGGGAAATGTAACAAAGATAACAAGGTCAATACAAGAGAAAGAGGGGGTACAGATGCTGCAGTGATGGAGTGAGTTGTCTCATTGAGTCCTGAGCACCCATGTAATGAGATTTCCTAACAGAGGAGCCACACCAAACAGAAATAAATAGCTGTTTGGAAAGTTACGTAGTTTGTCCAAGGGCACAGAGGAGGTGACTTGAACTTATTCTGTCTCTTTGCATATCCAGGGTACTTTATTACCCCGGATCTACCCATGAGAACATCAGTTTCCCCCCAGTGCAGAGGCTATTTTAAAAGCAATCCCTTAGTGGGGAATCCTGGGTTCTAAGCCATTGTTCAGACCAGAAGTAAAGACATGACCTCACCAGTCCTGCTCTCTTCAAACGGTTATGACAAAGTACCAGGGACTGGGTGACGTATACACAACAAAAACTTATTTTTCAGTGTCTGGAGACTGGAAATCCAAGGTCAGGGCATCATGGTTGGGTTCTGGTAAGGACTCTTTTCCGGGTCGCAGACTGCTGACTTTCACTATCTTCCCATGGCGGAGGAATGAGCTAGCTCTCTGACTTCATCTCTTTGAAGAGAGCCCCGTCCTCATGACCTAATTACCTCCCAAAGGCTCCTTCTCCAAAATGCCATCATATTGGGGATGAGATTCCAACATGAATTTTGGAGGAGACACAGACATTCGGTCCATAACAACAACCAAGGTAGGTCAGGCAATGGGCTTTGGTGGCAGTAAAACTGCCAAGGTTCAGAAAAGTCAAGAGAAGTAAATACTGAGTGTGGATGAAAAGAATCTTATGCATTTGTATCCTGTGTATATACCACTGATTTGGGCTTATCCACTGACCACAGGATATGGATTCATCACCTTTGACAGTCCGTTTCTTTATCCATGACATGGTGAAAATAACCCCTACCCTATAGAACTGTCATCAAATATTTTTTAAAAAGTGTGTGTGTGTGTGTAGAAGCATCTAGTAAATGAATGGGGTCCAAGTTCTGTTTACAGGGCTGGATAAGTCAGGTGAAATGCCTCAGCCAAAGAAGCTGATCCAGGTAGGAGATTTCAGAAGAGCTAGAGCAAGGTCGACACAGGGGGAGGTCTGAGGGAGAAGGGGCAGGTGTCAACTTCTTCTCATGAATATTTTTCTGCTGTGGAATGTCCCCCCTGAAGCCCCAGCTGACTTCGCTCCTGATCTCATTGGCCAGGTTTACCTTTCATGCCCCTGGGTCATCCCTAGCAAGGAAGAAGGGACTCCAGTGACTGCTTTACACAATGAGACTACTGTGACTTGCCACAGTCTGGCTGGGCACAATTCAGGAGCCACTTGTCAAAAGAAACGAACTTTATTTTTAGAACACACACCGCACCACACAGCTCCTCAGGAAAAACCTTCAGAGCTCAACTGCCACTTCTGGCTTCCCACAAGCCTCTCAATCTCCCCCACTCCTCTTGCTCTTGAGACCGATTGGCTGGGTCATGTGGGTGGAACCAAAAAAGTTCCCCAGTGAGCAGCTCCATGGTCTGAAAGGGCGGGGAAACAGCCCAATGAGCATCACCGCAGAGGAGCCAATCAGTTGGCAGCTAGAAGTTTGCTGGGGCCGCTGTGAGCCAATCGTCAGCTGGCACTGGAAGTTTGCTGGCAGCTGGAAGTTTGCTGGGGCCCCTTCGGCTGTGGCTCTCAACAGTGACTAGGATGGGGCACTGCCTCCCCTGGGTGTAGGCCTCATTTGCCAAATACCAAGATCTGATAGCTAGCCAGTCAGGTAGGAATGACCTGGGTGGACAGATAGAACCAAAGTCACACAGAGATCCATGAGTTTCCAGTTGCTGTTCTATAACTAACGCATCACCACAAGCACCGTCTTCAAACAGCACTCCTTTATTGACTTACGGTTCTGGAGACCTGAAGTCCAAAGTGCGTCCCATGGGGCTAACATCAAGGCCTTGACGGGGCTGGTTCCTTCCGGAGGCTCTGAAGGGAGAATATTTTCTTGACTTTCATCTTCAGGAGGTGACCTGCCTTTGTTGAATGGTGGGCTCTTCTTATCACATAACTCCATTAATTCCATTATTCTTATCTCTGACCCACCAGCCTCCCTCTTATAAGTACCCTCACGATTACATCGGGTCTACCTGGATAATCCAGGATCACCTTCCCTTTCAAGGTACTTGACAATCGAAAAGTTCCATCAATTCCTGGGAATTGGAGGTTTAAAACTTGCAGAGGGGCGGGGGCCGTTGTTTTTAGCTTACATGAAAGACACATGGAACTTCATCTTCCAATTCAAGATGGTGAGGCAAAAGTGGAAGTAAGAGAACCTGGCAGTGTGAGTAGATACTGGGAAGATGAAGGTCTGGAAAAGCTATGATTTAAGGCATGATTCCATGAAGAGCCAGAAGGATGTGGCATCTACCTTTTAGAAGGTATGGAATTATGTTGTTTTTATCCATGCTGGATATCTCCCCCGCACCCCACCCACCCTCACATACAAAGATAAGTCGGTCATGAGGCTTAAATTTTTTTTTCTCATTTCAAAAGCTGAGGCATCAGGCAGGAAGCCAAAAATTGGACGTCAGACATTGTAATTATGGGATGATGGAGAATCGGCCCAACTAGATATATCTAAAACAGGTCTCCTGCTTGGTCCAGGAAGGAAGCTGGGGGTGTATGTAAAAGATCATTAAGTAGAATCTTGAAGATGTGGGGGAAAGGAGTTTCTCTGACCAAAATCACCAAGGAGACTGTGAGCCAGGAGGAGGAGAGGGAAGGGTGGGATGCAGAATGGCAGGATGGGGCGGTGCAGAATAATGAGACGTTTCTTTGCTGCACAGCCAATAGGGAACAGAAGTGGGAGCCACCTACCTGCACTTGGAAAGAAGTTTGGGGGTCACCAATTCAAACAAGGAGATACTGGCTTCGGCGTTAGAATAGTGGAAGAAAGAAAGAGTCAGATTCTTATAAAATGTGGGCCATAGGCATCACTTGTTTTCTCTGCTCTGATCCAAGACCCCAGTAAAATAAGTGTCATGAGATTTTTTTAAAAGACACACACTCATGAAAACAAAGACCAAGTATGCAAAAAAAAAAAAAACAGAGGAATATCAAGAGAACTTCAGATGTTAGTAAACAGATGGATAATTAAATTTTAACTTTGCATGCCAGATAAATATAATGCCCATAAGGTTGCTGAGTAGAACAAGAAGCCAACCAATTTCTATTAAGGAATTCTGTAAACACTCTGGAATTTAAAGCAATAGATGTCTTAAAAGGAAGGTATCCTTGAAGCTGAGAAGTCAAGGATTGGTTGAAACTCTGTGAGAGAAGCAGTCAGACGCAGTGCATTCCCCACTCCATCCAGAGCAACCAGCATTCCCAATCTCCTCCCTAACAGGAGGCTGGAGGTGTGCTAAGCCTTGGAAGAGCTATACCGGAGGAACTTAGGAGTCAAGAACACCAAGATCATCTTGGGAAGAGTGGGAGGTGCAGTTAGTAACTATTGGGATTTAGGGAGTAGAAAGATGTTAGCCCTTTGACAGGAGATTGGAAGGAGTCACGCTGGCCCATAGGAGCAGAGTCTTACAGATACCAAGAGAGGAGCCTTGGTTAACAAAATACCTTGATGCTTCCAGGAGCATCCCACTGGAAGTCACTAATGCACAAGAACATCACATGTGCATGGAGCTTCTGTTCCTCCCTTTGGAATGTGAGAGGAGACCAGACTCTGAAACATTTGAGTGATGCCTCTACCTGAAAAGAGAAGAATAAAGAAAACTGACACCAGGCAGAAAGAAAAGAAGGAAAAATCTATGAGTGTAAACTTCCAATTTATATGCTCAGAGAGATAAGAAAATACATTAAATCCATGAAACCAGCATTGCCTGATTTTTTAAAATGGAGCTTTAAATAACAATATTTGTCTTGAAAATTAAAATCATGAGACAAATTACAAAGAGGGATCTATAGATACAAATATAAATGTAGATATATAGATTATCAAGACAGAATGGAAACATAATGAAAAAGAACAGGGAAAGATAAGTGTCTTAGAAAGTTAATTCATTCAGAAGGTTAAAAATTGAACTGAGAAAAGTTTCAGAAAATGAATATATTAGAGTAGAAAAAAATGTTCCATAATTAAAGACTGTCGGTGTTCAGATTCAAAAGACTCACTTTGTGCCAGCACAATAAATACATCATTATGAATTTCAGAGTAATGATGTTAAATGAAAATCTCAAAAACTCTCAGGAAAAAAAGATATCACATACACACAGATGATCAGAAATCAAGCAATCATTAAAATTATTAGCTGCAATATCAGAAGCTGAAAGACAATAGAAATACCTTCAAAACTTGGAGGAAAATATTTGCCTAGATTTCTTTGTATAGCTAAGATAGAGATATGCAATAAATCAAAGTATTCTACATCATGCATCTTTTCTTTGGAAGCTACTATAACATCAAATCTTCATTTTGATGAGGTAAAATGAATAGAGAGATAAAAATGCACAAAATGGCAATTCAAAAAGAAAGAGAAGGATGTCAAGAATGAGAGACAAGCTACAAATCTAGAAACCAACCACTTCCTTATTGGATCAGGAAAATGGAGAGGTCTAGGAAGGGTGTTTTCAAGATGGAGGTGAGATGAAAATCATAGATTTTCTCCTATGTTTGAACATATTGAGAGACACTTTTTATTTCTGGAATAGAGTTTGGGGATGCAGGTGATTATGTATATGAATGGAGTGGAAAATTTTTGAAATATTGAGGCAATTATTAACTCCAGGAAAAACAAAAGGTAGTTCAAGAAGGGAAATATAAACATTATAGTGCTGTGCACTGAACAGCTGGGAGTACAATTTGAACATAACAAATCATATAAAATTATTTAGCCAAGAAT
This sequence comes from Ictidomys tridecemlineatus, assembly GCF_052094955.1. NCBI lineage: Eukaryota > Metazoa > Chordata > Mammalia > Rodentia > Sciuridae > Ictidomys > Ictidomys tridecemlineatus. Next base: position 672,674 of record NW_027523416.1, on the reverse strand, counting down.
TATATTACAGTTATTTGGGAAGATAAGTTCATGATGAAGAAAAGGGTACTTGTGTGCATACATATGTGAATATCACATATTAAGAAGGCATAAGAATTTAAAATTCTTTTTTTAAGGGGGGACTGGGGACTGAGCTCAGGAGCACTTGGCCACTGAGCCACATCTTCAGCACTATTTTGTATTTTATTTAGAGAAAGGGTCTCACTGAGTTGCTCCTGACTTTTGCTGAGGCTGACTTTGAACTCAAGATCCTCTTGCCTCAGCCTCCTGAGCTTCTGGGATTATAGGTGTGTGCCACTGTGCCTGACTTAAATCCTTTTTTAAAACAAAAATATCTACTCAGCAATTAGGCATAAAAAGAAAAGTTTTCACAGAAACTACTCCAAGATTTAAAATATTCACCTCTGGGGAGCAAAACGAAGGGTTTGTAAGGAGTGGGATAGTGAATCTCTGTTTTCCATTTCAACCCTTGAACACTTATTAGTTTTCTGTGACTTCTGTAATAAATTACCATAAAGCTGATGGTTTTAAACAGCAGAACGTTATTCTCCCACAGTCCTGTGGTTAGAATGCCAAAATGGATTTCCCTGGGCCAAACCCAAGGTGTTGGGAGGGCTGTGGTCTGTCTGGAGGTCCTAGGGGAGAATTTGTTCCCTGCCTCTTCTGAGTTCAGGTGGCTACTGGCACTACCTGGTTTGTGGCTATGTCACTCCAATCTTTAAATCTCTCTCCACTCCATCATCACAAGACTTTCTCTCTGGGTATAAAATCTCCCTCTCCCTTCATCTTATAAAGATACATTTAGAGCTCACCTGGACAACCCAGAGTCACCTCTTCAATCATGATCCTTAATTTAATCACGTCTGCAAAGACCCCTTTCCCAAGTAAGATGACATGCACAGGTTCCATAGATGGGGCTGTGGGGATTATTCCTTAGCTAATTATGAACATTTTAGAAACATGTTAGTACATCTCTATATGATACATTAATTAATTAAAGAAAAGAAGGTATTTCAACATTTTTACTGTGATTATCCTTGAAAAGTTCTGGGAGGTTTTCCGTGGCCTCTCTAACGTGGTCTTGCATTTCGAGCATACATGAGTCGTGTAAAATGTTAATTTGTGAGTGGGGGAAAAAAGAGGCAAGGAGAAATATTTCATGCTTTGGCCAATCTGCATTTGCAGCTAACTGGTTCCAAGTTTTCCGTTTCAAATACAAACCCCAGGCAAGTCTCCAGCGAAGTGACACCGACATTCACGTTGTTCTCTGGAAAACATATGTGTGTTGCAAACACACGCCTCCCAGAAGCCAAGAGCTCAGGGGCTGGAGGGAGATTTTGTGGGGTTTCAAAACTGAAAAGAGTACTTTGAAACCCAATCTAGAGAGTTCTTTGCTCTCAGACGCACAGCCTATCTGCTTCCCACCGTTTAGCTTTTATCTATTTTTCTCCGACTGGCTGAACCCCCACATGAGAATGTGAAAGTTGAAAGGGACTTGAAAGATGGTTGGGTCTAACAGGATACAGCTGAGTCCAGAGGATCCCAGGGATGAAAGGATGATTTCCCAGGCAATGGAGACAGGACATGGACCTGGGGCTCCTGATTCTGGATGCCCAGAGCACCTAGGCTCTTCTTTAGTCCATGAATCTCTGCCCTTTGCTTCTCTGTAATTTAGGAAGTCCTGGCATCTGCAAAGAACAGGAAGATGAGAAGACGGAGCGACTTGGGCTCAGGGGAAAAATAGAAAAGTGTGCTGGAGAGTTGGTAATACTAAAAAGCCAGGTCTGGATGAAGTCTAGGATTTTTATCCAAGTCAAAAACCTGAGGCCAAGAGGACCAATGGAGCTGTGGGGCGAAGATCTGAGCCTAGAGCTTTGACCCGGCCCCTCTAGCTTGGGAGAAGAACAGAAGCAGGACTTCCTAGGAATCGTGGGCTCTGAGGGGCACCCTGAGTCTAAAACAGAACAGTGAATAACACTGAGGGGTAGGCTCAAGGCTCAGTTCTGTGTCTGCCCTCCCCTGCCTAAAGCCTTCCATAAGTTTTCATTTCAGTTAATTAAAGTCAACACACTTTGTCATGATGCACCAAATGGCTCCTGTCTCTCCAGCCTCAGCTCCTCTCACTCTGGCAGGCATCTGGCTCTCCGTCCCTCCAACACACCAAGGTCATTTCTCCCTGAGGGACCTTGTACTGCTGTTCCCTCTTCCTGGGAACCACCCCCCCTCCCTGCACCCAACACACCATCCTTTTTGTGTCTGCTTTCTTTTTATCTTTCAATTATCCTCTTAAGTAGTAGCCATCCCAGAAGGGGCTTTTCTAGGCCACTATCAAAATTAACCCTTCCGGAACGCGAGCACCATCCGCAATCCTGTTTAGTTTCTTCATGGAGCTTACTGCTGTCTGATCTTATTAGTGTCTAGTCTCTCAGCCCCATGAAAGCAGGGACCTTGTCCTGAAGCCTCCAGTCCCTGGTGCACAGCCTGGAGCGGAGAGGGTGAGCAAATAACTAACTGTCCTGGGTTCAGTTCCAGAGCAGGCAACAGATGACCCAGGCACAGCTAACCCCGTCACTGAGTCTCCAAGTGAATGTGGTTGTGCTGTCTGTACATAGATGCTGCAGCCTCTGGACTATCAATGAGTAGGTTCCCTTGCTCACAGGATCTCCCCAGCTCCTCCCTCAGGGCATGTCCGTGTCCTTTTGAACAGAGGTGAAGGGTTACAGTGTGTACTGTTATTTTGAAAGCTTATGGTGTTGCTCTGGTTCTGTTCCCTTGATGGAAACTTCAGAGGTATTTAGGCTGCTCAGATTCCAAGTTCAAGTGACCTGTGCTGCTGGGAATTAAGAGATGCAGGTTTCTTCCACTCTACCCTCACAATAGGCTCCTCCTGCCTTGCAGTCTTGGTTACATGGTGTTTAATGGCTAAAATCAGAGGCATCCACTTCCCAGGAAGACAAAGGAGAGAAATGTGACTTTGTAGCTGCTACTCTGTGCCAAGCACCATGCTCGATCACTTGGTCTTTGCATCCCTTGGAGAAGTTGTAATCACCATTTTAAAAATGAGGAAATGGAGGTAGTTGACCAAGGCTCAAAAGCTAGTATGAGTCTGGTGTTGTGGTGGACACCTGTAATCCCAATGGATCAGGAGGCTGAGGCAGGAGGATTGCAAGTTCAAAGCCAGCCTCAGCAACAGCAAGGTTCTAAGCAACTCAGTGAGACCCCATCTCTAAATAAAGTACAAAACAGGGCTGGGGTATGACTCAGTGGGTGAGTGCCCCTGAGTTCTATCTTCAGTACCAAAAGAAAAAAAGAAAAGTTAGTATGATTTCAAGCCAAGACACAAACACACATTTTCCTGATCCTAAACCAAAATTCTCTCCAGGATGGAAGCTATTGCCTTCCAGAATGAGCCCTGCTCCTCACCACATCATCAGGAGGAACACCCTGCCAAGTCAGTATAGACAAGCGCCCGCCACTCCACCAGCTCCTGCCATCTGTGGGACTCCAGCTGTCACATAGACAAATTGGCCTTTGGATCAGGAGTATTGACAGTGAAAGGCACACATCTTTGGTTGATCCTGAGACTAATACAGATGGATGTGGGGATGCAGGCAGGATGACTCCTCATGAGGGGACCATTGATGGAAGAAGCCTGATTGCCATCTTAATCCAAAAGCTTTCTCACTGACAAAGTGACTTGCAAATACATCACTCTGGCAGTCCCTAGTGATCAAGTGAGTTGAACTGAATTATCCAAGGTGGCACTACAAGGATTATCTCTGCTTAAAACAGCCATGGTTGACCCTGACTAGGAAAGGGTCAAAGTGCTTAAGCCCTACATTGAACTGTTCCCAAGTCAAGATAGGTGCTGAGATCAATGCCCTGCAGAGCTCAAACTATTGTTTAGAAGGTATACACTGTCCTACTTCCTGTCCCTTGTATAGAAGTGAACGAGGCTAAGTACTGTAACACACAAACACACACACACACACACACACACACCACACACACACATATGTGTGTGTGTGTGTGTGTGTGTGTGTGTGTGTGTGTGTGTAAAACTGAAGTTAGGTATAAATGTAAATGGTATGATCCAAGGAGGCTTGGCCACTCAGATACTTTGTGCAGAACTGAATATTGAACCTTGAGCTGAAAGATTATTGCAGTTCTGTTCCCTTCCAGCAGGGGAGGCCTTGTCTCCCTGCCTCTACCATACACATTTTTCAGGGTACTCTAGGCTCTACAGCTGATCCCCGGCTTCTCCATTTGCAGAATCCCCAGCTCTATGCTATCCCTGATGATGTTGTGATTCCACAAACGATAATGTATTCTAAAGTCAGAGCGGACTGACCTCTTTGGGAACCATATATCAAAATGATAGCTCCACACTATAACATCAGAGACATTATGCCTCTCTCCCATTGGCAACTGCTTTTAAGAAATTATTATGGTGAGGTTATTAGTTTTACAATAAGACTTAGAATGCTCCCAAAACTCTACTCTTTACCTCAGCCTTGGGACGTCACATTTTCAATCTATAACAAAGGGGAGCAATTTTCTCGTGATAGCTTCAGGAGTCTGGGGGGATGCCAGGCTGGGAGGAGCAAGCCTTCATCTCCTAACCTCCGTCCATCAGAACTACTGTCCCCTCTCCTTTGAGCAATATGGGGACTGCATTTCCAATTTATTTTCCCTTCCTCCTTGAATCTACTAAAACAGAACGGTAACACTCATGTAAGAGCTAACATTTATTAATTGCTTACTACATACTACTAGCTTTGCTATTTCTTTATTATTGGTGACTTATCCTTTCTTCTTTGTCCTTGTGTGTTTTAAATGACTTATTTCTCCATCTGGAAATTCCATTTTATTGGAGACTGCTGTCTGACCATGGATGCTATCTGCTGCCTCCTGTTCGCGGGGTACCACTTTTTCATGTGCTTTGTCATGGAGTTCATCTTCGGCAGGACCCTGTAAGAGTCCTGTGTAGGCTGAGTTAAGGTTATATCCATTAACCCAGAGTTTGATTTTATTCTGCTGGAAACTCTAGGGGTATTTCAGGCAGGAATTTCTTTATGTTGATGTCCTGTAAAGGTAAAGGTTCAGTGTATGTAAATAGCAAATCTTAGTGAGGTCAGGGTCATGATGACAAGCATCATTGACAGGAACAACTCCTCCTCCTCCTCCTCCTCCTCCTCCTCCTCCTCCTCCTCCTCCTCTTCCTCCTTCTCCTCCTCTTTTTCCTCCTCCTTCATCTCCCTCATTTCTCCAGTGTTCAGAGGAAGGCATTCAAAGTTCCTTGCCATTTTCCTGAGTGGGCAGGGAAATTTCTTTATCTTCTATTCAGTTACTGAAGGTCCCAATTTACTCTGAAATCTGTTTCAACTCTTGGCCTGATATGAGTTTAAGAACTCATAACCTGTATCCAAGGGAATGTTAAAAATTCAAGCTACTTCAGTAAGTCTGTCTTTGTCTCAGGGCAGCAAAAATATGAGACTCTATTTAACCTTGTACGTTTCTGGGTTTAGTTTTTCTCATAAAGGACAAATATGCATTTTAAAATATGTTTATTATATTTATCTGGAATATCAAATCCCCTCCAACCCTGAGGAGAATTAAAGCCATGTTATTTTCTAGCTTTCTGAAAGTTGAAGTCCTTTGGTAGTTCTTTATAGATATTCTTCTCTAATCCTACCAGTTCACGTCATGGATACTACTATTTCCTATTTTTTCTACTTTTTAAAATTATTTGGTACATTATAATTTTATGTGATAATGGGATGCACTGTGACATATTTGTACAGACACCTAACATAATTTTGTCAGTTTCTGGAAATGATAAACTTGCTCATAAATAGCGACCTCTTATTCACAGCTGGCTCTATCTTGCAACGAACCCATATTCTGAACTACTGTACAAAAAAACCTGCTCCTTCACAGGCTTGTTTGGGGTGCTGTGTCTATGGAAGCAGTACACTAGGAAGCAGAGGACCATGCTGAGGGTGAGCCCTGTGATCCTGGAGGTGTGACTCCCATTCCCTTGGTTTCCATCTGTTCAAGGTGGACCGAACCAATCATCTCTTCTCCATGGTATCCCATGGGGTTCTTATGAGAAGAGAACCCGTTATGAAAGCTTGGAGCTTGTCCTCAGAAGTGATGTTAGCACTACTCAGTTGGCTAAAAAACAGTTGTTCCCGCTTCATTGGAGATGTGTGTGTGTGTGTGAGTGTGTGTGTGTGTGTGTGTGTGTGTGTGTGTGTGTGTGTGTATCATGGTTGGTTTCTGAACAGATACCTTTGGGAAATTCCTATTCTCCTGCCAATAACACATATCAAATCCCCAGTGAAAAGGAGGCACTCTGTACCAATGTACAGACAATGGTAAATAATGTGAGATGCTCAAACGGCAGAAAAGAAGGCACCTGCAATTTCCTCGCCACCCTCCTGGGCTCTGAGATAAAGTCAAACCTCTGCCCTCCGTTGCTGCCAGGAAATGAGCAGCTGGTCTCTGCTCCCCTTTCCTTTCTCCCAAGCCACAGACCCCATCCAACCCAGCCACACCCTACTCCCCCGTACCCTTTTCTCCCCAACAGAACAGTGTGGCCCACCCATTGTATGTCAGGTTCTGAAGACTTTGCCTTACCTGTTAATTTATTGGAGCCTCATCAATACCTCCTGCAGCAGACTGGGAAGGACGTATTAGCCCCAACTTTCTACAGGTGATTTTTGCCCTAGAAACCCAAAGCGATGTCTCACGCATTCTCTCTGCTTTTACTGATGGCTTGCTCATCTGATGGGGACACTTATCAGCAGGCTGAGTGTTATGATCTGGGGTGACAGATCTCCTGTGTTAATGCAGGATTATCCAGGGGTAAAATGATTAGGTTGAGAGCTGCAAACTAATCCATCCACCCTAGTTTGGATGGATTAACTGGTGCTCACTATGGGAAGATGGGGCATGGCTGGAGGAGGTGGGTCACTGTGGTGTGACCTGGAAGGATGTATCTTCCCTGCAGCCTCTTGTTCCTTCCCTCTCTACTTCCTGTCCACCGTTAATAAAGGTCTCCTTCACCACACCCTCCTGCCATGATGTTCTGTTTCACCTTGAGTCCAGAGCAATAGAATCCACCCACTATAGATTAAAACTGTGAAACCATGAGCCAAAATAGGCTTTTCCTCCTCTACATTTTTCTCGTTGGTATTTTGGTCATGATGATGAAAAGCTGACTAACACGGTGACCAAGGATGAAACTGACCCTCTTGAGTCTTATTTTCTACCTGGTCATAAAAAAATAAAGAAAAAGAGGATAGATAAGAATAACACTTGAATACTTCCCACATGTGGGTCACTCTTTTAAAAATTTTGTGTGTATGACTGAAGCTTATCTTCATAACAGAACTCTGAGGTAGGTACAATTTTTCTCTTCCTTGTGCAGATGAGGAAACTTCAGCACAGAGAACTTGCCTGTGGTTATACAGCCAAGAAGAGGGAGCACTGGAATGGCAGGCAGCGAGTTAGACAGCTGGGTGTTGGGGATTCAATGATAATAATAAGCCACTTCTACAATAATACCTACATCTAAACAGCATGCCTGTGTTATAACTCCCCGTGAAAATTAAAGTGAATGGTGTGTATGAAAGCCCCCTTGAATACCAAGAACTATGTGAGTATAAGCGGTTGTGATTTTTTGATTAGTAAAATCTACTTTCCAAATTAATGACATGTCAGCAAGCATTTTGATCAACCACTCCTCATATCAAGAAGTCCTAACTGAACACCTACTATGGGCACCTGGCTGCATTGTACGATAATGATCATGTCCTAAGTTGCTTTATGTACTCTGGGCCTCAGACCATTTGCTTGCTCCGGTGTTGGATTGGAAATGCTTTGAGGCTTCAGCCAGGCTCAAGGTTGTAACCAGCAATGATGTCTGCTGTGGCCGCTTGATGGGAAAGTTGTATTTTGCTGCTGGCTAGGTATTGGTCATCAGCATCTTGGGGAGGTGTCCTTTTTTAATAGTGGCTGGTAGCAGCGTCCTGAAGCATTTGAAATTTGAATGGGGAAAGGGAGCATTAATCTGTAAAGAGGGAGCATGGATTGATGACCTGGAAGAGTGTCCCTGGTGACTCCGGTTCCTCCTCATAGCACATGTGTTGAGCACCTACTATTTTTCCTTGGCCAACTATGTGGTCAGCAGAGCTTGGTCGATCATGGCTCCTAGTGTGATTACAGATTGGGAGAACTTACTGTGAGAAGCGCCTTATTTGCTGTACTCCTCCCACCAGTGGAACATTCTGCAGTGTTGTGGGTGCTGCCTGGTACAGTAGCTGCTAGGCACTTGGGGCTGTTTTTCCCTTGGCATGTGGCCAGTGTGGCCGAAAAACTGAGATTTTCATTTTCTTGGAAGCTATTTAAATTTAAATCCCTGCATTGATGGACAGATGCTTTATTGGACCAGGAGTCTTGAAATTTTCACCTCCTTTTCTTTGTGTGTTATGCCAATTTCATGGACTTCCTCACTATAGGAAGACCAGACATGTCCACAAAACTTTCATGTGGGAGTCAGAAACTGAGCCAATGAACCCAAGAAATCTAGAGGAAGAGCGGAAATGTAAGGAATGCTAGAAAATGTAGCAAAATCCACTGGAGATAATGTTTCATAGATATAAGGGAAGATCTTAAATCAATAAAACAAGAACTAGATGCTGTGAAGAGGCACAGAGAATAAGAAGCAGATTCAAAGTCCAAGGCAGGAGAGAGGTAAGAAGATATTTGAGGAAATCTTGAAAGTAGCTCTATGAATAGAGCAGGGAAATAGAAGACAGAGGATAAGAATACTAGAAGATTAATTCAGGAGTTCCAACACTTTGATTAATAAGAGCTCCAGAAATAGATCCCAAGCTAAGTAAAATAAATTATCAGATAAATAGTAAAAGAAAAGTACTCAGAGTTTAAGGATGACTGAGAAGGCCCACACTGGCTGCCCAGAAAAATAGAGTTTAAATGAACCAACCAAGACATGGTACCATGACATTTCAGAAGCATTCAGACTTTATAAACTTCAGAGAGGTGTGGGGGTAGAGTAACACACAGACAGACAGACATTCCAATTATTTACTAACCACATTGGATTCAAAAATACCCAAAGACCAAGGCCTTTATATTATGAAGGAAGATGTCTTGAAAATCTGTCAAAGCATAGACTCTATCTCAAATAGATGATCGAGATTCTCTCTTTGTAGATTTGATGCCAAAACAAATGATTGGGTCAAGTGCAAAGACAGATGAAGTCATATTCAGGTTTGCAAGAACTCAAATCCTTCCCATGCATTCTTTCTTAAAGACTCAAGGACTCAGGAAGGTGTGATTCAGGAACGAGGAGGGTCTGGTGTAAGCTCAACACAGCAGGGAGAGAAAGAAATGCCCCAAAACAAGACAAACAAGTTCCAGGGTATGGAAAGGGCAGCATTCTTCACCTGCATTCGAAAATGGAAGGTTCCAGGAGCCAGGTCTCCCAATAAACGCTACGGCAATCAGTACCACTGTTAACCAACGAGCAATAGGTTAGTGCTTTAAACATGAGTTTGCGAAAACTGAAGATATATTTCAATCAGATTCCTGTAAGAAAGCTAAGCATTGTTTTAAAAGGAGCCTATTAATCAAAGAAAACCGGAATTTCACGAGAAAGGAAGTAAATCACAATAAAATTCTTCGTTTAGCAGTGATCAGTATTTATAGAGCTATAATAGTGCAAACACTGACTTGACATAATAAAAATTGAAATAAAATGGTATCGGGAGGAAATGAGAAGGGGCAGAGGGGTGGGTGGTGGATGTGAGTTAAATATTCCTCTTTCACAACAGGAAGTTCATGTCTGACTCTGAAGATCCAGAAAGAGCTATTTAAGCATAGGATTAGAAAACAAAGAAGGATCCAGAAGAGAAGAAGCAGGCTGCCATGAGCTTGTGGGGCTGAGCTGGGAAGGGTCAGCGTACAGGGGTAGAAGGTGTTTGTTCTAAGACTTTCTGTAGTTTTAATATCTTTTTAAACAAATGCACACATGCACTACTTTCAACATTTGCTGATCTAAAATGTTATGAAATAATGTCACAAATTTAACATATTTTTAAGAAGCTTTCGTTCCAAATGAGATGAGCTCTCAGAAACCTGGCAAGCTGAGTTGTGCAGAAGGACTTGTTTGCTGGGCTTACCCAGAGTGGTGTTTTCACTGGACAATTAAGCAGATGAAAAGCCTGGCTTGTTTGGTTTCAAATATATTTTACTTACAGACGTACACACACAAAAACACAAATACACACACACACACACTCACACACACACACGTGTATAACCTTACAATAAAGATAGGTCCCCATTCCAGTCCTATGTACTCCATTTACAAAACACTATTTGGATCATACATTTAATTGCACTATTTTCAGTCTGTTTCTTTGTATTTTTACTACACACACACACACACACACACACACACGCACCTGTAAAGATATGTTAATTTATTTATTTTGCAATTCTCACCTAAATGCTCTCATGGGCTGTGAATTATTCTGCTGCTTCCTTTGCTCTTTCAATGCCCTGAGACCTGTCCGTGTTGGTATAAGGATCTGGTTCATTCGTTTTATTCCACCCTGGGAACACACTGGAATTTGTTTGTCCTTCTAGTTCTTTGCCCTTGCGGGCAATGTAGAAGTGATTATGCTTTCCGGGGTTCATGCTAAGCATGTGCAAGGGTGTCCCCCAACCTACATACCTAGAAACAGGATTTCTGGGTCACAGCGGATGCACGTTTTCCATCTTACCAGGTCACTGGGTCAACATCATTTTTAAACACTATTAAATAGTGTTTTCGGCAGACTCTGGCTCCTGGGTGACAGGATGGCACAGACGGCCTGTTGCAGGGGAGCAGGGGCTGTATCTGAAACACCATCTGTACAGCTGTCACAACAGCCCAGAGGGTCCCCTCTCCGAGGCGGCTGTGGGGACCGCGGCAAAGACACATGTATTCAGGTTCTTCCTGACAGGCTGGCTCTGACATTTAAAGGGCTGGTGAGGTTCTTTGTCCTTTTACAAACAGGAGGGACATCAGCTCAGAGGCTGTAGGAAGGCTGAGCGAGATAGAACCGTAGAGCTCAGCATCTGGGCAAAGAAGCTCCCATGGGTGCGAGGGGGGTGTTCATGTTCCTCTACTCAAGTGTTAGGGTGACATTTGTGAATGACGTGTCAGATGTGGAACTAGACTCTGGAGTCGAAAATCCACAAGAGAGGGACTCTTCCCTTCTGCTGAGACATAGTAGGCATGGCTGGGGAAATCTTCTCTAGCCACGTTCCTTTCCAGAGAAACAACCCCTGTCCTTGGGCCACCGCCTTGTTCCCAATCATTGCAGTAAGGGCCCTCACCCTTGGGCTGTGAAAGCTGTCTCAGATGATGGGACCAGAGGTCACTTGACTCAAAAGTGCTTGCTAATCTTAAGGCCATCCAACATCCAACGGCTTAGCCCCACATTGAGAAGAAGAGTGGGATTTAAGCAAAGCAAGGCATGAGCCGGCTGCGGGCCCTGGGCTGGAAAGTCAGGAAGGCAGAGTCTGGGCAGCCATTTCATTTGATGGGTGAGGTGAGAAATCAGGGAAGAGACGGCACAGAGAGGAAACAGAGGAGAGAAGAAATCAGGGGAATCTCCCTGCCGCTGAGTGATGGAGAAAGCAGCATTGGCTCTTGTATCCCTAGGTCCCAGGTGTAAACTCCTCACCTGTCCTCTCTTGGGTTGCTCATGACACTCTCCACTGGAGCTTGATGATAAACCTCCCTTGCTGAGTGAGCTTGAGTGGAGTCCCTTTTTCTAACTCTGAAAGCTCAATCAGAAACTTGGGGAATTGGAGAGGAGGAAATATCTGAGACTGAAATTCAGATATGGCTTGGTCTTGGCTGAGGAGTGGAGAAGCATGCTCCAGGTAGTGGGAGCAATGTGAATACCAACAGAGAGGAGAGAGCATGAGCATGTGTGGAACTTGAGTGAAGTCCAGCCTGGCTGGAACATGGGGTGCCTGCAGGGGAAGGCGGGTTGTGCAGAGAGAAGGAATGCTAGGCCAGACCACCACCATGCTTTCCTCCCAGGCCTAGGTACCAGGGCTTTATTCCATTGACAGTGGGCAGTCATTGGATGGGACACAGTTTTGCAAGGAGGAATCAAGTTTCCCAGACTCTGTAAAGGTGTAGATGTGAGGTTGAAGTGCAACCTCAAAGCCCACCCTTGACCTTGCCTGGAACTTCCAATGATAGAAAAGTTATCCACCGCCCCAGGCTGCAAATCTTCCTCATAGAGCCATGAAACATCAGATTGGGAAAGAATCTCAGAGATGCTACAGGTCTGCTCTGATTGTCTAGAGAAAGCAATGGGTCGCCATCTCCCTGTGAATGGGTCAGAGTGCTGGAACTAGGATCCAAGCTGTCTGCCTCCCTTTTAGCGCCCCTTCCTATCACTGTACCGTCTCTCAAAGCAGACCCTCCACCAGGCACCTGTGATCCCAGCCCTTTCACAGGGTGAGGGTTCACCCTGACTGATGTTGAGACTGTCCCCATCTTCAGAGCTCCTCAAAGCAGGCACCAGATTCTAAGCGAGGGTGCTTGCTTAGCACTCTCCATGCACCTACTTTCTCCTGACAGGCCCCTCTTCTTCTCTTGGCTTTTCTGCCATCAACATGCTTTTGACCTTCTCAGACTTGGTGCACCTAATGGACCACCCAGATTCTTCTGGCACCCCTGAGCAACCCTGGTGAGTCCCCTGACTACAGACCTGGTGTTCGTCACAATTGCTTCCACGCAGTCCCCCGAGACACATCAGGTCTGTGTAGCCCTGCTCCTCCCACCCAGCCCAAGGCCAACCTGTAGCAGAATGTTCCCCTGGGAGAAGTGACATCAACAGACTTAGAAGCCCCGGACAAGATAAGACAGAAAGGAAAGTAAAAAATCGAGAGGATTCTAAGTTTATGTACAAATTTAATGCATGCCAGATAAAATTAACAGGACGTTGTTTTTCTAAAGATGAACTTCGCTTTAGAACATTGTGTGAACACAGCATGGTGCTGGGATATTCTTTGAAATTATGCTACTGCCTAAGAAAGGAAGGACAGATCCGTGGGACAGAGTAGCAAATCCAGAAATTAAACCAAATAATAAGGGAATTTGGCATACGAAACAGATAACATTTTAAAGTAATGGATAAAGAATGGATGATATCATACAGAATATTGAGGCAGCTGAGCAGCTATCCAGAAAAAAAAAATACAGTTGGATCCCTACTTCACAAGACACCAAAATTAATTTCAGATGAAGTAAAGAATTTAGTGACAAACTCATAAAGAACTAGAATTTGGGATGGACTTGCAGATACATACAAATATTAATATGTACTATACACACATCTATGTATCTATCTATCTACCTACCTACCTATGTGGTATTTTGATGTAGAAAGTCCTTCTAAGTATTTCCAGCAATATTTGGAAGTCACTGGAAGAGAAGGTACAGAATTCAATTTCTGTGTTAAAAAAATAAAAATAAAAATAAAAAACAACATCCCACCATAAATAGTTCCATGTTCAAATGAAGAAAAATCTTCAATTTATGTTGTGGCTATTTCTTATATTGAATATATAAATAGTTCACAAAAATTAGCAAAAAAAAAATACCGACAATCCTCAAATATTGGGCAAAGCAAATAAGCACAGTTTACAGAAAGATAAGTAGATGGTTTAAAAATGGGCAAAGATGGAGCTGGGGTTGTGGCTCAGTGGTAGAGCACTTGCCTATCACGTGCAGGGCCCTGGGTTTGATCCCCAGCACCACATTAAAAAATAAGTAAATAAAATAAAAGTATTGGGTCAAACTACATCTAAAAAAAAATGGGCAAAGATGATTGATATTACTCATGTGAGAAAGATAAATCACAACCAAGAAGGAATTCCATGTTTCTCCTGTTGCGTTGATAGAGAAAAAAGGGTTTGATACTGGCAGCTCCTGGGCTGTGGGGAGACAGCTGCTTTCATACAGTGCAGAGGGGGATGTAATTGGGTACAACCTCTATTGAGGACAATTTGCCTATCAGTGTCCATCAAAATGACATAAGCACAGTCTGTATTGGCAGCAATTCTGCAGCTGGGTATCCAACCTGTGGATTTTCTCACAGATTTACAAACTTTGTGTGTGTGTGTGTGTGTGTGTGTGTGTGTGTGTAAAAATTAGTTTTGCAACATTGATCTTAATAACAAAAGTTGGGGAGCAATGTAAACATCCATTAGCATGTGATTAGTTAAATAAGCAATGTCCTCTCCAGATAAAGAAAACACAATTCAGCTATTAAGAAGAAAGAGCAGGCAATTTTGTCTAGCTTATGTGCCCCATGTGAATTTAGGCAAGAAAATGTGCAATTCTATATAAGTTTGTATCCGACTCTTCCTTTGATGGAAGAGAGGTGTGTGAACCACACCTCTCAGAACTCAAATGTGTCTAGTTCCTTCCCAGGTGTTTTTAGACTTGGCATTGACTAGTTTGGGGCAATGGAGGCCCAGTGCAAATGGAGGCTTAATAAGAACCTGCATGTCAGTCTTTACTATCTGGAACCTCTTCTTGCAACTCAGTCATTATGCTGCAAGGAAACTCAAGTTTCCGTGTGGAGAATCTATGTAGAGAGCAAGAGATGCCAACAGCTCCCACTCTCCTGGCCATCCGGGCTGGTGCAGCAGACCTATCACTGACAGTTTTCAGGCAGCCCTGTGACATTTCAGCTCAGCACAGGGGGCAGAATGAGCAGCCCCACTGAGCCCTGCCTGATTTGCAGAACCATGGGCTAATAATAAACCACTGTCTTTAAGTTGCTAAGGTGTTGGCTGGCCTTTTTATACAGCAATAAACTTTGCATATTATCACTGTGTGTTCGTGGGGAAAATGTATGTACATATATTCATAGTGTGTTGGTTTCTTTGGGCTGCCCGAACAAACTACCACAAACAGGGGGCTTAAAACAGCAAAAATGTATTCTCCTAAAAGTGATGGAATCCAGAAGTCCAAAATTGAGGTGTGTCAGGGTTGCACTTCCTGTGTAGGCTCTGGAAGAGAATCCTTCTCTGCCTTTTCCAGCTTCTGATGGGTGATGGCATTGCTTGATGTCCTTGGCTTATGGTCCCCTCACTCTAATCCAATCATGAAAGTCTCTTTTTCTGTCTCTTATGAAGACACTGCCATTGGATTTAGAGTCCATTGGATAATCCATGATGGGATATCTCAGGATGTTTAGCTTAATTATATCTGCGAAGAACTATTTTTTGTTGTTCCAAATAAGGTGATATTTACCGGTTGAAAGATTTGGATGTGACATATCTTTTCCATCTATTATTTCTGTAGAAAAAAATATACACAAGAAACTGGTACAGATTGGCTGCTTCCATGGCAAGAGAAGTGAGAATTAAATGGTGGGAAGACAGAGAGAGGGAGAAAGGAAATCTGTTTTCTGTGTGCATGACTCTGAGATGCTTTTGGCCATCACACCTGGAGGAGAACTGCTGGCATCCTGAGGGCAGAGGCCAGGGATGCTCCCACACCTGTGATCTGCTTCTGCAGTCAGTGACCCAGGGAAGACAAACAAGCAAATGGAGGTGGAGATTTTACATTTATTTGGGGTTTGTCTTTGGGCAGAGGTTCCTTCCCAGGTACTATAGACAGACAGCTCTCAGCATTCTGATGCTCACATGGCCAGGCAGATGCATCTTGATAGTGACTGAGGGAAGGCAGATGTTCCAGTCCCATTGCCATTAAATGATCTCTGTGCAGATGGGGACAGCTGTGTTGGAGCTGGTGCCAACCATTGTTGTGCAGTGACCTCTGCTAGATCAGTGACTGCCCTTGCAACTGCTGCGGTCAAACATGTGCTTCCTGCACAGACACCTGGCAGAGAACAGGCCACTCAAAGGGGGACTCACAAAACCTAGTTTCCCTAGCTAAATACTGGGGATAATGGTTCTACAGCAATTCAGGAGCGACGATTCACATATCAGAATGTTGCAAATGTGTGGAATATTGTCACATAAGTGGACTCAGATTTGGATGGAGCAGCCTTTGGTGGAAATGGAGGGATAAAGGAAGCAATATATCCATGCAAATTATCCAGTCTGCAAACAGTCTGCCATCGTGTGAGTCGGCATAAATGATGTCACAGAATCAGGAGGCTGTGGGGTCTAATGTCATTTCCAAGACCTGACCCTGATGTCAACCTGGTCTCTCTCACAAAATTACACCACTGGGTTTTATGACAGTGAAAGGTATTTCATTCTGTTTTGATCTATTTCATAGGAAAATAATTTGCAAACCTGCATGTTTTTACTGGCCTGCAACTCACCTCACAGTAGATCCTAACACAGTCTGGGATGACCAGGTAGTGGAGACTAGCTGCCCCATTCCATTCCGTTCTTCAATTTGAACACACACAAATACACAAAGCCAACAATAAGTCCCCAGAGCCCAAACTCACCTCAGCCAGACAAGATGGAATCATTTGAAACTAGCGGCTAGCAGGCTGCTTCTTTTTGGATAAAGGTGGCTTATAGAATTTTCCAATTAACCCACATGCCTCCCCAAACACATACACCGCCCCCCTCCCTGCAACCTGTGAGGGACTGCGCGAACTATAAATTGAACCCGAAATGAAAGGAAGTGAGGTTGATGCAGCCCTGAGAAAAATGCTGATTAATCTCCTCTGGACCTTCCCAGGTTGCATGTAATGGCTTGGGTTCCTCAAATACTCGTGGCTCACTTTCCTGAAGCGGCAAAATGACAGGTAATTGCTTTTGGAAAAAGCCAAATAGGGGAGATGGCTTCCCTCTGACCAGATTTATTTTAATTCTCAATAAACAGAATAATAGCATCCTTTTCTTTGCTGCCTGCCAGGTCATTAGAGGGGTTTGAGCTGTGACCATCCCTGGGCATTGGACCTGCCACCAAATGTCATAAATGACATCCAACAGATAATGACCCTCTTATTGTTCAGCTACCGAGGAGATGGCCCATAAACTATCTGGATTCCTCTTTTGGCACCTGCTACCCAGAGCCGCATTGAAAGGGGAGAGCACAGTGGAAAGAGAGCCAGATGGGCTTGGGGACACTGTGCTGGGAGGAGGTATCTAGAGTCCCTATCTTCTCCTCCCCCACTGCACCAAGACTGCCACCCATTGAGGCAGAGAGAGGAAGGGCCCAAGCTTCCAGGTGACAAGGCAGAGAGATCAGGACACAGCTTCCAAAACTCTGTCCCAATGCATGAGAAGTGTCATCCTGGGTTGCAGGCCAGGGTAGCTAGCTTTCTCTGTCCTTTACTTGTTTTGATAGTCTTCCTTTCCTCTCTCTTAGAGGTTTGCCCAGCCCCCACCTCTGAATATATCCCTCCAGACTTCACCTCCCTCCATTTCTGTTATAGTTCTCAGGCAATGACTGCCTTCTCAGGCAATGAATTTCCTTCTGGGAAAAGTTAAGAAAGAACTCACACCAGGGGCCACCAACTATATGCTAAGTACAGCATTCAGTATTTTCAGTGTTACCCCATTCACTCCTCACCATCCTGTGCAGAAAGCATTCCTCTTGTTCTTGCTACATTTGAGAAACCTGAGACCCAGAGGGGTTGAGCCATCTACCCAAAGACACACAGTAAGTAGAAGAACCAAAATTTAAACTGGAGTCTGTGTGAACTCAAAGCCTGTACGTGTTCTTCCTCCATCATTCGTGATTTCAACGAGACTGTGTTTAGGCTTCTTTTCTCAACCCCTGCCCTTCATTGATCCAGCTTCACTAATATCACTCCAGTCCCCCTCTCCCACCTCACCCCCTTCTAATTTATGGCCTGGGGTTCTGCCTGCCCAGGTTTAATCCACAGCTGGGAATGGACCTCAGTTCTGCTTCCCAGAAGTCAAGAAGGATGTTGAGGGAGATAAACACGTGCCCACTGGAGAACGGGGCAGACAAGCCTGTTCCCAGGGCTGCTTGGGAGGTAATCCCAGCATCTACCAGTGACCAGCTCTTCTGACCCCAAGGCTAGCTGGGCTCTTCCTGCAATATGAGGTCACCCTCAGAGAGTGTCCAGAGGACTCTCCTATCTTCCTGAGGAGCATTGAGGACCAGGAGAGCTGTCCATCCATCTCATCCAGCCCAAGCAGGGCCAGGGGAGAATTGGGGTCCAGGAGGAGAGAGGGCACAGGATGATCTAAGGCTTGGCCAATTAGATAATGTTGTGCAGAATTAAGTGTTGGACCTCAGGATGAGATTGGTTGGCATTCCAATTCACCCCAGTAGGAGGAGTCCTTGCACCCTCAGTTTTTTTCTCAGAGCACCTCAGACTCTCCGTTTGAACCCCAGTTTTTCCTAAAGAATCCAGGATTCTTTGCTGTCCCTGTTATCTTGTGATTTTACCAGGAACCTTTCTGCTGCCTGTCCTGGCCTGTGCACCCCACTCTCCTGCTTGGCTTTGGCTTTGTCTATTCCTCTAGGCCCTGGGGTGACATTGTAGGAGCCTCTGCTGCAGCCACAGGACCCCAGAACCCACTGGCCCAGCCATCCTTCTGGAGCAGATCCTAGCCTCCTCCTTCTAAGAAGGGAACCTGATGAACCAGGTGGTCCTGTGGGAAAACAGCCTTGATCCAGCCTCCTGCAGAGACTGACTCTCAAAGTGACCTAGTAAGAGGAAGTTTCAAAGCTTGCAGTGTGCCTAGCATCCTGTCTGAGAGCAGTGGCCGTCCAATTGAGAACAAACACATCAACATTGGTCCCGAATCGCTGGGCCTTTTACAACTTAGCCAGGGCACAGATATGGGCACCCTATCAGACACAGGCCCTTTTACTGTTATTGAGAATCCTATTAGAGTGCTGTCCCTAGGCTTCGGTTGACCCACCTGACCAATGGGGCTCTACCATCCTGAAGCTGGAGAGGATAGCTAAGGAACAAAGGACTGGAGGAGACAGTGTGTGCAAGACCAAGTGAGGGATAGACTCTCCTTCGCTGAATAACGTTCCCACGCCTGCCAGCCCTCTTTCTCTTAGAATTTGAGCCGGCCCTAACAGGCTGGTTAGGCCTGTCCCTTGTTTGCCAAGGACAGCATGCACTTTGGGGCCTAGGATTTGCATTTCACAGCTAGTCAACCCCTGATTGGAAACATGATCCTCAGTCATCCCTTATCAAGGAGGAACTGTCAGGGTAATTTAGAGCTCAGGCTCAGGTAGGAGCAGAGTGTTGGAGCATGCAGCGGGGAGGCAGGGGAGTTTCTGAAGGAGAAGAAAGAGAAGCCAGCTGTCCGTCCATCCGGTGAGAGCTACACACAGGCAGTGGTGAAGGCTGGAGAGATTGGAGGTGGGCAGGGAAGAAGCCATTGATGTTCCTGCATGGATCGGGAGCTTGCTTGGGATCAGGAGTAAAGGATGGGTTTCTACCTACCTGGAAAAATGGCGGACACCATCTTCTGCCTTGGGAGAGTCGAGGAAGGGAGAAACAGGACTTCCAGATGCCTGAAGGCCAAGCTCCAGCTCTCTGAGGAAAACGAGCCCTCTGCAGGAATCAGAGCATCAGGGTTAGACCAAGGTCGTGCAGTCTGTGGGGCTTTCTTGCCTGCAGGCCTGGCCTTGGTGTTGGGTGGAAGGCTTGGGAGCAGACTGTCCAATGCTCTGCCATTTCTGCTTCCACACGACGGCTCTGCTTGAACCTGCCTCATGCCTAGACTTGCACATAATATCTGCCTTCTCAGCAGGGACCCTGCTGTTATGTATTTTTCCAGCTTGGTACAAAATGCAGTGGTATTCCCACACGACACGGACCCATTTGTTCTTCCTCTGAAATCTGATAATGCACATCCCCCCCCCAACAATTAAAAAGAGAAGACAGGAATATAATTTCCTTAATTATGAGAATGGTTTTTTTTCTTCTTGCCACCATCGAGGCCTGCCACTTCCTGTCAAAATCAGAATCTAGAAAAGATAATAATCAATTTGGCAGGTGATTAGACATTTATGATATTCAGGTTAGCTTCGCATATCAACATTTCATGGTGTTCTGCAAAGAGGAACTGGGAATTTCTAACTGTCATGCCACCCCCAACACGGTAGGAAAGTTGTCCCAGCAGCGGTGCCTGCCCTAGAAGCCAGCTCTGAAGTGAGCCACTGTAAAGAGGAGCTTCAGGGGCACCATGCGAAGAGACCTGGGCTCCTGGAACCCGACAGCCACTGCCTAAGCCATTTTTCTGACACCCCTGCATTTTGGGGAGATTTGGACCAGCATTTGCTTTTGAAGATCTCAAGCTGTGTGATTTGTAGACCGGACTTGAGCCTAGAACCTGTTATGGCACATCCTCAGAAGTCAGAAAAGCAGAAAGTATGGAGAATGATCAGTAGAAATGTCGCATGTGAAGGTTCATGTGCTTTTCCCTCAAGCCGACTGCTGCGGGTGGCTGTGCATCCT
Source organism: Ictidomys tridecemlineatus (assembly GCF_052094955.1). Lineage (NCBI taxonomy): Eukaryota > Metazoa > Chordata > Mammalia > Rodentia > Sciuridae > Ictidomys > Ictidomys tridecemlineatus. The sequence goes on along the minus strand of NW_027523416.1, from coordinate 652,176 downwards.
TACCCTCAAGTTCATAGGCTGAAGTGCTAATTCCCAGCACCTCAGAATGTGACCTTAGGAGAATATAAGGTCATTCATTGCAAGTGTAATTAGTGGGATTGAGATGAAGTCTTTTCTGGTCAGCTCTTGATTGCTGTGACCAAAATACCCGACAAGACCAACTGAGAGGAGAGAAAGTTTATTTGGGTTCACGGTTTCAGAGGTTCAGCCCACGGTCGGCTGACTCCATTGCTGTAGCCCAAGATGAGGTAGAACATCGTGGAAGATGGGGGTGGTGGGAAAGCACGGCCCCACTCATGGCAGCCAGGAAGCAGACATCAGGAGAGATGTCCTCTTCCAGGGCATGTCCCCAGTGACCCACCTCCTCCAGCCATGTCCCGTCTGCCTACGCTCACTACCCAGTTAGTCCATTCATCTTAGGGTGGACCGGTTAGATTCCAGTCCTCACAATCCATTCATTTCACCTCTGAACATTCCTGCATTAACACAGGAGTTTGGGGGGCACACCTCAAATCCAAACCATAGCAAGTGCCTATGGAAGTAGAGTGGACCCCTGATCTACTGAAACACACAGAATGCAGCCCCCTAATGCCTTGATCTGAGCCTCCAAAACTGTGAGACAACACATTTCTGTTTAAGCCACCCAATCTGGGGCACTTGTTACTGCAGCCATAGCAACTAATGCACTGACTGTCAGAAGTCTTGCAGAGGTTGTGATGCTGAGGTGCTATCCTGTGCACTTTTGGTTTATGTCACTCACTGTTAAAATGAACACTCCACCACCTTAGAACCGGGAAGCCCATCTGCGAAACTTATATTAGCTGAGAATAATCTTGGCAGGCTAAATAGGCTGAAAGCTGGCTGTGATTGGAAGACTTAAGGGTATTTCTTATTTTATTTTTTTTTATATCTCAAGCAAGCCATTACTTAACTCCTAATTCCACTCCTTGATTAAACATTAAAGGTTTGTACTGGCTCTGTGGAACATGGAATTATCTGTTAACTTGCAATCATGCTAAATTCATAAATCTAATTTGACTCTGGCATTAAGCCAGGAGCAAATGCGAGAGATTAACTTTTCTTCCAATGACTAGGACTGAAAATGAAAATTTTTCTAATGTTATTTTTTTTTAACTGATCGATTTAATGTGATTTCTGGAGGCCACAGGCAGATCTCTTGAATGTGGAGAGAATAGGAAACGGGGAAGGGGACGCTCATTCCATTCCAATTTCTTGCTTTATGGAAATTCAAACACAAAAGAGGTCACTGAAGTTGTCTAGTGTGGAGCTGGCTTCTGACTGATGGCATCACAAGGTTCTGCAGAGGTCCAGGCTCCACCCTTCACAGAGAAGGAAGTGTAGGTCAGGAAGTTATCATCGGTCAAATGTCACCTGCGGAGGCTCCACCAGCTTCTAGCTGGGTCCCTGTCCTCTACAGTTGAAGCAGGGACAGAGGACAGTGAATCAACAATTCCAGTCACTGGAATAAATGCTGTGACCTCAGAGCAATGTAGAGAGGCTCTGGGACCTTGGAAAGTGAGGGAGGATGGTTTTTGCAAGAGGGCCACCAGCTGAGTCTGCAGGGTGACTAGAACAGACCCTGTGTAGAAGGCGGAAAGACAGATCTTTCTGGAAATTGGTACAGCATGAGAAACAGTCCAAAACTGGGACCCAGGCCAGTCTCCCAGCCATGCAGGACCTTGCCCACTATTCCAAGGACCTCAGGCATCATTGGAAAATGACAGGGAATCTTTGAAATGCTTTGGGAAGGACACACAGAGTTTTTTTCCCAAGGACCAGCCTGGGGTCACCCTAAACGAGTGATTTCCACGCTACAGGTGTGGGGGGGCATTGATTCTGCTCTCCAGGGGACATTTGGAAATGCCTGGAGCATTTTTGGTTGTCACAGTCTGGGGAGCTGCAGCAGGTGTCTTGTAGGTGAAGTCCAAGAACGCTGCTAACCCTCAAGCAGTGCACAGTTCAGCCCTGCAATGGAGAATTATCCCACCCAAGAGCATGTGTGCTGAGGCTGGAGACTCTGCCCTCCACCAGTTATTAACAAGGGGGATGGGATGAACAGAGATGCCAGCCAGGTTCCTTCCAGTCTGGGGAAGGAGACACCTGTTCAAAACGGGCTCAACCAGGAGGGAGGGGGTGGGGCTAGGTATGGGGCAGGCTCTGGCCAGGGTCATTGTGAGGAGAGACAATAGGACACTCAGCTTGACCTAAACAAGCCCCTTCCCACTGGATGCTGGAGAGAAACAGAGAGCCAGCGCTTCCCCACTGCCTCGTCCCTGATGATAGATAGATGGCAGGACCCATCTAATTTTATGAGGTTTCCACAATCTGGGATGTGCTCTTCAAAAATATACAAATTTAGATACAAAAGCTACTGTATAGTCAGAAGGAGAAAATACATGAAAACAAATTACACATTTACAATAAACCAACAAGTGTCGCAGATGGAGGCGCCGCACACACAGCCCTGAGTCGCCTCCTTGGCTTTGCAGGCTGAGCGAGGCCTGTGTGTTCCAGGGCCATGGAGAGACCATGAGCTTCCTGTCCAGCGCCCAGCAGGAGGCTCCATCACTGTGCACGTTGGCAGCAGAGTCCTTTTTCTTCAAGGAGGGGTAAGGAACATCTTTTGGAAATTTGCTCCAGTGGAGACAGACACTGTGGGTCCTGGAGGACCTGCTGCGGGTCAAGGGGGCTCTTCAGGGGCTACTACCCATTAGCTCAGGTACCTGGAGGACCAGGGAGAATGCTGGTCACTGACCACGGACCTGCCAGCCCCTCCTGGTGGCCCATGGTGGGGAGCATCCTGGTAATCCCTTTCTTTCCTGTAGGTCTCTCCCAGGTTCTTCAGAGAAGCTGTGCAGAAGGCCCCAGGGTCAAGGGGCTCCCTGTCTTGTTCCTGGACAGTTCCTGTCATTCCAGTGAAGTCACAAGGACTCCCCACTGTCTGGATCCCCCCACTTCTTACCATCATAGGAGGTGGTTCACCAAATGACACCCCACCCCAAGTTCAATACACCCCTCTTTTATATGCCATCCTCTGTTTCTGTAACTGTAAAATAGGAGCAGAAATTATATTTCAGGCTTCCTCAGGATATCACAAAAACTCAAACCCATGCTCTGTTCTGCAGCCTGCAAGGCCCCTTCCTGCCTCTCCCTTCTCGGCTCCAACCCCATCTCCATGCATACTGCACCTCAAGTTGTGGCCTTCCTCCTGTTCCTCAAATACACAGAGTCCTGCTCTGCCTCAGGGCCTTTGCTCTTTCTGTTCTCTCACTGGAAAGCTGTTCCCTCTGCTTTCACCTGCCTGTTCCTCCCGGGCCTCATTGTACATCCCCCAGGCTCTTCTTAGGGGGTCTTCTTGAGTGTCTCTATCTTAGGCAGGTTCCCATCCCTGTCCCCCAACTTCATCTTGCTCTTCATTGCAATCCTGCTTGCTCCCTTCCTAGTCCTGTTGGTCACGGTCGTCTGGTTCCTCCGTTAGAAGGTCACCTTGGTGAGTGTAGAGCCCAAATTATTCACAGCTGCCTTTTAGGACCACAGAAACCTGGTCCAAGGTGGGCCTCCAGAGACCCACGCTGAATGAGTGCCGGGATTAATGAGCACACACAAGAACGAGGCAACAGAAGCCACAGCCTCGGAATACCAAAGACAACTGGAAAAGAGTCTTTCCTTCTCTTCCTTTACTCTAAAAAAAAATGGGCTTACAGCTTCTGTTTGACCACGTACCTATAGGACAGAAAAGCACCAAGACAGGTTGGGGGATATGGGGGCAGAGGCCAGCGATTTGTGCTAGTGAGAGATCTTGAATCTCTGCCTGAGGACACTTGTGACTCCCTCTGCCTGTGCGAGGTGATCCAGGCTCACACACAACTGAAATATGGAGTTTGGTGGTTGTTTCTGCACTCCCATCTAGATATTTCTGGAAATATTGATTGCAAAGATACCATGGGACAGAGGTGACATATTTTAGACCTTGAATGTACATCTTTTGCTGAAACATGAACCCATTGAGTTCAGAGCCGGCGTGGATTTAGCTAGAACACATGGAGCTGGGGTGGGGTGGGTGGCCGGGTTCTGCCTCAACTTACCTGTGAGACTCTGAGCAAGTTATTGGACCTCTCAGAGCCTCAGTTTTCCCATCTGATACATGGAGAGGTACTACCAGCCTCTTTGTGCAAAGGAGAGGCACACAGACTTGGGAGAGTGTGGTGCGGTGATTGGCTGTGGACCGGCTGTTGAGAGATGTAATGTAATGAAGTACCATGGACCCTGGGTGCAACTTGGGGCCAGTTCCTTCTCCTTTCTGGGCTGTGATACCTTCACTTCTACAGCATGCGAGCATGTGTAAAGGGGTAGGGTTAAACCAGGCACCATGATTCATAACTTGCAGTTCTTTTTTTTTTTTAAGTGATAGGTCAATTACTTTCTTTTTTTTTAAAGAGAGAGGGAGAGAGAGAGAGAGAGAATTTTTAATATTTATTTTTTAGTTCTCGGCGGACACAACATCTTTGTTTGTATGTGGTGCTGAGGATCGAACCCGGGCCGCACGCATGCCAGGCGAACACGCTACCGCTTGAGCCACATCCCCAGCCCAACTTGCAGTTCTTTATGAAACTTCCGTCACTCCTGGAGAACAGATGTAAGCCCAAGAAAGCAACATGGTTGCCCTGAAGCCCATCCACAGACCCCAGGGGAAGGACCCTATTTTGGAGGATCTTTAAAGGACCATGAAGCTGTTTAAGCTCATGATTCTTTTGGACAAACGCAGGTGTTACTGACCACAGAAACTACACTGCACTCAAAGGCAAGGATGCCTCTTAGGAATCCTCAGTGGCGGCGTGGACAGGGCACCCCGGCACCTCTCAGATCACGCATCTCACACCTGAGCTGTGGCCCAGCTGACTTGGGGAGGCACATGGGGCAACAACAAGAGCTCAGGTAGAAGGAACAGGTCAGGTGAGAGCAGGGTGAGGATGAAGGTGGGCTAGAGGTTAAAGGGGAGTAGGAAACAAGTAACACCAATGACTTCTGAGTGGTGAGTTGCTATGTGCCTGGTACCGTCTGAGCGCCTTGGAGATGAAGGCACTCATCATCACAGCATCCAAAGGCAGAAGCCTGGATTTGTATGACCAGGGATCTCAAACTGCACAATGCATTCACTTCTACTGTTGTGACTCAGTGTCCCCCAAATCCCTGAGCAGTTTTCAGGATTGAGGTGGTCCTTCTTATTGGAAAGACAAAGAGACAGGCCCAGAGAGATGAAGTGGGTCCCCCACAGTCACAGATTACTCTGGGCTCAGACCTTTCCTAGGAAGCCAGGCTTTCTCTGTGCTCTTCCCATGACACCACCTCGACCAGCAGAGGGAAGAAGAGAGCAACATTGCTCTTGCAGGACTGCCAGGGCCAGCCTTAACCCTGGGGATGTCATAGGATGCATTCATTCACCCTTTAAAAAATGTTTTATATATATATCTTCTGAATGGGTTGGGGTGTAGCTCTGTGGTAATGGGCTTACCTAGCATGCCTGAGGTCCTGGGTTCCATCTCAAGCATCGCAGGAGAGGGGAATACAAATTAATAAGGAAAAAACTGGATTTTTTTATAACTTAAAATTGTTTGATTTGGACAACTCATTTAATCTCTCTGAGTTCAGTTCCAATGTCTATAAAATGAAGAAAATACTATCTGCCTCATAGGGATACAATTAAATGACAGACGGATACAAAATACTCAGCAATTCCTGGCTCGGAGCAAATACTAAAAGTAGTAGCTACGACGGTTGACATTCTTCATTGCTTGGAACAACATTTATTTCATTTTTTCAATCATTTTGATTCAGCAAATATTTATTCATTTCATATCTGTTATGGAAAAAAAATATACATTGCTCCAGGTGTTGGGGATACACAGAGGGTGTTTTGAAAATGGTGCAGACATGGTGTCCTGAAGCAGGGGACAGAGATGTTACAAGGTAAGTGCAGGTACTGTGGGAAGGGGCCCTGGCAGCAGGTGAGGGAGATGCAAACACCTCCTTGGAGCACTGAGCCTTTGAAATAGGACTCAGCTGGGACCTACCGAGTCCCCATCTCTAAGGGTGGGAGTCACTCATACGCAAATTTCCATCCTTTTGCAGGTGATTTTCATAATAAGCCAGGTTCAGGAAGGTGCTGGGTTGCACAGGGGAACGTGCGTGACTAATCTCCTGCAGATGAGATACCAGGACCCATGCTCCTGCCCTGTGGGTGGCTATCTCTGTGAGTAGTGAGCGGGGATCATAGAAGCCTTAAAATGAAAGGTACACAGGGGACACAGACTTCACCCCCAGTGGAGGACTCTTCTCCATCTCCCTGGTACTGCATGGTTTTTGAGCTTTTCCTAAACACTAGTCATCCCCTCTGAGCCTCAGTTTCCCCATCATTAGGAAAGCAGTTGCACCGGCCGATTCTCATGCCTGTCAGCCCTGACACTACATGACCATACCACATCACTGCTGGTAAGGAACAGGCTGGATCAGACAGTAGGAACTTTGAAATAAATCTGTTCCCTGGCTGCTGGAGCTTCTTGTTACCCATAGAAAATGCTCCAGCCCTTTCTCCTGGGCCTTGGGCTCTTCCTCTAGGCAGCCTCTACCTCCTTGGCCTTTTGTATCTTCTTTGTGCTTTAGTCAAAATCAAATGACTGGCTCAGTCTTTCCCAGATCCCCTCATCACATCATTCCACCATCCTGAATGTCTCCTCCTTTCTGGGCTTGCATACAAGACTGTCAAACTCTACAGGACTTTGTTCAAGTGCTGCCTCCTCCATGAGGCCTTCCTTGATTTCTCCCAAATCTTCTCTTCTTTACATCCTCCGGGTCAGACTGGACATCATGATCATTGTTATTACCATCAGCTGACATTCTCAGAAGGTTCACAGTGTAGGAGGCATCCCATAAAGAGTACTCCATGCCTTATTTTATGGACCCCTTTTACCCCTTTCATATTGGTACTATTGTTATTTTTATTTTGCTGCCAATTTCTCAGGTCCTACAAGGACAACTTGAAAACTCTCATGAAATGATGCAGCAGTTTCTAGGCAGATAACTGTGGCTGAATGGGATGGGTCAGGTGGAGAGTAAAAGAATTCTGGGGACACTTAAACATTGGGAAAATGGTCAACAGACAAAAAACTTAATGCAATAGCTAAGCTATGGGACCATGCTAGGTGCCCTTCAACAGACGAATGGATAAAGAAAATGTGGTACATATACACAGTGGAATATTACTCAGCCTTAAAGAAGAATGGAATTATGGCATTTGCCAGTAAATGGATGGAACTGGAGACTCTCATGCTGTTATGGTATGGATGTGAGGTGTCTGCATAAAGCTCACATGTGAGACAATTCAAGAAGTTTTGGAGGAGAAATTATTGTGTTATAGCCTTGATCTAATCAGTGAATTAATTTCCTAATGGGATTAACTGAATGGTAACTTAAGTGGTAGGGTGTGGCTGGAAGAGTTGGGGTTGTGGCTTTGAGGGTGTATATTTGTATCTGGAAAGTGGAGTCCTCTCTCTCTGTTTTCTGATCCTCATGTGAGCTGCTTCCCTCCACTGTACTCTCCTGCCATGATGTTCAGCCTCACCTCCAGCCCCAAGAAAGGGAGGCTGCCTTCTATGGACCCAACTTCTGAGCAATGCCCAACTGAGAAATGTAAAGAAGACGGGCTTCTCCCAGGTGCTGGGGCTGTCTGGTATTTTACTGAACACTGTGCTGGAGGTAGAACCAGGATTGCTCTGAAAACTGTTCAAAAACAGCTGCAAATGACCCCAGTGTACAGGGTACAGGTGACCCCGTGGAAGGATGGAGAGAGGAGGGGAGCCAGTCAATACATTGCCTGAGGCTGTTTTTTAAGACCCTGGAGATCTTCTTTTTGATAAAGAAAAACTCATCCTATGGATGGCTTAGCATCCCCTAGACCTTTCAGTCTAATTTTCCTTCAGGCTATTTTATTTCATGCAGATTTAACTTGCAAGCATTTTTCATCTGGGAGCTCTGGACTGCAAACCCAAGCCAACTGATGGTACCAAACAGGATGGCTTGACTTTAGGATTCCGAAAGATGTGAAGACGTCATAAACTGTGGCTTCAAAAAAAAATCTTGTCCCAGCCTCTCAGTCTTATCCCACTATTCTGACATCTCATTGCTGAACCATGAAGACCTCGATGATTACTAGGAAGAGGGAGGGTGTATCCGTCCTGTTGCTTCATTTCTTCTAGGTCAGGAGCAATTATGATTAAGGTTCAGAGCCAGGTAGCTAAGCAGAGAGCCACAGGTCCTCCTGTTCATCCCTGACCCATCCCAGATGAACTGCTGCTGAGAATTTTTGTTGAAGAGGAAACAAAATTGGGCTTCACTTATTGTGCAAATTCTTCATCTCTTCATGATCTCTGCACACCAACAGAAGACACAGCGAGAGCACCATGCTCTTGATGATCCTTCAGGTATAAGGGAAGGGAAGGAGATTCTGCATAAGTCAAGCCCCTACTGAATACCCAGTATCCCACTGCAATGAAACCTTACTTCATCCTTTTACAAACTGTGTAAGAAAACCCAAACAGGTCCCATTTTGCAAATGAATAAAATAAGGCTCAAAAAGAATAGTAAGTAGAATACAGAAAACAGCATCTATGGGATTTGGTGGAACTATAGTCATTCCAACTCATTCACTGTCCAAACTTGAGTTTCCTCATCTGCAAAAAGAGTATAATGTTTGCCACTTGGGTCATTTTAAGGAAAAAAATATGAAATTATGTATACAGATTTCCCTGCACAATGCTTGTCCTGTACATGAATCAGGACCTCCAAAACCCGTGGCTGTTACATTTTTAAATAATGACAATAATAACATTTACAGAAAGTAAGTGGTAGAACCGAGTCCTGACCTCAGCACCCGGCAGTTCCCAATATCATGTTCCTTCTTCCACATCGTAAGTTCTGAAATGAAGCAAATTGCTCCTAATTAAAAGACCAGAAAGGTAGCCAAAGCAATCCATTGCTTTCTTAAACTTCTGGGAGGGCTGAATTCTAGAAACTAAATCAAATAACAATGTCAGATATGTGAGATGGGAGAGCCCTGGCAGTCTGGAAGCCAGGCAGACGGGGAGAAGGGGTAACTGGCCCCTCTTCTGCCCTGTGTAGCTGGGGTCGAGACAGATACTCATTCAACTCTACCAGTTGAGCATTTTTAGACTGCATGGAAAAATATTTCTGACTATCTAGGAAA